>NC_091959.1:17316710-17616710 GCF_031021105.1 Erythrolamprus reginae | reverse complement strand
ATAAATATTTATTTTTTTTAAAAAGAAGAAAATCTACCATAATCTCTCTCTCTCCACACTCTTTGTGTGTGTAGGTAGAATAGAATAGAAAACAATGAAATTATAATAGAAATGGAACAAAATTACAAAAGAATAGAACGGAACAAAATTAGAACAGAACAGAACATTATTTATTATTGGCCAAGAGTGATTGGACATACAAGGAATTTATCTGTAGTGCATAAACTCTCTGTTGTATGCAAACAACAACAAAATATTATAATCATAATAAGATACCAACAGGAGAAGATAGAAAAGATTAGAAGGCTAAAGTAATATATGAGAATGTACAGGTAAGTCTATTTTGAGCCTCACCTGTATAACTACTTTGAAAAGCAAGCCTGGATGAAAATTCGTAACAGCTGTACAAAGAATTCCTGGCCCTGGGATGCCATCGCAGCAAGATATCTTTCACTGGGGTGGAACTTCCCATACTGTAGATCTACCTGATTCTAGTGCTTAATGGGGATGAAGGACCAACCTCAAGTTAAAAGCCTAAGTATCTCAGTGTGGACAACTGCACAGAGAATGAAGACAGGAAACAGCCATAGAACATAGAATGACAGGGCTGGAATGGACCTCTGAGGTCTTCTAATTCAGAGGGTCTTCTATCTCTCTGGCAGGAGATCTTTGAACCACTCAGTTCAAAGGGTTGGGAATATTCCAAGATGCTAAAGCATTTGGGTCTCAAAGACTTCTGCAACAAATGAAATGGTGGCAGACAGTGTTCCCTCTAATTTTTTTTTGGGGGGGGGGGGCGGAAAAGTATAGTGTCTGAGCGGCAGTCCCTTCAGGACTGGGCGGCACAGAAATATTAAATAAATAAACAAACAAACAAATAAAAAACCCACCCTGTTTTGCCTTAGAGAATTTTAAAATAAAATACTGTACTGTGTGTCTATAACAGTGAGCTCATAATAGGACAACTCTATCAATATCAAAATGCCACTTAAATAGTTGAGCTAGTTTCAAACTAGATTTTGATTTTCTTTCTTTCTTCCTTACTCCCATTCTTTTTCTTTCTCTTTTCCTTCCTCTCTTTTTTCTATTTGTTTCTCTCTCTTCCTCTCTCTCTCCTTCCCTCTCACTCTTTCCCTCTCGGCTTCTGGGCAGGTTTGGAAAACTCTGAGTTGATGATGATTTTTAAGTGAGCGATTGCTCACTGCTCAGCTTAGAGGGAACTATGGTGGCAGACTAATGTCAGGTTTCATTGATGGGGATTTAACTCAAAATTCATGGAGTTCTCACTTCTATCCCAGAAGATCTGTGTAGCTTCTATATAGAAGGGTAAGATTTAGATCAGTTTCTCAACCTCAGCCTCTTAACCTACTTTAAGGTCGGTGGACTTCAATTCCCAGAATTCCTCGGCCTGTATGGTTGGGGAATTCTGGAAGTTGAAGTCCACCTATATTCGAAGTTGTTGAAGTTGAGAAACCCTGAGGTAGTGTTGGCTGGGTTTCTTGATCACGAGATTCTTTTTCATCTTCTCCCAGGTTTGTAATATTGATAACTACACCTCTTATTCAGCAATTAAAGTAGCATTAAAATAGGATGTTAGTGCATTATATGACAGAAGAAAGAGCTTGAAAAATCATCCATTAGATCGAGTCCCCCAAACTGCTATGGGGCAGAGTTGTTCATATCATTAGAAAATAACACCCCTGAAGGCCACATTTTAATTTGATGAAAGCTCTTACATATCAATACAATTCAAAAATAATGGAATAGAATGTTCACATTTGTTTTAAAAATACACATATTTATTTGAGAAATAGTAGGATACAACCTTTGTCTATTATTCTATTATTCTAATTATGCAGTCTATTATTAAACTGTATAATTTGCTTGAGGTCCTGAATAATCAGAAAAGAGAAAAAGCGAGAAGATTCCCATAGATTAAGAATGTCCCCAACTTTCAATTTAAGAGCATTCCTAATGTGAGTGAAATTTAAACCAAAAGCAACATCTCAGTAAAAGCATCATTTCAAACCACAAAATATTATTCTCTCATAAATTCAACCAAGTGATGGCTCTTCAAGTATCAATGCGCAGGAAATGACTTTCCAATTATCATTTCAAAGTTTTCATTTTCACAAGCTTTTTATACAGGCTCATGAAATACCACAGCATCATTATTGTTTAATATTGGTTAATGTCCTACCTGTCAATGACTACTTCAACTACAACAATACACAAGTACACAATAGATACAAACTTAAGGCAAACCATTCCATATTCGGTTGCAGAAAATTTGACTTCAGCAACAGAGTGATCAATGCCTGGAATGCACTACCTGATTCTGTGGTTTCTTCCACAAACCCCCACAATTTTAACCTTAGACTGTCTACTATTGGCCTCACCCCATACACACCCCTAAGAGATCTATAAGGAGCATGCATAAGTGCACCATCGTGCCTACTGTCCCTCTCCTAATGTCCCCATTTATTTGTATCCATTTCATGCATTTATAATAATGTTTATAATTTATCTGTTATTCTGTCTTATACATAATTGAAAAAAGAAATAAAATAAAATAGTAAATAAAATAAAAATATAACACAACTGAAGAATAATTAGTACCTAAATATATTCAAGGGTAATTTTATTTTTTGAATATTAAGAGTTTGTATTGGGCGAACAGGCATGCACACACTTCTAAGAGAAAGCTAGCTATAGATAGTTAGTTAGTACGTAAGTGTTGTGGTTGGCTCTGGCCCAGCTCCTGTCCCAGGGAATGTGGAGGTGGATGCAGGGGAAACTTCAACATGTCACAGGCCTGTGTTATTGCCGACAGAGTCAGTTCAGAGTTTAGTTTCCTCGGACGAAGAAGAAGGTGGGAGTGACTCAGGCCAGGCAGTCAATCTCCCTTATCTTCCATTGATTCGGGTGAAGACGTTTTGGATCCACGCAAGTGCAGAATTATGCGTAGATGAGACCAAGTAAGGACATATTACAGGAGATAAGAGTGGCCACCTGTGTTTGGGTGGGGCTCCAGTAATTAGGGCTGCTGCTATAAATAGCAGCATGTGGGTTTGGCCTTTGTAGAAGAGTATCTGATCACAGTTCTTCAGGAATCCTGTGTTGCTGGTTTCTGGACTTTGTTGATTTTTCACGCCTTTGAAAACAAAGCAGAGCAACGTGTGTGTGTTTGTGTGTGTGTCTCACTTCCTTGGAAGAAGAAGGGGTGTGAAGTTTCTTCACAGCTGCTAGCTAAATACTTAATGACTGCTTAAGGTTAATTGTACAGACTACCCGGTTATTTTTGGACGAGTGCTCTTTGCAATACAAAAAGAGTGCTTAGTTTATTTTGAATTTTGGGATAAAGAACATTGTTTTGAATTTTCAAACGTGTGTGTGTTTGAAATTTGTACCCTTGAATTTTCGGGAGGCTCCTACCAGACAGCCTGGCAGAACAGTCAGTAGACTTTATTCCTTGACCTTCATGAAATGCAACTAGGGTTTGTAAACAAAAGCTCCTGAATGAAGATGAAACTATGCAGAGCACTTGGCATCAAATCATTAGGTCTGCAAATGCACACAGAGCAGCGAAGGGAACCATATTTTTTGATTTTTGATTTTTAGTCTCTAATCCAGCTTTGCATCTCCATTTTAAGATAGTGATGCCATTTTTACCAGCTAATATTTACGATGGTTGCAATGTCCCAGGGTCCTTTTGCGACCTTCTGAGAAGCAAAGTCAATAGGGAAGCCAAACTCACTTAACAACCATGTTCCTAACTTAACAACTGCAGTGATTCTGTTAACAAACAACTGTGGCAAGAAAGGTTGTAAAGTGACACAAAACTCACTTAACATGCGCACTGCTTAGCAACAGAAATTTAGGGCTCAGATGTGGTCATAAGTTGAGGCCTACCTGTACTTTAAAATTGCCTTGAGTTGCTTATGAACAAATAAAGGTAGGAGAAATATCAAATAAATAAAATGAAAGAAATAAACTCAGACTTTTTAAAACAACAATTGTTGGTAGGTGTAGAGTCAAACTTTTCTCCAAGAGCTCGAGACAGCGCATATGACATTTTTGCCAACTACAACCCTGTGAGGTAGGATGAGCTGGGAGGAGCTTCTGTGGTTGAGAGAAGACCTGAACCCGAGTCTTGCCAAGGCCAGATCAGAATCTTAAATAATATCTGATGGTCTCAGGAAGCCTAACTCTAATCTCTTCCTAGAGATTTTTATAGGGAAGCTTCAGCCTAAAGATGAAGCTGTTGGCCTAAAAGGACAATTATAAAAACATTCGGTAAATATATTTAAGTACCATTTAGGATTTTTTAAAAAAGCTTGACTAAAAAGGAAAAAAAAATTATTAACAATTTGGGTTCAGAATAAGCATATATATCATTGCAGGTCTGGTAAAAAAATGTGGTTTTATTATTAGTGGCATCTATCAAGGATTCTCAAATATGATGACACTTGCAGTGGAAAGCCACAAATTCCAGCTATAATTTGTTCTTCCAGGAATTGAGGCTTAGGGCCCTTTGAATTCAGCTGCATTATTTTCAGATGTTTTATTCCTTGGAATTAAAAAAACGTCGTTCACAGATTGGGCAAAGACATGCCTTCTGAAATCTATGAAATCTAACATTTATTAGCTAGATTCAACACAAAAGATTCTAGTTCTCTAATTATATTTTATTATCTTATTTTTTTATATATAATATGTCTTCAAAAGAAGGAGCGATATTTTATTTAAAAGAGATTAATATTTTTGTGACATTTGATAACAGAAGGGGGGGAAATGATATCATGACCATCAGCCCCCTTCCCGAAAAGCCTCCCTGCCTATATCTGTTTTTAAGAAACTAAGGATATTCTAAAGTGCTGCTTGCATGTCAATCAGAAAGTTTGTTTTTTTAATTAAAAAGAAGAAGAAAGGAAGTGAAATTTTGTGATGTGCATACTGCAAGCTGCAGCGCAGGTGGCTAAATTCTGCACAGCAGCCATGGGGATTCATCGGAAACAGGTGTTTAATCCATCATAGCTATTTTACACAATTAATGCTGCAAACCCTTTTGCATTATCTCTCTCTTGCATTTTAGTATTTAATGACTGCCGGCCTCACAGTTTAAGGATTGATATTATAGTTAAGCCATGTTGCGTTTTGCTCATGTGCAAATGACAAATAGGATGCCAAATTGTGATCTTGATCTTGATCTGTTATCTGTTATTTAATTCTGGGATTTTTAAAAACTGGATATTGCTTGAATGTTTTTAACGCGCTCTGGTCTTTGACTGTAATAAAAATTGATTAAATATCACTGCAAGCTTCACTTGGGACCTTAAAAGGGGTCTGGAGAAGAGCAGGGCTATGGGGGTTGATAGCCAAAGATGCTTCCATCAACTATTCAGCAAACCTCTGTAAATGTTACAGCTGCAGCAGCAACAGCCACGGAGGGCTGCTATCAAACGAAAGGCCGCTCGGATATCTTCTCTACAGATATTTTCTGTACACCTCCAATTAAAAGAAAACTAGCTGGTTTATTTTAAAACGTGGGCTGCTATTCCCATTTTTCAGCCATTTCCTAGAAATGGATATCTTTTCGATAAACATCTTGGATTAGGAAACCCCTAATGCTGCACGGGGAAATGGCTCTTAAGCTCCCCAATTCATAAATGTAATTAAATAATTACCCGAGTGCTAATTAACATAGAGCTGCAGATTATTTAAGCACACACAAGCACACACACAAAAACCACCCCACTATTCAACTTCTTAATTATTCTTGTTCACCACAGCATTTCCTTTTGCTGAGGCGCCCAAGGTGCAAATAAACCCTCCCATCTGCTCGTAATTAGAACTAAATAATTTCAGACAATGCGGCTTATCATTTTGACTGCACATTTGATTAAAAGCAGGGTGCAAACAGCATCCTGGCTTATCGGTGCAAGAGCACCCAAGCCAGCAAACCCACCCACCCCATCTTGCGGAAGGCAAGTAGAAACCCTGTCTGTTAAGCTGGGGCAGGGGGGGTTTCTCAGGGGAGGGCAGTGAGGGATGAATTAAAAAAGGGGGGGGGGCAGAGAGAATACAACTTTTTAGTTCATTTCATACAGAGGGAAGCGAATTACCGCAAATCACCTCTCCGCTGAATAGCGGCCTCTACATAATGACTTTATTTGCTTAATCCCCAAATTAAACGCCGCCGTTTCAAGTGAGGGCCCTGCGTTATTACTCTCATCATGTCGACAACATTTTCCTGCCGAGACCAATTTGAATAAAACAAGGCCTTCCTTGAACTCAATCAAGGAGTCATAATGCGGTGTGTAATAGGGGTTGCTGATAGACCCAGAGACAAAAGCGTTCTACCTAACGATGGGATATGGATAATCGTCCTCCTAGAGCTCCTGATGCGATTCCAGTTGGCGGCCAGATGCTAAAAATCAAGAAAAGGCATTGATCAGTGACAGGAGGGACCTGCCGCGGATGCAACCCAGCCGAACTTCAGCTGTTCCCCCTCCTCCTTTTTTTTCCCACTGTACAGTTAAGCCAGGCATAAATTATATTAATTGATTTAATCACATACTTAAAACATCTTCCCCAATTAATTTAATTAGATGGCTACATGAAGCTACTGGCAGGGGAAGATTAGAGGCTGATCACTTAATTAACAGAATATGAATGAAAAAAAAAGAGTGAGAGAGAAAGCAAACATAAATGAAATGGTGAGCACTAATTAAAAGCTTGTCTGCAAACTTAAGTACTTTCTGACAAAGTAGTGACTGCCACAGAGGCGAGGGAGATTGTTTTTGTGGGCCACAAATCAAGTGCATGGTATTGTGTTGTAAAGGAAGAGCAGGGGAGAGGGACCACGGAAAAGAGGAGGTGGGGAGAGGCCACGGCATGCTGGAGGAGGCAGGACCACACCAAACTGTATCTCGGGAACACGGAACCCATGCCCTGACTGCACCATCTTGACTACCGCAGTGTGCTCTGTGCGGAGCTGCCCTTGAGCCCTGAAATTGACACCCACGTAAAATCCAGCTGCTGGTTGCTTGCCAGATATTGCTAGAAGTGCTGGCCAGAGTTTCTCAATCTTAGGCACTGATGGTGTGGACCTCAACTCACAGCATCCTTCGAGTTTCTTTTTAAAGCTTCTGCCAGGCCCTTTGTGTAGTTACCTGACTGGGAAAGGCAGGCTGTACATGGCATAAAAAGTAAAAATAATCTACGAATAAAACTGAAAACATGGTAGTACTGTACAGATATCTAGTAGAATTGGAAGGAGAGGACAGAGGCAGAGAAGGAGATGACCAATTCAATTCAATTTATTAGATTTGTATGCCGCCCCTCTCCGAAGATTCGGGGCGGCTCACAACAGTAATAAAAACAGTATAACAATGGAACAAATCTAATAATAAAATATATAAAAACCTCAACAATTAAAAACCACACAGCACATACGCATCAAACATGAAATATAATAAGCCTGGGGGAGATGTCTTAGTTCCCCCATGCCTGGCGATATAGGTGGGTCTTAAGTAACTTGCGAAAGACAAGGAGGGTGGGGGCCGTTCTAATCTCTGGGGGAAGTTGATTCCAGGTTTTAGCATGGGCAGAGGCTGGACAGTTGACCGTTACTATTTCCAGAAGCAACAGTCTGCTATTAATGTGTTTCCCCCATCTCACCCCCCTCCCCTCTTTCTGGGTTGTGCCTTTTAAACCTGAAGTCAGTAGCATTACTACTGTAATGCTCTCTACATGGGGCTACCTTTGAAAAGTGTTCGGAAACTTCAGATCGTGCAGAATGCAGCTGCGAGAGCAGTCATGGGCTTACCTAGGTATGCCCATGTTTCACCATCACTCCGCAGTCTGCACTGGCTGCCGATCAGTTTCCGGTCACAATTCAAAGTGTTGGTTATGACCTTTAAAGCCCTTCATGGCATTGGACCAGAATACCTCTGAGACCGCCTCCTGCCGCACGAATCCCAGCGACCGATTAGGTCCCACAGAGTGGGCCTTCTCCGGGTCCCGTCAACTAAACAATGTCGGTTGGCGGGCCCCAGGGGAAGAGCCTTCTCTGTGGCGGCCCCGACTCTCTGGAACCAACTCCCCCCGGAGATTAGAACTGCCCTTACTCTCCCTGCCTTCCGCAAACTTCTTAAAACCCACCTTTGCCGTCAGGCATGGGGGAACTGAAACATCTCCCCCGGGCATGTACAATTTACGTATGGTATGTTTGTGTGTGTGCTTGTTAGTATATTGGGGTTCTTTTTAAACTTTTTTAAATATTTAAATTTATTTGGATTTGTTACGATTTGTTATGCCTTGTTGTGAGCCGCCCCAAGTTCGCGGAGAGGGGCGGCATACAAATCTAAATAATAAATAAATAAATAAAAAGTAAAAAGAGAGCAGAACCGGACCTATTCCTAAAAACGACTCTTACGAAGGGCAGTGCTAAAAAACAATCCAAACCTATCGAATACTTCTTCTTTTTTGACAAAAAGGACCCATGTCAAATCAGAGGGGTTTTGTTTTCCTCGTTTCACACCGTAAAGGAACAGCAGCAGTTGTTCAAAAGGAGAAGGGGGGGGGGGAGGATGGAGGCAGACTGTAGCCACCAAAGGCTGCACATTTAATGATGCGTAAAATATGCTTGGACAAGGGTAGAGTTAAATAGAAGGGGGGGTGAGGGAGGAACATTTGATTGTAGCCATTGGGCACGGATGCTGACACAAAGGGGCCAAGCAAACTACCTTGGTCCGGAGGCGGAAGTTCTCCAGGTGTTTCTGCCTGGACTCCTTCAGGGTCTTTCGGACACGCTGCAGGTGAACGTGGATCAGCCAGGAAATGGCAATGATGCCCGAGGCCCACTGCCGATGCCTGAACCCAATGTAGGATTTCCTCAATTTGTAGCACTTCCACATGGCTTGGATCCTGCTGATGGCTTTTTCGGTCCCGTTCTGGCCTTTGTATCTCCGGCCAGGCTCCTTTAGAAACTTCTGAACGGCGGAGGCGTTCTTTAAGACCGAGAGGATTTCCTCCTGGGTTGCTCTCTGGCTGAGCTCGAAATCCGGCACCAGGTCCATCACTTTCTTCCCCAGGACGATGGCCAGAGGAACCGCGTAGTCCCGCATCAGGGCCTCCACTTGCTGCAGGAAGGAGAAGATGCTTCCCCAGAGGAGGCAGCTGTAGTGCTTGAACTGGACCAGGTCGGAGGCCGAATAGTCCAGGACGCCTTCGCAGACGGGGATTTCGAACGCGAAAGCCACCTTCTTGCAGGTCTCCGGTAATATCGCTTCCAGGGTCTGGAGAGAGAGAGAGAGAAAGACTAACAAACTGATATGAAAAAAATCCCACTGTCCCAATGAATGTCTTCTCATGTACAGGGAGTCCTTGTAAGAGAGTTACAAGGATGGTGAGTGGCCTAGAAACCATGTCCTGTGAGGAACGGTTAAAAGATCTAGGGATGTTTAGTCTGCAAAGGAGAAGACTTGATAGCTATCTACAAATATCTGAAGGGCTGTCACAGAGCAGAGGGATCAGCATTGTTCTCGTTAGCACATGGAAGGACTAGAAACAATGGAATGAAGCAGCAAGGGAGTAGATTTAGGTTAGATATCAGAAAAAACTTTCTAAAGGTAAGGGTGATAAACCAGTGGAACAGTTTGCCACAGGAGGTGGTGAGCTCGCCTTCACTGGAGGTCTTCAAACAGAGACTGGACAGTCATCTTTCTGGGATGGTTTGATGAATCCTGCATTGAGCAGGGGGTTGGACCCGATGACTCTGAAGGTCCCTTCCAACTCTATGATTCTATGATTCTATGAGTCCTTGACTTACAACCATAAACAAGACCAAAATTTATGTTGCTAAGTGAGATATTACGACCTTTCTTGCCACAGTTGTTCAGTGAATTGCTGAACAATTGTGGAGTTAGTAAAAGGGTTGTTATACTAATCTACTAGACCATGTCACTTGGCAGGGCCTGGGGAAGAGCCTTCTCTGTGGGGGGCCCGGCCCTCTGGAATCATCTCCCCCTAGAGATTCGTACTGCCCCCACCCTCCTTGCCTTTCCTAAGAACTTGAAAACCCATCAATGCCCGCCAGGCTTGGAGTCACTAGACCCTAGCTTCTGGCCAACGATTGCGAAGTATGCTTGCTGTTGAAAGTGAATGAATGATTTTTAAGTTCCAGGGTTTTTTAGAGTAGTTAATTATATTAATTGGATTTTAGACTTGATATTGCATACTGTTTTTATTATGTTGTGAGCTGCCCCAAGTCCTCGGAGAGGGGCAGCATATAAATCCAATAAATAAATTAATTAATTAAAAAAATCTGGCTTCTCCGTTGACTTTGCTTGTCAGAAGGTCACAAGAGGGGGGTCACATGACCCCGGAGCACTGCGACCATCATAAATATGAATCAGTTGCCAAGTGCCTGGATTTTGATCACGTGATCTTGGGGATGCTGCAAAGGTTGCAAATCTGAAAAAAGATCCAAAGCCATTTTTTTTCTCAGAGCCATTGCAAATTTGAATGGTCACTAAGCAAACAGTTTTAAGTTGAGGGCTATCTGTAGCTCATTTTGGTGGGGCACTGAAGGAAAGGTGGGTGACAAAACTTAGGAATCAATAAGGAAAATTGACAATTGTACTACAATAGCTGGGGTGAGTCATTTTACTGCAGTTTGAGATAGTCCTACATGGCATGGGACCAGAATACCTCCGATACCGCCTCCTGCCACATGAGTCCAAGTGACCGGTCAGGTCCCACAGAGTTGGCCTTCTCCAGGTCCTGTCAACTAGACAATGTCGTCTGGCAGGGCCTAGGGGAAGAGCGTTCTCTGTGTGGGCCCTGGCCCTCTGGAATCAGCTCCCCCCAGGGATTCATACTGCCCCCACCCTCCTCGCCTTCCATAAGAGTCTGAAGATTCATTTATACTGTCAGGCCTGGAGCCATTTGATCTTGCCCCCTAGCTAATGAATGTGTTGAGAGAATATTGAGTGAATGGAATGATTGTTTTTTATGGTTTTTTGGGGGGAGGTTAGATTTTTAATTAGTTAATTGGATTTAAGATATTGTGTACTGTATATTTTATATGTTGTGAGCCAGCCCGAGTCATCGGAGAGGGGCGGCATAGAAATCCGATAGATAGATAGATAGATGATAGATAGATGATAGATAGATAGATAGATAGATAGAAAGATGATAGATAGATAGATAGATAGATAGATAGATAGATAGATGATAAAAAGATAGATAGATAGATAGATAGATAGATAGATGATAGATAGATAGATAGAGATAGATGATAGATAGATAGATAGATAGATAGATGATAGATAGATAGATAGATAGATAGATAGATGATAGATAGATAGATAGAGATAGATGATAGATGATAGATAGATAGATAGATGATAGATAGATAGATAGATAGATAGAGATAGATGATAGATAGATAGATGATAGATAGATAGATAGATAGATGATAGATAGATAGATGATAGATAGATAGATAGATAGATAGATAGAGATAGATGATAGATAGATAGATAGATAGATGATAGATAGATAGATAGATAGATAGATGATAGATAGATAGATAGATAGATAGAGATAGATGATAGATAGATAGATAGATAGATAGATAGATAGAAAGATGATAGATAGATAGATAGATAGATAGATAGATAGATGATAAAAAGATAGATAGATAGATAGATAGATAGATAGATGATAGATAGATAGATAGAGATAGATGATAGATAGATAGATAGATAGATAGATGATAGATAGATAGATAGATAGATAGAGATAGATGATAGATAGATAGATAGATAGATAGATAGATAGATGATAGATAGATAGATAGATAGATAGATGATAGATAGATAGATAGATAGATAGAGATAGATGATAGATAGATAGATAGATAGATAGATAGATAGATAGATAGATAGATAGATAGATAGATAGCAATAGCAATAGCAATAGCAATAGCAATAGCAATAGCAATAGCACTCAGCCTTCCATCCTTCCGAGGTGGGTAAAATGAGGACCCAGATTGTTGGGGGCAATATGCTGACTCTCTGTAAACCACTTAGAGAGGGCTGGAAAGCACTGTGAAGCGGAACTCTTTTGAAGACAGCAAAACTATCCACATTTTGGACAGAAAGAGGAGAGGTCAAAGAGACCATCTATGTCAAAACTGAACAGCCCTCTCAAAGGGGGAGGGATGTGACATCATTTATCTCCAATTTACAACACAGTCCTTTCAGTAGGTCCTAGAAGGCTCCACGCCCATTTGACCTACTCAGGTGACACTGAGGACACAGATAAACCTCCAGGTGGCCTCAACGATTCTCTAAAATGGATGCAAATGGACCAGCTGTCTGCAAGGAGTGTGAGTCCTTCTGTCCCCCACCACCCAGTCAGAGGTGAAGAAGCTTCCTGGATGAGAAGCAAAACGTCTTCAAAGAAAAACCAGAAAGTCCAGTTGCCTTTTTAAACAGCACCTCTGGGACAACCATGACCTGGATAACTGAGAATCTCCATAGACATGTACCTTTGCTGAGCAAATTGAAGAGGCAGTCGAGGCCCTTAGTCTCATCGCCTGAAGTTGCTGTTGCTGCTGTTTGAGTTTCTTGGAGGAGACGACGGAGATGAAGGATGGTGGAGGGGTGAGACTCCCCTTGGCTTCTTTCTTCTCCTTCCCACATTCCGCTGGGCACTCGGAGATCTTGGGGGGCTTTTCAGAGGGGAGGGGCATCGCTTCGGCCTTCTCGCTCTGCCGAGACCCATCTATGGCACAGATAAAGGGGCGTTGAAAGGCTCCCAGGTAAAGAAAATGCCAGGATGCTCAAAATCCTCGAACATATAATTTTGCCACCCCAAAAGCCACGTTGAGCTGAGATCTGATCTATTTTCTTGCCTACCTTAAGCTTTCCCAAAAATGCCCATTTAACACCAACACTCCACAGTCTGCATTGGTTGCCGATCAGTTTCCGGTCACAATTCAAAGTGTTGGTCATCACCTATAAAGCCCTTCATGGCACCGGACCAGGGTATCTACGAGACCGCCTTCTGCCGCACGAATCCCAGCGACCGGGTAGGTCCCACAGAGTGGGCCTCCTCCGGGTTCCGTCAACAAAACAATGTCGTTTGGCGGGACCCAGGGGAAAAGCCTTCTCTGTGGCAGCCCCGGCCCTCTGGAACCAACTCCCCCCGGAGATTAGAATTGCCCCCACCCTCCTTGCCTTTCGTAAGCTCCTTAAAACCCACCTCTGCCATCAGGCATGGGGGAACTGAGATATTCTTTCCCCCTAGGCCTTTACAATTCATGTATGGTATGTTTGCATGTATTGATGTTTGGTTTTACAATAAGGGTTTTTAGTTGTTTTAGTATTGGATTTATAAGCTGTTTTTGTTAATGTTGTTAGCCGCCCCGAGTCTACGGAGAGGGGCGGCATACAAATCCAATAAATGAATGAATGAATGAATGAATGAATGAATGAATGAATGAATGAATAAATAAATAAACCCACAATCATAGCCAACCAACCGATTGGAGACCAACCCTCTAATAAAACATGATAACAGGGTCCCAATATTGAAGGGGCTTTCCAAAGCACCAGAAGGCAAGAAACAATGGATGGAAACTTATCGAGGAGAGAAGCAACCTGGAATTGAGGAGAAACTTCTTAACAATTAACCAGTGGAACGGCCTGCCTTCAAACATTATGGGTGCTTGGTGGAGCCTTGGTGGCGCAGTGGCTCGAGTGCAGTACTGAAACCTGCTTCTGCTGACTGCTGGCTGTAGTTCACCAGTTCAAATCTCACCAGGCTCCCCATCCTTCCCAGGTGGGTAAAATGAGGACCCAGATTGTTGGAGGCGGATGTACTGACTCTATAAACCATTTAGAGAGGGTTGTAAAGCACTGTGAAGAGTATATAAAGTCTAAGTGCTAGTGCTATGGCTTCATCACTGGAGTGTTTTAAAGAAGAGACTGGACAGCTATTTGTCTGGAATGGTATAGAGCAGCGATGGTGAACCTATGGCACGTGTGCCACAGGTGGCACAGAGAGCCATATCTGCCGGCACATAAGCCGTTGCCCTAGCTCAGCTCCAGCATGCATGTATGTATGCGTGGGCCAGCTGATTTTCAGCCTTCCAAAGGGTGGGGGACAGGCCATTTTCACCTTCCCCAGCTTTTAGGAAAACCTCTAGAGCCTGTAGATGGCAAAAAATGGATCCAATGGCCCTACCAGTTTCAGAAAAGTTATTTTGCCCTCGCCAGGCTCCCGGGAAGCCTCTGGAGCCTGGGAATGGTGAAAAAAAGGGCCCACCAGGCCCACCCGAAGTTGGGAAATGGGCCATTCTGGCTTCTATAGGGCCTCTGAAGGGCGGGGGCAGGCATTTTCACCCTCCCTGGGCATTGAATTATAAGTGTGAACATTTGCGCATGTGTGATAGCGCACACACATGTGCTTTCGGCACCTGAGAATAAAAAGGTTCGCCATCAGTGGTACAGAGTCTCCTCTCCTCCCTCAGTTGGGCGTTGGAGTTAGAAGGGGTCTTAGAGGTGTTGTAGTCCAACCCTCTGAGGGGGAGCAGGAGGTTGAAATAGACCTCCAAAATCCCTTCCAACTCTGTTATTCTGTTAACAGATGCACTGCTAAAGAAACACCTCTGGGACCTCTAGCTGGAAGAAAACAGAAGATTTCTATTTCTCCTTCTTCTGGATCCCTTTTGTGCTTCCAAGTTTTAAATCCCTGAGGATAACGAACGAATCTTAGCACATTCTCAAATGACAATGGATATTTGCCTTTCAACTACAGGGGCACCTGCTTGATCGAACCTACCTGCAACGACCTTCTTGTACTTTGTCTGAAATTCATGGAGAGCAACAGGTTTGGGCCGAACGGGTGGCTTCTGTAGAGTAATCCTAGCAGCACGTGGAATCAGCCCTCTTTCAACTAGATTTAGGATTCCTGGGAAGAGACAAGGCTTCACAGATTACTTCAGATTACTACTTTGCAAAGCCTTTGACTCAGTGGTTCATGACAAATTACTCCTAAAACTCGAATCCTATGGCATTTCAGGATTCCTCCTTAGCTGGATTACTGCATTCCTGACAAATAGGCAACAAGTTGTCAAAATTGGAAGCGCCATTTCCACCCCCATCCCTGTCAAAAGTGGCGTTCCCCAGGGCAGCGTACTAGGTCCTACTCTTTTCATTCTCTTCATCAACGACCTCTGCGATCATATCACAAGCAACTGTGTTCTTTTCGCCGATGATGTAAAACTATTCAACACCACGGACAACACATCTACTCTCCAAAAAGACCTGGACTTTGTCTCAGACTGGTCTAACACCTGACAACTTCAAATATCAACCAACAAATGCTCTTCCCTCCACATCAGCAAAAAGAATCCAAACCTCATATATAAATAAACAAAATCTCACAGCCAACCCCCACTCAGTAAAAGACCTTGGAATACTAATATCAAATGACCTAAGTGCTAAAGCCCACTGCAACAATATCGCCAAAAAGGCTTCTAGAGTTGTTAACCTGATCCTACGCAGCTTCTGCTCCGGCAATCTCACACTACTCACCAGAGCCTACAAAACTTTTGCCAGACCCATCCTTGAATACAGTTCATCTGTCTGGAACCCTAGAAAATGTCCAAAGATACTTCACCAGAAGAGCCCTTCACTCCTCCACTTGAAACAGAATACCCTACGAAAGCAGACTATCAATCCTAGGTCTAGAAAGCTTAGAACTATGACGCCTAAAACACGATCTAAGTATTGCCCACAAAATCATATGCTGCAACATCCTGCCTGTCAATGACTACTTCAGCTTCAACCGCAACAACACAAGAGCACGCAACAGATTCAAACTTAATATTAATCGCTGCAAGCTTGACTGTAAAAAATATGACTTTAGCAATCGAGTTGTTGAAGCGTGGAACTCATTACCGGACTCAGTAGTGTCAACCCCTAACCCCCAACATTTCTCCCTTAGACTATCCATGATTGACCTCTCCAGGTTCCTAAGAGGTCAGTAAGGGGTGTACATAAGTGCACGTGTGCCTTTCATCCCCTGTCCAATTGTCTCTCCTTCTCTCATATATCATATATCTTTTCTTCCTTTCATATATCTTCTCTATTTTATATCTTTTCTTTATATATAATACTTCATGTCTATTCTCTTCAACAGGTATTGTGTATTGGACAAAATAAATAAATAAAAATAAATAAAAATACTTGTGCGGAAGAAAAAAACCGCACCAAAACACGGACGCACCTGCGTCTCCGCGTGTGATTCTGCTATCTGTTCAGCTGCAGTAGCAGAATTGGGCTGGACTCCGCTAGCCCTCAGAGCCACAGGGGCGAGCACACGTCACTGTTCCACCTTAGCAGCCCACCTCTGCCTATTATTCTATCTTCTATGTACACCTAGTGGCTGACTAGCAGTCAAGGCTAACAATCTCCCTGGCCAATTGGTTCTATTTGCAAAGGCAAAGACAGCGAATGAGCTCAGCAGAATGAAGCGTTTATGACTGACCTTTCCCTGAATCCTTCTCAGAAACAGGCACGGCAGGGCGAATGTTCCAATATGAGACTGGTGGAGCTATGGAGAGGTTGCTGACTGTCACACCTTTGGCAATCTTCTGTGTCGGTGCCTAAATAAAAAGAAAAAATGTTTCCTCTTTCAGCTGCTGTTGTGGTTAGCTCTGGCCCAGCTCCTGCCCCAAGGACTGTGGATGTGGGGGAGACATCCACATGCCGCAGGCCTGTTTTGCTCCCAGTGGAATCTGCTGATGAAGTCTCCTCTGACCAAGAAGACATGAGTGACAGGGAGGAGGAGAGTGTGGCAGACAGCTCAGAAGTAGATCAATTATCTCTCTCCTCCTTGGATTCGGAACAAGAGTTAATGATACAGCCACGCATGTGGAGAGCGATGCATAGGCAGCAACAACTGAGAGATTATTATCAAAGAAAATGAGGCCACCTGTGGTTGGGTGGGGCTGTGGTAATTAGTGAGGCTGCTATAAAGAGCAGTGTGTGGGTTTGGCCATTGTGGAGGATTATCTGATCGTTGTGTTTCGTGCCTGCCTTGCTGACTTCGACCTTGGTGTGCTGCTTTTTCCATGCTTTGAAACTAAACCAGAGCAAAGTGTGTTTCACTTTGTGAAAGAAGAAGGACTGTGAATTACCTCACAGCTGCAAGCTAAGTATCACAGAACTGATAAGGGACTTGTACCAATTACCAGTTTGTTTGGAGACGAGTGCTCTTTGCTATACCAAAAGAGGGCTTGGTTTAAGTGAATTTTCATTATAAAGAACATTGTTTTGAATTTTCAAACGTGTGTGTGTCTGAAATTTGTACCTGTGAATTATCAGGAGGATTCTACCAGAGAGCCTGACAGAACAGCTGCTAACCTGTTGATTGTATGGACCACTTACGTCTAGGATTTTTTTTGAGGCAACAAAATATGATTTGATACTAACCACCCAAACCTTGGTACAGGCTCCGGTTTCATGGTTTAGGGGTGTAGAATATACTGTGGGGCTCTAGCAGCAATTCATGTAATTTGGAAGATAATTAATATTTTAGGAAACCCATTATGTAATAGCCTTTTTAAAAAAGTTATCTTTGCCATTTAGTTAGGGTGTGTATGTGTATACACACATATATAACTAAACAAAGAAATCCCAAAATGGTCATCTATAGAAAAATCTGAATAATTGAATTCACATTTTTTTTCTTCCAATACAAATGTTGTTTTTTGGATCTCTTATAGTAGTCAGAACAAAAATCAACCAATGGAATAGCTTGCCTTCAAACATTATGGGTGCTTCATCTCTGAAAGTTTTTAAGCAGACTGGACAGCCATTCATTCATTCATTCATTCATTCATTCATTCATTCATTCATTCATTCATTTATTTTGTCCAATACAAATTGAAAGTTAAGGAGAATAAAAACGTGTAGTAGTAAATATCAGGGAAGGGATAGAAGAAGAGATATGAGAATAGAATAGAATTTGTCTGAAATGGTATAGTATCTCCAAGGTCCCTTCCAACTCTGTTATTTTATTAAATTAGAATAGTTCTGCCTTTGCTTTATTATCTGCTAGCTGTTTGGCCTCTTCACTGAGAAACTGGCATAACAATTATCTTAAAAAAAAACCATTTATTTTGGACTTACCCAAAAAAGGTCCTTTTGGTTATACACTTTGCTAAGCTTACTATTGTAACACCTGCCTAATACGTAACCTGAGACACCAATATCCCTCAAGAGGAAGCTAAAATAAATACAAGGCCAAGGCTACTTTCTGGTTCCAAAAAGAAATGGACAGTTAACTGACAATCCAAAGGCATATCTTTCAAGTCCACCCTAACACGATGTCGGGCATCGTGGGAATGGTTCTAGATTCAGTGGTACCTCTACTTAAGAACTTAATTCATTCAAGCAATTTTTCCCATAGGAATCAATGTAAAAGCAAATAATACGTGCAGGCCCATTAGGAAAGTAATAAAAGTTCGGAATTTGGGTGGGAGGAGGAGGAGGAGGAAGAGGAGGAGGACAGTTGCTGCCGAAGGAAGAAGGTGAGGTGAGGGGAATCAAAAAAATCCCAAACTTTAAAGCTTAAAAACAACAAAAAATGAGGGACTCTGAGGCAGCGCCCAGAGAAAGGAAAATGCTTCGTTCGCTCTGGACTGCCAAAGCCTCCTTAAGTGCCACCGAAAGGCTCCTCTGGCAGCCCAGAAAATCCTGAGATGGCCGGAATTAAAAGGGGAATGGCAGGAAACTGGCCGGGCCTTCGTGCCGCTCTCAAATTTCCTGGGAAATTTTTCCAGGCTCGGGTTCTTAAGTAGAAAATGGTTCTTAAGTAGAGGCAAAAAAATCTTGAACACCCGGTTCTTATCTAGAAAAGTTCTTAAGTAGAGGCGTTCTTAAGTAGAGGTACCACTGTAGAAAGACCTTATGATCCATCTAGTCTGCCCTTAGACTATTTTCTGTATTTTATCTTAGGATGGATATATGTTTATTTATCCCAGGCATGTTTAAATTCAGTGACTGTGGATTTACCAACCACGTCTGCTGGAAGTTTGTTCCAAGGATCTACTACTCTTTCAGTAAAATAATATTTTCTCACGTTGCTTTTTATCTTTCCCCCAACTAACTTCAGATTGTGCCCCCTTGTTCTTGGGTTCACTTTCCTATTAAAAACACTTCCCTCCTGAACCTTATTTAACCCTTTAACATATTTAAATGTTTCGATCATGTCCCCCCTTTTCCTTCTGTCCTCCAGACTATACAGATTGAGTTTTATGCTTAATGCAGCCATTCCTTTCTGTGTCTTCCAGAAAGGAATGGCTGCAACAAGAAACCATCTGTTTTGGAGATGGCTGACCACATGGAGTAACTCAGAGGCCTCTACCAAAAAGGAAGAGTCGGACAAAATCAGACATCCTGCTCACAGGATAAACACACGGCTGTACGCTGAAGCAAATGACTCATTTCCAGGCTCTGAATTGGATATGTCTAATAATATGAAAACATTTTGGTGGAGAGAAACATTACATCAGAACACAATTTTCAAAGGTTAGAACAGAGATCTTAATTTGGGCTGCCGGCAAACATTTGCTCTGCATAATATGCCTGAAATGTGCTGCAGAAGTATTTTCTCTTTATCTCAAGCAATTCTCTGTATAATTAACTTGAGGCATGAGACAAAAGAATTCTATTAGTCCTTTTGAAGCGCATTTCTCTTGTGGATAAAAATGTCCCACTCAATATGGTTGTTTTTCCATGGTTCAATTTAAAACGATTTTTTTTAAAGGGTTCCCCCCCTCCCTCTTATTTTCATTGTTTTCCTTTTGTTAGGAACAAAACAGGACTGAGGCAAAACAACTTTAGGTTGAAGGAGGCAGCCAGCAGACTGCGGAACAGAAAATGGACACCGGATATGCGACCACCAGAAACCGTATAATTGTCCACTTTCGCCCACGTTTC
Source organism: Erythrolamprus reginae (assembly GCF_031021105.1). Classification (NCBI taxonomy): domain Eukaryota; kingdom Metazoa; phylum Chordata; class Lepidosauria; order Squamata; family Dipsadidae; genus Erythrolamprus; species Erythrolamprus reginae. Next base: position 17,596,683 of record NC_091959.1, on the reverse strand, counting down.
TACAACACTCCGTGGCTTCCATTGGCTGTCGATCAGTTTCCGGTCACAATTCAAAGTGTTGGTTATGATCTTTAAAGCCCTACATGGCATTGGACCAGAGTACCTCTGGAACCATCTGCTACCGCACGAATCCCAGTGACTGATAAGGTCCCACAGAGTTGGCCTTCTCCGGGTCCCGTCAGCTAAACAATGTCATTTGGCGGGCCCCAGGGGAAGAGCCTTCTCTGTGGCGGCCCCGGCCCTCTGGAATCAACTCCCCCCCTGGAGATTAGAACTGCCCCCACCCTCCCTGTCTTTCATAAACAACTCAAGACTCACTTATACTGCCAGGGATGGGGGAGTTGACACACCTTTCCCCCAGGCTCTTTTATATTTTGTTTTATGTTTGGTATGAATGTGTTGCTTGGTTTTTTAAATATGATAGGGTTTTATATGTTTTTTAATATTAGATTTGTTCTACTATAATATTGTTTTTATTATTGTTGTGAGCCGCCTCGAGTCTTGGGAGAGGGTCGGCATACAAATCTAATAAATTATTATTATTATTATTATTATTATTATTATTATTATTATTATTATTATTTCAACATTCAGAGCTGAGCAACTAACCAACAAGTTTTCTGTGGAATCAGATTGAATCTGAGGAGGGAACAGAAGCAGAGCATTTGGCTCCAGATGCAAGGCTGTTTCAGTTACTACTCTTTAGCGACACTGATAAATTAGCTGGATGATGGCTTCATATTACTAGTGGCCCGTGGAAATGATTCTGCAAAATTATGGACACATGGAAAATATATCGCCCCTGCCAGAAAGCAAGCCAACAACAACAACAACAAAAACCCTCTTCCCATCTGTGATGAAACCCTTCAACTATTTTATGTTTTTTTAAGAGAGGGGGGAAAAAGACACTTAATTTTGCCACTTCATGTGAAAAGATTTTTAATTGTGAGCACCGAAGCCATTCAATACAAAAGAAAGGCAAAATATGAATATACAGAAGCATTTAATGTAGACTTAGCCACTTAAGAAACTATTTCCACTTTTTTCCATCTGCTGACTTAAGCATCTGGTACCTTCCCAAGATACTTAGCAGTCCACATAAATTATCAGTTTCTTCCAAATCACCATGCAGCAGGTTAATATTAGCGGGATAGCCATATTAGTTTACAACAGCCAAAAATCAGGAGTTCAATACAGGCACCTCTCGTGTAGCGACTGCCTTGTTTAGTGACTATTTGCAACAACAACAGAGATGAAAAAATAACTCTGCGACCAATCCTCACATTTATGACCCTTGCAGGTCTGTAAAGCAAAGGAAATATGAACTCAGATTGTAAACACAGTGTGGGGTGTGTGTGTGTCACATTTAGTGACTGTCTCATTTAATGGCAAAGCTGCTGGTCACCACATGAGGAATATCTGTAGGGCTTTTTCAGATAACCAATGTTGTTAGTAGGGATACACATTGCATACGTCAAGGGTCTTCAACATTGGCAACTTTAAGACATGTGGACTTCAATTCCCACAATTCCTCAGCTGGCTGAGGAATTCTGGGAGTTGAAGTCCGCATGTCTTAAAGTTACCAAGGTTGGAGACTCCTGGCATATCCAGAGCACTGCATGCCGAAACAACTAGATAGAAAGACAGTCCCCCCCCTCCCCACTATCACTCTGCTGAACACTTAATTCCCCAAGCACGGTCTCATTCTCATCTCTTCTTATCTTCTCATCTTTCCTACTATCTTCTATTGGTTTTTGATTTATCAATTGTTGTTTGTAACTTAATGACTGTAACTAGGATTTATGAGTTGTAACTATGATTAATGATTGCAATTGTGATTTATGATCTATTACTTGCTGCTTATACGTACACTGTGAGCTTATATAACTGAGACAGATTCTTTGTGTTTCTGATCACATTTAGCCAATAAAGAATTCCGTTCCGTTCCATGCATTTGTATACTGCTAATTATGCCAAATGTATGGAAAGGCTAACAGATTATTATGAAATCTGGAACGAATTGTATAATGGCTGGAACTGAGGAGGAACGTTGGGACAAGTGATTATAAGTTGGAAATTTAGGAATCTTTAGCTAGTATTTTGTACAGGATTGGAATTTGTTTGGCTGCAATGTATCTAATTGGAAACACTTGTGTTTTTGAAAGTTGATAGATTGTATATAATGTATATAACATTATAATGAAAAGAAACTGATTTCTTGTATGGTAACACAGAACAGAAGTATTTAAACCAGGGAAGTCACATCATGTCTAATGTTCTTCACTGTACTATTAATTAAATGTTTTTTTTTTTAAAAAGTACGGAGAGGCTAAACTATTATTTGTTTTACGTTAGGTAGAGATGGAGAAGAGCGAAAAACCCAGGTATCTATTTGGCCTCCACATTTTACACCAACAGCACCTGTCATGGTCAGAGACCAAATGGATACCAGATCAGGGGTCCTTCCACAGGTCTTCCTCTAATGTGATCCCTGCCACCATCTGCCAGCAATGGATTCCTTTGGATTCCATGCAGGACAAACATGGCTGATTGTATGCAAAAGAGTCCATGGACACAAATCCCGCACAAAAGCCTCAAAACTAGGACAAAGTAGTATCCGAGCATTTTAATTTCCCAAGACACTCCATTACATTTCAAAGTAGCTCTTTTGGAACAAAGAAATTTTACAAGCACAATTGAGGAGGGGAGACGGCTGAACTTACATACATCAAATGGTTTCAGGCCACCTCAACCACCACAACCGCCTTTCAGCACGTTATAATTGCCAATTGAAAAGACACTTGCAATTTGTCTCTCAGGTAGCCTGCATCTGCAGCTCTCCCCCAGCCACCCCCACTCCAGCCTCACCCCAATTTAAATCCAACATCAGCCTACCTATTCTGCACATCTGATGAAGTAAGCACGGCTAACGATTTTCCATTAAATTTGTCAGCCAGCAAAGCTGCCGCCGGCCTCCCTCTGATTAGTGAAGAGAGTTTTGAAAAGTTGGCTCAAGGCAGCCTAGACTTTTCCGCAAGAAAACTTTGCGGCTCCTTCTGTTCACCAGCCAATGGTCCAAAGCCCCAACCCTCCCATTTTGAACTCAAAAGCCTATTTAGACTCTTAGGGAGGCTTTTCTAATCGAAAGACCTCTGGTAGGTTGTCCTTCCAGCCGACCTGTCTCAAATTACCGCACCAGGTGGGTGGCCGAGAAGAGATGCTTTTCGAAAGGCAGAACAGAAGCAGCACAGAAGGAAGGGGGCCGGATAATCGCTGGCTCAAACTGCTGTGCATTTTACTTGTGGGCAGAAGGCCAGCCAGTGCCAAGCAGGATTGGACGGCCAGGCTTATTGGAATTCCGGGCTGGGCCTCCCTCCTTGTCCAGCGACAGCTGTAAGGCAGCAGCCCATAGCATCTCAATCAGGCATGGAGTTCCATCAAAGAATGCTGATATGGACGGCGGCTGCAGCAGCAGCAGCCTTGGCTCCCCTCCACCTTGCCGAGTGACAGTCAATCTTGGATTCCAGATGACAAGGACTGGATGCAAAATGTAAAACAAATGGTGACCTTTCCAAAGATTAATTTGTTTACCAACAAAAAACAACAAATGCTCTCCGTTTGTCATCCGGGGTAGAGGTGACCTTCACATTCCCATTTCTAGGCACAGAAGAAGACGTACGCAGTCATCTGCTCACTTAACCCGATCTCAGCAATTATGACTTCTCTTAGATTTGGAGGGGAAAGGACAGTTCATTAATTTGCCTTTGTCTTCTGTTACACTTGTTATAAATGCAGCAAACGTGCTGCAAATTACCGCAATGGAACATCAATTTGTTTAAGTCTGATTCCACTCCGAATGCCAAGATTGGGAATTTTAGTCACTATTTTTTTGTAATGGAAACCATAGGCAAAAGCTTCTCCCCACCACTTTCCTCTCCAAGATCTTACACTTTCTTCTTGTCCATCCTTCAGCACCATGGGTGGTGGGTTGCTACCAGTTTGCACCAGTTTGGCAAACCAGTAGTAGGTAGTGGCAGGAGGCTCCGCCCAACCACGAGGACGTCATCAAAAATGCTTTGCGCATGTGCAGAAGCATTGCATGTGCACAAAATGTATGCAACCGTGCACTCCCATTCCCGAACCGGTAGCAAAGGTAAGCGGGACCCACTACTGCGCAACTCATCTGAAAAGAAAACCATAGTTTTTACTACGACAGCAAAATCATTTCCAGGACCGATGGCTGTCCCTTTCCTATGCAGAGGCGACTCAGGTACAAGCAGGGCAAAGTCCAGACCCAAAGAGATGCCTGCAGATTCATGGAGGACGAAAGCAAGAGAAAGAACCAGGGGAAGAACGTAGTAAAACGGGCAGCAGGACACGGCAACTCGTAAAAACCTGGGATGGCAAAGGCATTAAATTCTCCCTCATGAATAAATGAGAAGGAACCAAGTTTGTCTTGCATTATTTATTTATTTATCGGAAGGTGGAGACCCAAGCACCCAAGCTACGCAACAATTCTGCGAACGTGAAAATGACGGAGAGCTCCTTTGAGGTCGCTGCAATTATGGAAACTTATTTCTGTGGCCGTTTCAATGGGCATTTTTGCTCTTTGACAGAGGTGAGCGACTCGGAAATTGCCGGAGGAGGAGGAGAGAGCGGTAAGGGGCCCGCAGTTAATCGGCCACTCTTAAGAAGCACACAATTAAAATAATTCGCGTGCTATTTTAATTAACACAGCTAATCTGCATATTTAAGCAAATGTAATTAACAGAAGCACTCACAAACACCAATCTATACGTCTAATTATGTGCAATTAACATACTTTGCCTTCAAGTTTAATTAATAGTGTTAATTTGTATATTTTCATTGCCTGTAGTTAACATTATTCAATATTTCCACAAGTGCTGCTAAGTTATATATTGCAGTGATATATGGATATATGTTATAGCAATGTGATTTATACAATTTGTAGAAAAATTCTTTAAGTAACAGTAATATTCTCGACTAGACTTTTTAAAAAGATAATCAAATGGCTTGCTTCAATACACCTGGAAGTTCTGCTTTGTCTTATTATTAATTTCAAACATTTTCATCATGTGCTGTGAGGTTGCTTCTGGAGGACCAGATCTGAGCTAGCAAGCTGGAATGAAGGAACGACCAGAGTGTTGCCAAATCTGAGATAAGAAGTGGTTCTTTATGGGGAATTCTGCCTCTTGAGGTTCAGATTCAGAGTTGAGGATCGTAATTTTTGGATGGGGTATTCTTCCAACTGCGCAAGGGCCTGGATACATGTGCCATATGCGCTCTCTCCTGCAAAAGGTATCTTTAGCCATCACAAGTATATTAATTGCGAATGAAGGTGAATTTATGTGTCCCAGGATCCAATCCAAGCCACAGGTTCACCTACATGTCCGCGCGCGATTTCGCTGCCTGCCCAGGTGCAGTAGCATAATTGCGCTGGACTCTGCTAGCACTCAGAGCCACATGGGCGAGCATACGCCACCGTTCCCCCTCAGCAGCCCACCTCTGAATCCAATGCTGAAGGAGCCAATCTGGGTCGGTCTCCAAGACCAGAGGTTTTGTGTTTTGAACTTTTGGACTCGTGGTGGAGCCCATCTTCAGGGAATTTCTCTCTAGCAGTGGGTGTGCTTTGGGCTGTTCTCTGTGTAGTATTTATATGGTGCCTACTGTCTGTGGCTTTTGTAGATATTGATTGGGGTGTGGATGGTTGGCTATTAAGTTGTGGGCTATCATTTGCCTGTGCTGCCAAGCCCTCACTTTCTAAGTATCTGATAAGCTGGTGGCAAATAAACACTTCTCTTGACTGACAAGGGGCCCATTTCCCAGGCATCCGTCACTTCCCTGGCTGTTTTTGTTCCTGCTCATCCAACAATCTTAGTAGCTGCAAAATTGAATGTATTTCTTGTTCATTGCAGTGTGAGGCTACCAATCAGTTCCGGTCTCCTCGTCTGATTGCTCACTTGGCAGCACAAGCATCCAAAGACTTAACAGCCAATCATCAATAACCCAATCAAGATCTGCAAAAGCCACATACAGTGGGCACCGCATTTAAATACTACACACAGAACAGCCCAAAGCACACGTTCTGCTAGACAGAAGTTCCCTGAGGTAAGGGTGCTGCAAAGTCCCTGAGGGGAACGAAGTCTTCAGAGGGACTTAGAGCAACCCCAGCCATGTGGGGGTCACTCACGAACGCGAATCCTAGAAAGAAAACTTGCACACATTTCTCTCCGGGTGAAATGACACAGTATTGAGCTGTGCACATCCTTTTATTGGGGGAATATGCAAATTGGGAATGATTATACGTACACGTCAAGTGATATACAAACATCCAATAACGTAACTCTACGATATGACACAACTTCCGAGTCCTTCCCATCTCCATATGGCACGTAACTAGTTTCTACTGAACAAATGTCTCTCATGGCCAATTTCCTGGGACTCTTTGTTGTTAATACAGCTATCTCCTGTTTACCACAAAGCAAGGTCTTTTATCACAGCCTTCGTCCTGTTTACATTCTTGTTATTCGAGGAGAGTTGCTTTGAACCGTTTTATGGCCAGTCACTTCCTAAAGCAGATTTCACCAGAAATGCAGACTGACTATGTGACCTTTACGTACAGTCCTGTTCTGGCTAATGGAATCAGAGTGTATGAGGCATTTATGTCAGAAGTACAGATATCAAATCCTATCCTAACATTATGCTATGGCAGCTACACTGAGGAGGGCTCCAGTGTGAGTCCGAAAGCTCGGAAGAGAAACCTCCAGTCTTGGTGATCCACCCAGATCAGATCCTGCAGTATATTCATTTCCCAGTTCAAATTAAGGGGTTGCCATGTAGAGGAGGGGGAGGGGGTTTACACTATTTTCAAGGGCATCAGTGGGCCAGATGAGGAACAACTGATGGAAGCTGACCAAGGAGAGATTAAACCTGGAAATAAGGAAGAACTTCCTGATGGTCAGAGCGATCAACCGGTGGAACGACCTGCCAACGGAGGTTGTGAATGCCCCAACTCTTGCCATATTCAAGAGGAGATTGGACTGCCATCTGGCTGGGAAGGTATAGGATTTCCTACTTGAGCAGGGGGTTAGAAACATAGAAACATAGAAGACTGACGGCAGAAAAAGACCTCATGGTCCATCTAGTCTGCCCTTATACTATTTCCTGTATTTTATCTTAAAATGGATATATGTTTATACAGTGTTCCCTCGATTTCCGCAGGGGATACGTTCTGAGACCACCTGCGAAAATTGAATTTCCGCAAAGTAGAGATGCGGAAGTAAATACACCATTTTTGTCTATGGACAGTATCACAAGCCTTCCCTTAACACTTTAAACCCCTAAATTACCATCTCCCATTCCCTTAACAACCATTTACTCACCATTATTACTGGTACTCACCATTGAATAAGGCACTTAGTGATCCTGATATTTATAAACATAATTATTTATTAACAATAATTATTATTTTTGTTATTTATTTGCAAAAATTATTAGTTTGGCGATGACGTATGATGTCATTGGATGGGGGAAACCGTGGTATAGGGAAAAAAACCGCAAAGTATTTTTTAATTAATATTTTTTTTAAAACCGTGGTATAGGCTAATCACGAAGTTCGAACCCGCGAAAATCGAGAGAACACTGTATATCCATTGTAAGATAAGTAAGGTAAGGTTGGACTTGATGACCTGAAAGGTCCCTTTCACCTCTAATAAATATTCTATATTCTATTCTAAAATTGCTTTAACCAGGCCAACCTTGGCAACTTTAAGACCTGTGGACTCCAACACAGAGAATTTCCCAGCCAGCCATGCTGTGCTCCAGAAGTGATGATCCTCAACTGTGAATCCATTCTAGCTGTAGAAATTTGGAAGATGAAGTTGTTGCCAAGATAGAACACCTGCTTTAGAGTGTGTTCCCACAATCTTATGATAACTTCTTGGACTTCTAATTCATTTCAAGGAGTTACAGCTGATGTATCAAATCTCTAAACATCATAAGATCAGAAGATCTGAGAGATCCATCTCTTTTTGTCTTGAATCTGCCAGGTGGCTGAATTCATCTTCAGAAGTTCTTTTGCAGAAGCCAACACATTTATTTTGTGACAATCACATTCTGATTGTGAAATGCCTTTTTCTAGGAAGGCCCCGAGGACATTCAGAGACAGTCTTCTTATCACACTTGTCATGTTCAGGTCACTTTTAAACTGAAAACTCTAACTCTGAGCTAAAACTTTCCACTTTTGTCCTCTGATAATGTTTTATATTTTTCCATCAATCACTTAAGAAAGTCTTGTTAGGACAAACAGTGATTTAAAAATGCTTTAAAAATGCAATGAAATGAATAAACAATTCAAAGAAAAACCATTTAAACTATAAATTAGAAGGTAAAGAGCATTTATGTAAAATAAAATGTAAAGATTGGTCAGAATAAAAAAACTTAAAGGGAATCTCATAGAACAAAACAAAAAATTATAGATAGAAGATAATGATGTTAATCACATAAGCAAGTGAAAATGTGTGTTTATGGGTGGTTTATGGCAGATATCAGAACTTTTCATTCTTCACTTCAAATGCTCAGTTGTCTAACGTAACGCATTAGGACACTCAACCACCAGGTACCAGAAGGGCTTGAACTAAAGAGATCAAGTGATGTGACTCATGTGTGAACTATTCAACAATGGTTTTCTTCACAGAAAATAGCTTAGTGCTGAATTTCCTAAAACAGCATATTGTGGAAACTAGATGTTTTGCCCAAGAGAGTGGCTGAGGGGTCAACCTCTTTTCCAAAACACCAGAAGGTGGGACAAGAAATAACAGATGAAAACTAATCAAGGAAAGAAGCAACCTAGTACTAAGGAGAAATTTTCCTAACTGTGAGAACAATTAAACAGTGGAACAACCTGACTCCAGAAACTGTGGGTGCTCCATCATTGGAGGGTTTTAAGAAGAGACTGGACGGCCAAGTATAGGGTTTCCTGTTCAAGCAAGGGTTGGATTCTAGAAGACCTCCAAAGTCACCTCCAACTGTTAGATTAGATTAGATTAGATTTATTGGATTTATATGCCGCCCCTCTCCGCAAACTCGGGGCAGCTCACAACAAGGTAAAAACAATACATAATAACAAATCCAATACCCACCAATCCAATTACAATTTTAAGCTAAAAAATTCATAAAAAAACAGCCCCAGAATATTAAAAAACAAAAACAAAACAACAAGCACACAATCAATCTAACACCAAAACAACATGGGCAAAGGGGAGATGTTTCAGTTCCCCCATGCCTGACAGCAGAGGTGGGTTTAAAGGAGTTTGCGAAAGGCAAGGAGGGTGGGGGCAATCCTAATCTCAGGGGGGAGCTGGTTCCAGAGGGTCGGAGCCACCACAGAGAAGGCTCTTCCCCTGGGTCCCGCCAGATGACATTGTTTAGTCGACGGGACCGGAGAAGGCCAACTCTGTGGGACCGAACCGGTCGCTGGGATTCGTGCGGCAGAAGGCGGTCCCGGAGATATTCTGGTTTGGTGCCATGAAGGGCTTTATAGGTCATAACCAACACTTTGAATTGTGACCGGAAACTGATCGGCAACCAATGCAGACTGCGGAGTGTTGGAGTGATATGGGCATACTTAGAGAAGCCCATAATTGCTCTCGCAGCTGCATTCTGCACGATCTGAAGTTTCCGAACACTTTTCAAAGGTAGCCCCATGTGAAGAGCGTTACAGTAGTCGAGCCTCGAGGTGATGAGGGCATGAGTGACTGTGAGCAATGACTCCCGGTCCAAATAGGGCCGCAACTGGCGCACCAGGCGAACCTGGGCAAACGCCCCCCTCGCCACAGCTGTTCAGAGGCTCAACTGTTCTGAAGAAAAAACAGAAGTGAGAAACAAAACAATGAAAATACTTTTTTGATTACTTACACATGCTGTTTTCCTCCGATTAACCAACGGCAAACTGACTCCATAGTTCTGATTTACAACTTTTCGGTGGTATATGTGTTTTGGGTCACATAGAATCTTCATCATCATGGAAAGCTTATGCTGTAAAAAACCCCACAATGAAGCCTGTCTACAACAACAATGCTGGAATGTTTTATCTAGTACTGTTTACAGGGGTACCTTGGTATTCAACTGCTTTGAAACTCACTGGAATCAAAGTCAACGGGGAAGCCAGATTCACTTAACAACTGTCTTACTAACTTAATAAAGGCCCATGATTCACTTAAGGACTGTGGGAAGAAAGATCGTAAAATGGGGCAAACCTCACTTCACAAGAGTCTCATTTAGCAGTCTGAATGTTGGGCTCAATGGTAGTCATAAGTCGAGGACCACCTGTATATGTGCAGACTGCAGGGGTTGATGCGCGTTGCAAATTGCCTATGATAAGCCTGCCTTGTGCATCTCTGTGGGTGAGCGAGAATATTCCTTTTTTTAAATAAAAAACTAAGGTTGACATTGTCAATGCTGCAGCAGCCAGAAAACCCTCCTACAATATTTCCTTAGAAACAGGACCTTGTGGACCACAAATCAAGGGCCCATCACTCTGAGACAGCTCATGAAGCACCATAAATAACTCTAGCAAACTGAGGCTGGGTGCCCATCCCGTCATTTTACCTTCACCTCACATGATCTTATCCACTGTGGTTTTTTGCAGCTCCTGCAGCCTCCTGCAGCAGCTTGCTAGCCAAAATAGGCCTGCGGTAGCGTTTGTCATTCAAATTTAAGATGGCTGTTATTTCTAGTTACTTGTCGCTGGAATTGAAAAACAACCACTTACTGTCTGTTTCCCCCACCCCTCCAATTCTGGCTAGTGCTTCCTAGAGATGGCAACTGCTCTGGGTTGAACTACAGAAAGACCATGAGCCCAGCTTAGGAGTCAGATGAGATGCTCGGGGAAGCAGCCTGCAAGTTCATAGGAGAGGCTAAACCACCAGGCATAACCCCGTCGTTCAGGATGCTGCTCATAAGCGCCATGTGCTTAGAGCTGGAAGCATTGTGAGAGACCCCACATCCCTACTTTACGGCCTGTTTCCATGGCTCCCCTCTGGGAGGAGGCTTCCAAATATCTATAGCAGGACTACCAGATTCTGGAACAGGTTTGCTCCGCAGGCCATCCGTCTGGCAAACTGGCAAGGTTCCTGTCAACCTTCGCTTAGACTGCTGCATTCTTTCACTTGGTCGTCAATAATTACGGGGTGGGTTAGAGATAAGGGGTGTGGGTGGGAAGCGCACAGGAGGAGATATAGGTTCCGTTTTCCTAGGTACCAGGAGGAGACGTGAGGGCCAAGATGTCCCACCTGATGATTATGGACAATGGGGATTGGGCATGGTCCCAAGGGGGGTTGGAAAAAAAGGGGGTTGATATACATCTGTATCGCGCCATTTTCTCAGACTTTTCTTTTCTTTCGATGCTTCGAGTTCTGATTTTGAAAAATTCACTTTTGAACTTTTATAAAAAGGACTCTGAGTTTTATTTGTCTGAATTTTGACTGGCAGCTTGACATTAAGCAAAGTCTGAGAACTGGACTGTGTTGTTTTTCCATGTCATATAGTATATGTGGGTATCTGGTGGGGATTGCTGCTCTCTGTATGCTGTGCGCGCAGCTCCGCGTCTCCAGTCTGTGTCCGACTGAGATTTTGCTTCTGCGCATGCACAGAAGGAAAAAATCGCTGAAATCTCATGCGTGCAAGAATTCCCTCGTGAGCTTTTTCTTTCTGCACATGCACAGGAGCAAAATCTCCCAATTTCCGCTACTGGTATGATGACATCAACCGTATCAGTAGGACCCTGCTCCTGATGGGTATGCGCATAATTTTGTATATATTTATTTATTTAATCATGTTGATGTAGTGTACATTAGAGGTGGGCTGCTAAGGTGGAACGGTGATGTGTGCTCGCCCCCGTGGCTCTGAGTGCTAGCGGAGTCCAGCGCAATTATGCTACCGCACCTGGGCATGTAGTGAAATCACATGCGGAAAAGCAGGGGCGCCCATGGTTGCCCAGGTGCGGTAGCAGAATTGCGCTGGACTCCGCTAGCCCTCAGAGCCTCGGGGGCGAGCACACATCACCGTTCCACCTTAGCAGCCCACCTCTGGCCAGGGCTGAAATCATGCTAGCTCAGGAATTGAGTTGAAGTTGGGAGTTGAAGTCCACATGTCATAGAAGAGCCAACTTTGCCTACCCCTGGACTAAACCTTATGGCTCCGCTTCTTGCCCCTACGGGAGGGGGAAGCTGGCTGCTGCACAATCCATTTTCTAGTCTGAAGAACAAAATCTAAAGTGGGCCTTTCTTCAAAGGCTCTACAAGTGAACATTTTGGAGTGAGGTCACTGACGAGGAGGACTAGATCCCTGGCAAGATTAAAGACACCGGCTGCTTCAAACCTTTGAGCCCAAGGATGCGGCTGGAGGCAGGGCTGCAACGCCAGGAGGGGCGATCACGGGCACCTTGGGGAGAATGATCTCTTTCTGAGGAGGCTCCAAGGGGATTCCCCTAAATTGGGAAGAGAAGGGAATCAGAAAGCAGGCAAAAGAGCTGCCCTTTATTTTCATGTCCTCCCAAAAAGACATTCAGGGTAGGTAGCCCTCCACTTACAAGTTCCTTTACTATTCATAGTTACAATGGCACCAAAAAAAGTAGCTGTTCACACTTACGACCAGAGGTAGGTGGCTAAAGTGGAATGGAGACGTGTGCTCGCCCCCGTGGCTCTGAGTGCTAGCTGAGTCCAGCGCCATTCTGCCACTGCACCTGGGCGGGTAGTGAAATCGCGCATGAACACACAGGGGCGCCATGGGCTATGGGTACATTGTAATGGTCCCCTGGGCGCTCCTGCATGTCCACGTGCAATTTTGCTACCTGCCTAGGTGCAGTGGCAGGATTGCGCTGGACTCCACTAGCACTCAGAGCCATGGGGGCGAGCACATGTCACCGTTCCACCGTAGCAGCCCACCCCTGCTTACAACCATTGCAACATCCCCATAGTTGCATGATCAAAATTCAGACCCTTGGCAACGGGTTCCTATTTATGACCGCTGCAGTGTCCTGGGGTCACGTGATCCCCTTTTGCGACCTTCTGACAAGCAAAGTCAATGGGGAAGCCAGATTCACTTAACGACCACATTGCTAATTTAATAACTGAGATGATTCACTTAACCACTAGGAGACGTAAGGTTATAAAACAGGGCAAAACTCACTTTGCAAATGTTTCACTGAGCAACATAAATGTTGGGCTCAACTGTGGTTATGAGTTGGGGGTCTAACTGTAATTAGGATAAAATGCAAGTCACACAATTCAGGGAGTCTTTGACTTCCAACTGGTCACTTAGTGATTCTTCAAAGTTAAGACGGACCCCTGCATTTATGGCTGTTTGCATGGTCTCAAGGTCACATGATCACAATTAATGTTTTTGACAAAACAAAACAATGTTTATTTTAGGGTTTTGCCAAAAACACTCAATGGCAAACAATAGGTTTATAGCTTAATACCTCCAATGTTTGCTTAATGGCCACTGATAGAAACATAGAAACATAGAAGACTGACGGCAGAAAAAGACCTCATGGTCCATCTAGTCTGCCCTTAAACTATTTTCTGTATTTTATCTTACAATGGATATATGTTTATCCCAGGCATGTTTAAATTCAGTTACTGTGGATTTATCTACCACGTTTACTGGAAGTTTGTTCCAAGGATCTACTACTCTTTCAGTAAAATAATATTTTCTCATGTTGTTTTTGATCTTTCCCCCAACTAACTTCAGATTGTGTCCCCTTGTTCACTTTCCTATTAAAAACACTTCCCTCCTGGACCTTATTTAACCCTTTAACATATTTAAATGTTTTGATCATGTCCCCCCTTTTCCTTCTGTCCTCCAGACTATACATTGATTCACTGATTCAGTGAATTATCACAACAATTTGCTTAACAACCACTACCAAAAAAGGTCATAAACTCAGATTGTCTGAGATGACCAGCTCTTTTTTGGCCAGTATGACTTACAACCATTACGGGCAGGCTCCATTACATATGTAAGTATATATATATATATATATGTAGTCATATTTGCTAGGGTTACAGATATGCTAAGCCAGTGATGATGAACCTTTTGGGCATCGAGTGCCAAAATGGTCACGTGGAAATGTCACGTGCATGCACTTATTGGAACTGCGCTTCAGAAAAACTAAATTTCTGGATTCTAGCGTGCATGCATGCCCAATGATCAGCTGGTTAGCACCACATGTGCATGCCGGTTTTCATCACTGCTGTGCATGTGAAGGGATTGCACTCCAGAAAAGCCAAACCTCCAGGTTCTACCATGCATGCACGCCCAATGATGACATGGCTGACACAAATGCTTGGACTGGTTTTCGGCATTGCTGTGTGCGCAAAGGGATTGTGCTCCAGAAAAGCTGAATTTCCGGGTTCTTGCATGCACACACACCTGACAATCAGCTGGCTGGCACATATGTCCACATTGGTTTTCAGTACTGCCATGTGCACAAAGGAAAGCTGATCATCACACATGCATGCGCACCAAAAACCAGGAAGACAAATAGGCAAGGCCGCACATGCCAGGCCACATGGCTCTACATGCCACTTGGGGCATGCCTGCCATAGGTTTGCCCTCACGGCTCTAAGCTACATACTGTAGTTTGGTTTTGACTGACCACATGCAAGCATGGTCAGTAAACATAAATCATGCTTTCTTCAACAACAGCAAACCACAATTTGAAAGCACAATTCCTTGTGGACATTGTTTGTCTATAGCTTGGCATGATAGATGAATGTACATCAATTTGTGGTTTCTTGGTTTCTTCCTAATTTGCTTAAGCGAAGCCTGTGGCCACTCCAAGAGCATCGAAAATAAATATGGAATTGGCTGAATGACTATTTCTTTCATCTTGTTCAACAGCCACAGATAAGAAGCTACAGATATTTGAGGAGTCCAGACAAGAAAGGGTTTGACCCAACACAAGCCCAGTTACCCCTCTGCATCCAGACACAGCTCCCCCAAGAGAATGGGGCAACTTGTGACAGCCAACTTGCTACGACCAATTCACCTTGGCCAACTCGTCTTGGGAAAACTTACTATGGGACAATTTACCAGTTCTATTTGATTATCTAAATTAAATTAAATTAAATTAAAATCATTTTAATTTTTGCCTTTCATATTTCATTCTGCTCCTCCTTTTGCATCATTTCTTTAATGATTGCACCCCACCAATTATTTGACATTAGTGTAACTCTTGTCTTGCAATCAGTTGTCCTGCAGTGAGTTGACCGTGGCGAGTTGTCCTAGACTCTCATCTAAAACTAGTGTGCAAGTGAATTAGCCCCATCCACACCTTGTTTTAAGGCTTCCCATCCTGCAAGCAAGATACTGGGGTTTTCCCAGGAAGGAAAGAGAGACCGTGTTCTATGATTTGTTCTCAATCTGGACACATTCTCAGCCAGAAATTTCTGACCAACAACCCGGTGAGACCAAAACATGGCCTGGACTGCCATTTCCAAACCACAAAACTTCAGAAAGGCAGCAGTCAAAGCACCGAGCGAAGCTACTCGGAGTTATGTGAACAGTCAATTCCTTCTCCAATCCTTGCTAGGAAGCCGAAGACTTTTCATACGCTGATGTTTGGAAGTGGCTTATGAAAACTATCTTTGAATCCTTAAAAGCAGCCAAATTCTACCCCTTAAAGACATCCATCCAAGCAAACTGAATGTTCTTACCATTTGGAAATTTGTCTTGAAGACTGTTGTACATTGTCCCCTGGGAAAATAGTTAGCACTGATCTGTTCACTGCATTTAAATAGTTCTCTGCATGCTTCTAGAATAGGAATAGAGATAAAATATGTATGTTTATATCTGTTTATACCTCCATCTCTTTCTCTCTCTCTCTCTCCCTCCCTTCTTCCCTCCCTAAGTAGTCCTTGACTTACGACCAGAATTGAGCCCACCATTCCTGCTGCTAAATGAGACATCTGTTAAGTGAATTTTGACCCAGGTTAGGACCTTTCTTGATACATTTTTTCAGGTGAATTAGTGCAGTTGTTAAGTAAGCAACAGGGTCATTACCATATTTTTCGGAGTATAAGGCGCACTGGAGTACAAGACCCACCTTAGTTTTGGGGGAGAAAAACAAGGAAGAAAGGCCTCTGCCTCCCATCAATTTTCCTCCCATCAAACAGTAAATAGCATAGATGATATACACTGTTTGCTGTGCATTTCTGTGCATGACCCATAGAAATAGCAAAGAATTGGAGAAATGTACATGATGGCAGTATATTAATGCCAGAAAGTTTTCTTAAATGTAGTCCCACTAACTCCTCCCAATTATTTAAATAGATCTACTCCAAATATGACTACCGTATTTTTCGGAGTATAAGACACACCTAGATTTTAGAGGTGGAAAAAAAGGAAAAAAGTATTCTGAACCAAGTGGTGTAGTAATATATTATTTAATAAAATACCAGTGTAGCAGAATATGTTTTACAACCATGTACACTTTTTACAAACTTGACAGCTTTAAGACTGACTTTTGCTGTTGTGAGCCGCCCCGAGTCTACGGAGAGGGGCGGCATACAAATCTAATAAATAAACAAATAAATAAGACAACTCACAGAATTCCTCCTCCAGTCATGCTAGCTCGGGAATGGGAGTTGAAATCCACAAGTCTTAAACTTGCCGAGTTTGAAGACCCTGGCAGCCCTAATCCCTAACCCAGAGGTCTTCAGGCTTGAAAGTTTTAAGACTTGTGGACTTCAAAAGTAAGGTGAAAAGGGGCATCTTATACTCTGAAAAATATAGTAAGTGAATCCGGCTTTCCATTCACTTTGCTTGCAAGAAGGTCGCAAAAGGTGGTCACATGACCCCAGGACATCACAACAATCATGAATATCAGGCTGTTATCCCACATTTGAATTTTGATCACGTGACCACTAGGATGCCACCATGGTCGTAAGTGTGAACAAGGGCCATAAGTCCCTTTTTTCAGCGCTGTTGTAACTTTAAATGAACTGTTGTAACTCAAGGAGGTGTAGTTTACCAGGAAAAGAGAGGCAATCCACTTACCTTCACTCTGTCCTCTGCCCTTTCAACAACTGATTCTAGAATTTCAGGATTTGCTGCTTCCCAGTCATGGCTGAAATCTCGCAGTTGTTCCTTCAACAGTTGAAGATCTTCTTGAACCTAGAAAAGAAACCATGCAGTGAATACAGGAGGACATAAATGCGCCTCTGAATTTAAGACTGAAAAATATCAGGCATTGCAAATTACAGTGCTGGAGTTGGGATAGTGCATGTATCACATATTCTCTAACAACATCAAGTCTCCGGAAAGGGACGGCATACAAATCTAATTAATAATAATAATAATAATAATAATAATAATAATAATAATAATATCACTCGGAAGGAAAAAACCCACCACCACCAGGCTGGGTTCAGGGATGTCCACATACATACGATGATGTCATCACACAAATGTTTACTTATTTATTCGACTTCTATGCTGCCCAATCCCGAAGGACTCATGTTATCATGAGTCTTGCATCAGGATGTTGGAGGAAAGTGTGTAAGTGTGATTGCATCATCACACTGGTCAGCATTTACCTGCTGGCCCTCTCTGAAGGTGTGCATGGCCAGGTTAACATATTCAGCCATTGTTGACAAGGCTGAACCAACATCCAACAGTCCCGTTGTGTTGCAGTGTGTAATGTAAACAAGGCTACCCCTTTAAGCCACGTTCTTTGGCTTAGCATGATATTCAATTTCTTAACTGCGTTTGATGGATTAGTGTGCTATACAAACAAATACCGATGTTATTGATTTAGGTTTCAGTTCCAATAATAGGTATAACGCTCAATGAGACTTGGATATGACCAATTCTACTATACAGCTACATTCCAACATATACAGTACTTCACCTGGGAATAAGTGCCAATTAAGTTAATACTCTTGCTTCTGTATATTTTTAACTATTAAAATATCTTAACATTTCTATTCTACGCTGTCAGGTACCCTCATAGTTTCTTAGGAGCAACCAACCAAATTCATTTGCAAAGAATTTCTTCTGATTTCCTCTCCCTGCTTTATTTTCTCAGACAGAAAGTGCTGTTTTTTCTTTCAGCCATGTAAAGACATTTTAGATTAAGCAATTACACAAATAGATTTCTTCCTCTGACCTGTCTTTTACAACTTCAATCATGGAATAATTTGGGATGCAGTAAAAACAGAGTCAAATGATTTATTGCTTGCTCAGCATTCCTGACTTAACTATTCCCCTGCCTGAAGGAAGCGAACAATAGCAGATAGCTAGATGCACAGGGAGTCCTCGAGTTACAACGGCAACAGAGAATGCCCATCATGGCTGTATCCTGACTTTAGCCCCGTTTTGTGGCAGTTCAGTCAATGGTGCTAAGTGATTGTGTGGTCATTAATTGAATAGGGTGTTAAGTGACCCATGGGTTAGATTTTGTAGAAAAATTGAATTTCCAGCAAAATCATCATAAAATGCAGCCAAGACACCAAAAGGGCCATAAATGCTGCCAATCCCCAAAAGTGGCTGCAGAAGGCCAGTTAGAATATCAAATCCTGGTCGTAAAAACCCCCATGGAGCTCTGCTTTAACTTTCTATCAAATATATTGCTCAAAAAAAAAATAAAGGAAATATTCAAATAACACATCCTGGATTTGAATGAATGAAATATTCACATTGAATACTTTGTTCTGTACAAAGCTGAATGTGCACAACAGCATGTGAAATTGATTGTCGATCAGTGTTGCTTCCTAAGTGGACAGTTTTATTTCACAGAAGTTTGATTTACTTAGAGTTATATTGTGTTGTTTAAGTGTTCCCTTTGTTTTTTTGAGCAGTGTATCTTGCTAAGATCAAATTTCTGTTAAGTCCACAGAATCCTCATAGCTAAGGATATTATCTAGTCAAAACTGAAATCAGGGTATTCTGGCAGGGCTAAAATAAACTGTCCCAAAGTTACCCAGCCAGCATTCACACCTAAGGAATACCTAGAATCCATAAGCTATGTGTGTGTGTGTGTGCGCGTGCATGCGTGCACACACATATATAATGCCTTGTTTAGCTTTGTTTTTTCTTTCTTGGAGTTTCTATTTTAATTTTGTGAATAAAACAAATTATTGGGAGAAAATAACTTTCTTAGAAAAGAGTTCAGGTGCCAATGTGACATATAGAAACATAGAAAAATAGAAGACTGACGACAGAAAAAGACCTCATGGTCCATCTAGTCTGCCCTTATACTATTTCCTGTATTTTATCTTACAATGGGTATATGTTTATCCCAGGCATGTTTAAATTCAGTTACTGTGGATTTATCAACCACGTCTGCTGGAAGTTTGTTCCAAGGATCTACTACTCTTTCAGTAAAATAATATTTTCTCACGTTGCTTTTGATCTTTCCCCCAACTAACTTCAGATTGTGTCCCCTTGTTCTTGAGTTCACTTTCCTATTAAAAACACTTTCCTCCTGAACCTTATTTAACCCTTTAACATATTTAAATGTTTCGATCATGTCCCCCCTTTTCCTTCTGTCCTCCAGACTATACAGATGGAGTTCATGAATTCTTTCCTGATACGTTTTATGCTTAAGACCTTCCACCATTCTTGTAGCCTGTCTTTGGACCCGTTTAATTTTGTCAATATCTTTTTGTAGGTGAGGTCTTCAGAACTGAACACAGTATTCCAAATGTGGTCTCACCAACGCTCTATATAGCGGGATCACAATCTCCCTCTTCCTGCTTGTTATACCTCTAGCTATGCAGCCAAGCATCCTACTTGCTTTTCCTACTGCCCGACCACACTGCTCACCTATTTTGAGACTGTCAGAAATCACTACCCCTAAATCCTTCTCTTCTGAAATTTTTGCTAACACAGAACTGCCAATGCAATACTCAGATATATATCTGGAACTAGTGGGACAGAGGCCACATTTCCTTATGGTTGAGAAAAATATAAAATGGAGCCAATTAATGTTAAGACGAAGATAGAATTGAGTGGCTGGTACCCTGCTTGTCCACTTCATTCTCTTCAGAATAAAGTAGTTCTAGTAGTTATGATGCTTTGAAACAGCATCCTTTTGGAAAAGATGCACAATCTTAGTGCATCTAAAACTGAGAAGAGTCTCTGGAACTAAGGGAACATGGGTCCTATGACATTTATCAGAAAGTAGATTCATTTCCCACTAGGCACCGTAGTTGTTTCTAATTGCTAAGTTGTGCAGTTGTGATATAAATGCATTGGTTTCTATTGTCAGAAAATAATTTATTTGTCAAGACAGGTAGGATCTTCCACAGCAAGTATGAAAAATTCTGAATGTCAGTCATGTGGTTTTTAATACAAGCTGATTTAAAAAATAGCTTTACTTTCCTTGCCGATTCCACATAAATGTATGTATGTATGCATCCATCCATCCATACACACACACACGGACATATTTATTCTAAATCTGTCAAAGGAATATTCCTGAAATCAAAGATAGTTCTATTGGAGACTAGTACATTGAATTTTCCATTTATATCTTTAATAAGCTCTAAGCTGCATCTCTTCAGGGCATCATTTTTCCAGGGTAGTCCGAAAGACAGATGGCACTCAATTATTTTGGAAGATGTCTACTAAATCTGCTTTTTCTCCACCAGAAGGCTAAGGCTAGACCTTAAAAAAGAGAAAACAGTAATTTCTGAGGGATCTGTCAATTATATTAAAATGGGAGAGGAAAACATTTGTTAAATCTACATGAGATACACATAGGATTAGAGCTGTGGGTGGTCAAGGCAGACAACGGCCATGTAAAAGTGCAATTGAAAGGTGGAGAGCTAGGAGAATGCCGTAAAGCAACTGAGCATCAATTCCATTTTTACTGCATTTTTCTTCTAAAACTTTCATATAAAGGTCCTATCGTTTATATTCGCCTACAGAATCCAGGCTAGAGTCCGAGTCTACGGAGAGGGGTGGCATACAAATTTAATTAAATAATAATAATAATAATAATAATAATAATAATAATAATAGACTACAGGAAATTTATTCAGTCAAAGAGCTGAGCAGTTTTGGCTAGAGGTGGAGCTCTTGCCTCACAATCCAGGTTGTGAGTTTGATCCTAGGTAGGGGCAGATGTAGATTGTCCTTGCTTGGGCAGGGGGTTGGACTAGGTGACCTGCAAGATCCCTTCCAACTCTGTTAATATGTTAAACGTTAGAGGGAAAAGATCCCAGGGAGAAAGAATGGCCTGACTCTCGCTTTCAGGTGCCGTTTACCTATCCACACAACAATTGTGTTTGTGCAGCCACAAAAATGATGTCCCGATTTACTAAATTAACACCAAGCCAAAACCTAACCAACCAGATTAAGGTAATGTTTCATCCACAAAGACTGGCCTCAATTAAGGGGCGTATATAAGTGCACTGATGTGCCTATCGTCCCCTGTCCAATTGTCTTTCCTTAACTCATATATCATACATATACTCTCCTTATCTCTTATATCATATATACTCTCTCCCTCTCATCTACTCTTCTTTTTACTTTCTATCGTTATATATATTACTCAATGCCTATTCTCTTCCATATGTATTGTATATTGGACAAAGAATAAATAAAATATAAATAAAAAAAAAATAAATTAGCCCGAATTTAGCTCAGGGGAGCTTTTGCCCAGGATTCAAACCACCATTAATATTTTTTTTTAAAAAGCTGGGCTCTGCAAAAGGGGCCGAGAGAGTCGCCGACCCAGGATGCTTTGCCAACACAGCCAAGGTCAATTGACCAGGCAGAGGCGCGAGCCCAGGTTGGGTTTCGGGGAAGTAAAGCCCCGCCCATCGTGGTTTATGCAACAGACCATGGTTAGCCAAGCTGTGGCTTAGCCTGGCCGCCCTTCTTCCCCCCTTTCGGGGCTCTGAAGCACATCAGGTCGGGCAGTGGTGCCAGGGGGTCCGAAGAGCCGGGCGGACCCACCTGCAGCAAGACCCTGCCCAGCTCTACCCCCGGCCCGGCCACCCCCGCCATGGCGCGGCCTTCCCCTGCGGCACCACGTGACGTCGCCTCCTAGCAACGAGACGCACGGCTCGGGCCCGGACCACGGGCTCTTGTGAGGGGGTGGGGTGAAGAAAGAACGGCCTTAGCCACGCCGACTGATCCCAGATCCGTCTTGTGTTCGAGAAAGAAAAGAGACGCGGAGGTTATCTCTGCTTCGTACCCCAGTTCTTCGGGGATTTACGGGTCTCTTAATCTGCAGTCGTTCACCGACTTTATTAGCTTCCCCCCTCCGCCGCTGTTTAAAATGGTACAGGCCGGAAAGGGCGGGGCCTGCACAGGAAAGGGAAGCGCCGGGCACTTCAAGACCGCTGGCGTGCGCGATGGCGGTCCCGTGCACCTTGGTCACCAGCTGCGCTGCGGGCTTCCCCGGGGAAGAGCTGGTGAAACGTGAGTCGGCTCGAGCCCCGGCCGGGCTCCCCGCTTCCTGGTGGCCCTCTCCCGGCTCTGCCCCCGCCCGTGGCGATAGACGTTCTCCTCTAAACCCCGAGAAGCAAAGAATCCCTGAGCATGTGCAGAGGGCGCCCAATGTAGCCCTTATCAGGCCTCGACTAGCTTGAATGAGCGGCAAAAGAGAGCCCACGTGGGGAAGGGGCTGGCCGAGAAGACAGGAGAAGGGAGACTTCTGGGCCTCCCTCCGGTCTGGAAGCTGGCTGGGAGACTGGGGAGTGCCTCTTCCCCTACCCGCCCTGCAGGGTGGTCGTTGCGGCACAGATTGGCCGGAATATTAAATATGCCCCCCCCCCCCGCCTTGAGCTGACAGTGTATGTGCATCGCACACGTGTGTTTATAACATAGAAGATTGACGGCAGAAGAAGACCTCATGGTGCATCTAGTCTGCCCTTATACTATTTCCTTTATTTTATCTTCGGATGGGTATATGTTTATAATAATAATAATAATAATAATAATAATAATAATAATAATAATAAATTTATTAGATTTGTATGCCGCCCCTCTCCGAGGACTCGGAGCGGCTCACAACAATGATGCAACATGTACAAATCTAATGTTAAAAAACAATACCCCTTATTATAAAAAAGAAAACAATCACACAATCTAACAAACCATACATAAAACCATAGTAGCTGAAGGTATATTAACTTCCCGATGCCTGGCAACATAGGTGGGTGTTCAGGAGCTTTCGAAAGGCAAGGAGGGTAGGGGCAGTCCTAATATCAGGGGAATCTTCCCCTGGGTCCCGCCAGATGGCATTGTTTAGTCAACGGGAGCCAGAGAAGGCCAACTCTATGGGACCTAATCGGGCGCTGGGATTCCTGCGGCAGAAGGCGATCCCGAAGGTATTCTGGTCCGATGCCATGTAGGGCTTTATAGGTTTATTTATCCCAGGCATGTTTAAATTCAGTGACTGTGGATTTACCAACCACATCTGCTGGAAGTTTGTTCCAAGCATCTACTACTCTTTCAGTAAAATACCAACAACAACCATAATAATAGTTATTAGATACGCAAACGGTATATTAAAGGAGGGATAAATTAATATTAACAGATTGTGTGTTTTAGTATTATGTAACAAAAAATTCATTATAATTGTATGCTGATTAGTGTATTTAAAGTGATATTAAAATTATTGGCGGGTCCCAGGGGAAGAGCTTTCTCTGTGGCCACCCTGACTCTCTGGAACCAGCTCCCCCCCCCCCCCCGGAGATTAGAACTGCCCCTACTCTCCTTGCCTTTTGTAAACTCTTTAAAACTCACCTCTGCCCTCAGGCATGGGGGAATTGAGGCATTCCCTCCCTCCCCTGGGCCTATACAATTTATGTATGGTATGTCTGTGTGTATGTCTGGTTTAATCATGGGTTTTTAACTTTTTTAAAATTTATTAGATTTGTTGTGAATTGTTTTATTATATGTTGTGAGCTGCCCCGAGTCTACGGAGAGGGGCGGCATACAAATCTAATAAATGAATAAATAAAACAAATAACTAACTAACTAACTAACTAACTAACTAACTAACTAACTAACTAACTAAATAAATAAATAAATAAATAAATAAATATTCTAAAAGTCTTGCTCCTCCAGATTACTGGGGGGGGGGGGTTAAGACAGATTACTGGGGGGGGGGGGTTGAGCATGATTCCTCTTTTATGCATTTGCTTTTGGGGGGGGGTCTTTTTAGCCAGAAATGGATTCTTTCTTTCACCCTCCCACCCAAAGGAAGAGAAAAGAATGGGTAGAAGAGGAACCTCCTTTTTGAGACCAGGAAGGAGGGCTGAGCTACTAGTACGTTGGCCTTTATGGGAAATGCATGCTGGGTTAGCTTCTGCTTCCTGCTGATCTTCCTTAAAAAGTTGCTAGGTTTTTTAAAAAAAAAATAAGAAAGCTAGATGATCTTGGAACGTTTTCAATGCCTCACTTAGGTGGGAGGTATATACGTTTGATAAATTTTGCCTTTTGAATCCCCTAGGAGGGGTCAGTGCAAGTTTCCTGTTTCCTTCCTCCTCCTTTAAAAAATAAGGATTAAAATAAAATTCCTTATTTTTATTGATTACAAATAAATTTGCTGAACAAATGACTGTCAAAGAGCAACAGTCCATTGTTGGATAGCTTTTGCTATTGAAATTTCTTTTGACGTTCAGTTGAAATGTACTGTATTTCTTTTCAACTTTCAGTTCTCACCTATTTCTAATCCTGCTCTATTAAAGTGTCAATTGGCAGTTGTCATTTTAAACATAGCAGCCTTTTGGATAGTTGAAGATAACTATCATGGTTGCCATTTTTCCACAATGGCTGGGGAATTCTGGGAGTTGAAGTCCAAATATCTTCAAGTTGCCAAGGTTGGGAAACACTGATCTAGAGATTATTGTTGAATTCAAACTGAGATGTTGTTTATATTTTTAGAAAAAGTAGTAGACAGTGATTAATCTTTTGGATGGTTACATCTTCAATTTTTTTTTTTTGGCTTTAAATGCATTATTCTTGTATCTTATTTCCCTTATTTCCCTTTGGTCTCTGTTAATTACTCTGGCTGTCCATGGTACATGGAGTAATTTACCCCAGTACCACAATTCAAAGGCCTCCATTCTTCTTGGATCAGCCATTCTTAGTGTCCAGTTCTCACAACCACCCATCATTATAGGGAAGACTGTTACTCTAATGGTGGAACATACCCAAGTCCTTTTAACTGTTCTTCATATGACCAGAGGTGGGCTATTAAAGTGCAACTTTGATGTGTGCATTCTCCATGGCTCTGAGTAGTAGTAGTGGAGTCCAGGGCAATTCTGCTACTGCATCTGGGCAGGTAGCGAAATCGCGCACGACACACAGGTGCACCACAGCCCTTTACTACTCTTTCCAGTTTCTTAGCATCTTCTTGCACTGTGCTGACCAGAATTAGGCCTCGTGTTTGGACGTGGTCTGATCAGTTTAGTGTAGAGCAGAACTAGCACTTTCCACAGCTTTGACATTAATACTCCCTATTGATGCAACCCAAAACTGCATTGTACTTTTTTTGCATCTGTGGCACATTGCTTTGTACTAAGGCAGAAAGATTTGTAGTTCATTCCACCAGGTGGCTCTCCAGGCACACCAAGACTTTTGTTGGCAGACCGATGGCCGTGGAGCCATGAAACTGGAATCGCCTTAAAAAGGTCTTTTAAAAATGATTAAAGATACTTGGGAAGCGAGTTAGCAATGCTGGAAGCTTAGGCCAGAAGGATTTGGCAGCAAAGAATTTTAAAACTCTAGTAGTCCAATAGTTAGAAGGATGTGAGAAGGAACATTTTTAATATTATGAATTTGAAATCAAGACCAAGATTAAGTTGGGGAGAGCCAGGATTTGACTTCTGGGGGGAGCCTTCCTTCTGCCCTCCTGCTTTAGCTTAGGACAGTGATGGCAAACCTATGGCACGGGTGTCACAGGTGGCATATGGAACCATATCTGCCGACAGGCGAGCCATTGCTCAGATCCAACGTGAATATGTGTGCTGGCCAGCTGATTTTTGGCTTCCAGAGAACCTCTGAGGGGACGGGGGAAGGCATTTTTACCCTCCTCTGGCTCCAGGGAAATCTTTGGAGCCTGGGGAGGGCAAAACACGAGGCTACTGGGCCCACCAGTAGTTGGGAAACAGGCCATTTCTAGCCTCCAGAGGGCCTCCGGGGGTAGGAAAAGCTGTTTTCACCCTCCCTGGGCATTGAATTATCAGTGTGTGCACTCGCGCATGCACGATAGTGCACTTGCATGCTCTTTTGGCACCGAAGGGGAAAAAAAAGGTTTCCAAGACTGGCCTAAGACCATGATGGCGAACCTATGGCATGCATGGGACAGGTGGCATGTGGAGCCATTGCCCTAGCTCCAGAACATATGTGCGTGCTGGCCAGCTGATTTTTGGCTCATGCGGAGACTCTGGGAGGGTATTTTAGGCCTCTGGAGAGCCTCCAATGGTGTGGGGGAGGACCTTTGACAGCTTCAAGACAACTGGACTTCAACTCCCAGAATTCCTTCAAAGACCCCTGAGGTAGGGGTTAGGAGATCAAGGGTCATCAAACCTGGCAAGATTAAGGCTTGTGGACTTCAACTCCCATTCCTAAAATAGCATGACTGATGGAGAAATTCTGGGAGTTGAAGTCCACTAGTCTTGAAGCTGTCAAGTTTAAAGTTTGTAAAAAGTGTACATGGTTGTAAAAAGTATTCTGATACACTGGTATTTTATTAAACAATATAATACTACACCACTTGGTTCAGAATACTTTTTCCCTTGTTTTCCTCCTCTAAAATCTAGGTGCGTCTAATATACCGACCTATTGCACCTTCTGCAGAGCGGAGTCCTTGGGTCCCCAGAAATTCTCTGTGGTCCAGCTCCTACAATTTCTACAATCGGGGCAGGACAGGGGATTGGCGCCCAATACCTTGCGTAGGCAGGGAGCAGATATAGCGAAGCCACTCAGGGCGGCGTGCAACATAATGAAAACAATATGTATGAAGAAATCTATTGTTTAAAATAGAAATATTATTAATAAAATCATTAAAAAAACCCATAGGCGGTCATTCCCTTTCATTCAATTCAATCATTCATGACATCAGTTGGAGACAGTCTCGTCTCTCACGGCCCCATGCCTGCCGGCAGAGGTAAATCTTCAGAGCTTTACGAAAGACCAGGAGGCAGGGGGCCGTACGTATCTCCGGAGGGAGGGAGTTTGTTCCAGAGGGCCGGGGCCGCCACAGTGAAGGCTCTTCCCCTAGGCCCCACCAGATGACATTGTTTGGCCGATGGGACCTGGAGACGGCCGACTCTGTGGGACCTAACTGGTCGCTGGAGTGGCATGAGGCAGAAGACGGTCCCGTAGTTAACTTGCCCAACTCAGAAGTAGCACCAGAACTGTCTGACTGGAGATTCACCTTCTAACTCAGTTTGCCTCTAAGGAAACGTGTCGGGCTGAAGCAGCTGTTACCTTTTCCATTCCATACATCTGTGTGTCCCAGTGGTGTTCCTCTGCCTCGGATCATGGGGGGGGGGGATGCAGATATGGGTCCAGCTGTTTCGTTGCTGGGAGTGGGTATGTCGGAGAACTGGCGTGTGTTTTATGAAAACACAAGGCTTTAAAAGTTAACTCGGGAGGCCTGCGGAAAGATTGCCGATTGCCAAATACGTCAGTTGTGTTTTGTTTTGTTTTTCTCTCTCTCTCCTTCTCAAAACTTTTTGCCGATTGCCAAATACAGTGGTCCCTCGTTTTTCATGGGGGATGCCTTCCAAGACCACCCGTGAAAAACGAATTTCCATGAAGTAGAGGAAAGATATTTTTTAATGTATTTTCCGAGTATTTGGACTTTTAAAACCCACCCTTTGCATTAAACAGTCATTCTATAATGTTTCTCAGCTGGAACTACCTGTGATATCTTACCAGTTTCTTTAATAGAGCACAGTAGTACTGTAGAAGAATTTAATGAATTTTTAAATTTTTCAATGGATTTAATGGATTTAAGCCCCCTTTGAAAACCCCTGAAGTAGTGAATCCGCGAAAAATGAACCGCGAAGTAGCGAGGGATTACTGTACGTCAGTTGTGTCTTTTTTCTCTCTCTCTCCTTCTCAAAACTTTTTGCATGGGAAAACCGCAGGCCCTCCCGAAGGTTGGAAATATCACAAATTAAAGTGGACAGCTCTCCCACGACATGACAGTTTCCATATACAGTGATATCTTGTCTTACAAACTTAATTGGTTCCGGGATGAGGTTCTTAAGGTGAAAAGTTTGTAAGACGAAACAATGTTTCCCATAGGAATCAATGGAAAAGCGATTAATGCGTGCAAGCCCAAAATTCACCCCTTTTGCCAGCCGAAGCGCCCGGTTTTGCGCTGCTGGGATTCCCCTGATCGCAGCATCACAAAAACACAGTGGTCCAGAGGTGGGGTTTTGAGGACTTTGGTGTTTTTGCAATGCTGCTCCCTTCATTGGGAAACCCCACCTCTGGACTCCCGTTGCCAGCAAAGCACCCGTTTTTGCACTGCTGGGATTTCCCTGCTGGGATTCCCCTGCAGCATGACAGAAACACGGAAGTCCGGAGGTGGTGTTTCCCATGGAGGGGAGCCTCAGAGGAATCCCAGCAGTGAAAAAATGGGTGCTTCGCTGGCAACGGAAGTCTGGAGGCGAGGCATCCCAGCGGTGGCGGTGGGTTTGTAAGGTGAAAATAGTTTGTAAGAAGAGGCAAAAAAATCTTAAACCCCGGGTTTCTATCTCGAAAAGTTTGTATGACGAGGCGTTTGTAAGACGAGGTATCACTGTATCTGCTATTTTTGTCACTACGGCTGGTTTGGGGAAGGACTGTTGGGAGACTGGAAGGCCAGCTTGAGAGCCTGAAAATACGTCCTCTGCAGCCAGATAGAAAAAGGTGGTCATTCTAGAGCATTGGTTCTCAATTATTTTCTGTTATGCACCCCCCCATCCCCCAGGAAGAAGTAAACATTTTGTGTCTCCCCCAACTCCCCGCCAGGATGATTGTTTGCAATACTTGGCACATTTTCACTGAAAAAACTCAAGTGGCTTATCAGCGTGATTCGGGTGTAATATGTTTAAGTGGCACCTTAATTTATTTGGCTTCATGCTGTCCACTGCCAACATTTTTAGACACAGTAAACATGCTGGTCTTTCCTCGTTTCCCACTGTAGTCATAGTGAAGACAAGCACTAGATAGGCTTCTTTGTCATATTTCCTCGTCTTAGCTTTCTGCAGACTTACGATTGTCTCATGATCTCCGTTTCTCTCCTCCTTTCTTTTCACCCAAGTTTTTGGAGAGGGGCGGCGTACAAGTCTAATAATAATAATAATAATAATAATAATAATAATAATAATAATAATAATAGCAAGCAAAACTTTTTGAGCAGTACAGTGATCCCCCGCTCGTTGCGAGGGTTCCGTTCCAGGACCCCCCGCAACGAGCGGGTTTTCGCGAAGTAGCGCTGCGGAAGTAAAAACACCATCTGCGCATGTGCAGATGGTGTTTTTACTCCCACAGCGCTAGCGAGGAGCCGAAGATTGGGGGCGGCGCGGCTGTTTGCCGCCGGCATGGAGGGCTTCCTAGCAGCCCCCCAAACCCGGGTTGGGGGTCCGGGGGGCGCTGGCTCTCGGCGCTTTCGAGCTGAGTCCGGGAGCAAATTCGCTCCCGGACTCAGCTCGAAAGCGCCGAGAACAAACGGCAAGGAACGGCTTTTCCACGCCGTTCATTCTCGCCGCTTTCGAGCTGAATCCGGGAGCGAATTCACTCCCGGACTCAGCTCGAAAGCGCCGAGAACGAACGGCAAGGAACGGCTTTTCCACGCCGTTCATTCTCGCCGCTTTCGAGCTGAATCCGGGAGCGAATTTGCTCCCGGATTCAGCTCGAAAGCGGCGAGAATGAACGGCGTGGACAAGCCGTTCCTTGCCGTTCGTTCTCGGCGCTTTCGAGCTGAGTCCGGGAGCGAATTCGCTCCCGGACTCAGCTCGAAAGCGCCGAGAATGAACGGCATGGGCGGGCGAAGGGCGGGCGGCAGCGAGGAGTTTGCGTGGGCGGTGGGGAAACTCCTCGCTGACGCCAGCAAGAGGGGGAAGACTCAGGGAAGCCGCCCAGCAGCTGATCTCCCGGTTGCCATCTACGCATGCGTGCCCACGAGCACGCATGCGTAGATGGTATTTTGACTTCCGGGTTGAAAAATAGCGAAGTACCCTGTTCGCAATGGTTGGGGACGCAATAAACGGGGGATCACTGTATATATTTTAGTTCTCTGTGCTCTTCTTTGCACTCTTTTCAAAGTCTCAACATAACACAATAACAGAGTTGGAAGGGACCTTGTAGGTCATCTAGTCCAGCCCCCCACCCAAGCTGGAGACCCTATACCAATTCTGGCAGATGAGCCATGCCCAGTTCCTGCAACTGTTCTTCATTTTTAATTTTTTTAAATTATTATTATTATTATTATTATTATTATTATTATTATTATTATTATTATTATTATTAAGAGAAGCATGCATTAGCTGACTATGGGAAGGAGAGCAAAGATGGAGGTAAACAATAGGAAGCTGCTCAAGGTGAAGCAAACTAAGGACCAGTACAGAAAAACTGTAACTCAATGTCGTATGGACAGTTGGCGGAACAAAGAATTGCATGGACAGTTCTTGGAGAAGATTGAAGGCAAAGTGGATAAAGAAAAGACCTGATCATGGCTTACAAGCAGAACACTCAAAAAGGAGACAGAAGGACTAATACTGGCGGCACAAGTACAGGCCCTTAGAACAAATGTTGTCAAAGCCAGAATTGAAAAATCAACAGACGATCCAAAGTGCAGACTCTGTAAAGAAACAGATGAAACAATCAATCACATACTCAGCTGCTGCAAAAAGATCGCACAGACTGACTACAAGCATAGACATGATGCTGTGGCACAAATGATCCACTGGAACTTGTGCCGGAACTACCATTTACCAGTGGCAAAGAACTGGTGGGATCATAAGCCCGAAAAAGTGGTCGAAAATGAGCAAGCAAAACTACTGTGGGACTTCAGACTGACCGAATTCTGAAGCATAACACACCAGACATCCTGATTGTGGAGAAAAAGAAAGTATGGATCATCGACATTGCAATCCCAGGAGACAGCAGAATTGAGGAGAAGCAGCTAGAGAAATTAGTGAAATACGAAGATCTAAAAATCGAGCTGCAACGACTCTGGCATAAGCCCGTGAAAGTGGTCCCAGTGGTACTTGGCACGCTGGGCGCAGTGCCAAAGGATCTCAGCGGACATTTGAAAACCATCGGAATTGACAAAATCTCCATCTGTCAATTGCAAAAAGCAGTTTTACTGGGATCCGCACACATAATTCGCCGCTACATCACGCAGTCCTAGGTGCTTGGGAAGCGCCTGACTGGTGATGAAATACGAAATCTAGCATAGTGATCTCGTTTGCTGAGTTGTATTGACATAATTAATAATAATAATAATAATAATAATAATAATAATAATAATAATAATAATAATAATAATAAACGGTTCTTGTCTCTAGTTCTCTTGGTGTGCAGTGCTCTAGCAGTGGTTTGAGGGTAGGAGTTGAAATAATTTATATCCAGGATGCGAGGGGGCAGTAACTGTTTTCATGGCCCTCTTTTTGACTGTGCAGTATACAGGTCCTCAACGGAAGGCAGATTGTCAGTATAGAGCCGGGGTGGCACAGCAGGTAGAGTGCTGTACTGCAGGTCACTGAAGCTGACTGTAGATCTGCAGGTCAGCGGTTCAAATCTCATCACCGGCTCAAGGTTGACTCAGCCTTCCATCATTCCGAGATGGGTAAAGTGAGGACCCGGATTGTGGGGGCAATAGGCTGATTCTCTGTTAAAAAGTGCTATTGCTAACATGTTGTAAGCCGCCCTGAGTCTAAGGAGAAGGGCGGCATAAAAATTGAATGAATGAATAAATAAATTAAATAGATAGATAGATAGATAGATAGATAGATAGATAAATAAATAGTTTTTATTCCCAAAATATATTGATAATAAAGATGAAAGTTAGTTCTCAGGAACAGCGTATTGTGGATTGCGGTGGAGATCTACAACAATTCTGCCCAACTCAAAGCATTTAAAGGATCAATCTAAAAAAAGCAGCGCAGGGGATTTTTCACTCAGATGTGAATCTCCTTTTCCTTTCTTGGCCAGGTCACTTCCTTGTCCGGTTATTTAGGTCTCTTAATTAATTAATTTATTAATTGGATTTGTATGCTGCCCCTCTCCATGGACTCAGGCAGCTCACAACAAACGTAGACTACACATAGTAAAACAATTTGATCCAATTAATAATAATAATAATAACAACAACAATAATAATAACAATAATAATAATAATAATAATAATTTATTAGATTTTTATGCCGCCCCTCTCTGAAGACTCGGGGAAGCTCACAACAATAATAAAACAATGTTACAGTGGAACAAATCTAATATTAAAAGAGAAAAAGACATATAAAACCCTATCATTTAAAACCAAACAACACATACATACCTGTTCTGTTGGGCTCTCTGGTAGACTGCTGAAAATTCACAGGTACAAATTTCAGACACACACACGTTTGAAAATTCAAAACAATGTTCTTTATAATGAAAGTTCACTTAAACTAAGCCCTCTTTTGGTATAGCAAAGAGTGCTGGTCTCCAAACAAACTAGAAATTGGTACAAGTCCCCTATCAGTTCTGTGATACTTAGCTTGCAGCTGTGAGGCAATTCACAGTCCTTCTTTCACAAAGTGAAACACACTTTGCTCTGGTTTAGTTTCAAAGCGGGGAAAAATCAGCACACAAAAGGTCAAACGCAGCAAAGCAGGCATGAAACACAGCGATCAGATAATCCTCCTCAATGACCAAACCCACAGGCTGCTATTTATAGCAGCCTCACTAATTACCACAGCCCCACCCAATCACAGGTGGCCTCATTTTCTTTGATAATAATCTCTCAGTTGTTGCCTATGCATCGCTCTCCACATGCGTGGCTGTATCATTAACTCTTGTTCTGAATCCAAGGAGGAGCTAGATAATTGATCTCCTTCTGAGCTGTCTGCCCCCACTCTCCTCCTCCCTGTCACTCATGTCTTCTTGGTCAGAGGAGCCTTCATCAGCAGATTCCACCGGGGGAGGGGACAAAACAGGCCTGCAGCCTGTGGATGTCTCCCCCACATCCACAGTCCTTGGGGCAGGAGCAGGGCCAGAGCTAACCACAACACATACCAAACATAAAGTATAAAAGCCTGTGGAAGGTGTCTCACTTCCCCCATGCCTGGCGGTATAGGTGGGTCGACAATTAAAAGGCTTAAAAAGATCCTAAAAACTTAAAAAAACATTCAATTTATCATTCGCTCAATAGGTCTTTGTTGTCTCTTGCAGGTATCACCGGAGAAGAAGAGCTTCCTGAGCATTTTGGGCCAGAGAGCAGAGCTCGGTTTTACCCCTGGACGATAGACAATAAATATTATTCCGCTGCCATCCATCTCTGTGTGGTGGCAAATGTGTTTCAGGTGACGGCGGAAATTGCAGAGTCCGTTCAGGCTTTCCTGATCTACTTCGACAGCACCTCGGTGAGTGTTGCCCTGCAGTTTGGGATGTAGAGAAGCATAGCAGAATTGGAAGGGATCTTGGAGGTCATCCAATCCAACACCACCACCCCCTCGGTGGACATTCTGGTTCAGAAACTCTAGGGCAGTGTTTCCCAACCTTTTTTGAGCCGCGGCACATTATTCACATTTTCAAAATCCTGGGGAACATAGAACCGGGGGGGGGGGGGGGAGTTTGGACAAAAAACTCTCTCTTCCTCCCTTTCACTCTATTTCTCTCTCCCTCCCTCTTTCTCTCCCTTCCTCTTTCTCTCTCTCCATCCCTTCCTTCCTTCCTTCCTCTCTCTTTTGCTCTCTTTCTCTCTCCCTCCTTCCCCCCTCTTGCTGTTTCTTTCTTTCTCTCTCTCTCTCTCTCATTCTGTCTCTCTTGCTATCTCTTTCTTTCTCTCTTCCTTCCTTCCTTCCTTCCTTCCTCTTTTGCTCTTTCTCTCTCCCTCCTTCCCCCCTCTTGCTGTCTCTTTCTCTCTCTCATTCTTTCTCTCTTCCTTCCTCTCTTTGCTCTCTTTCTCCTTTCCTCTCTCTTTTGCTCTTTCTCTCTCCGTCCTTCCCCCCTCTTGCTGTCTCTCTCTTTCTTTCTCTTTTTCTCTCATTCTGTCTCTCTTGCTATCTCTTTCTCTCTTCCTTCCTCTCTCTTTTGCTCTTTCTCTCTCCCTCCTTCCCCCTCTTGCTGTCTGTCTTTCTTTTTCTTTCTCTCTCATTCTGTCTCTCTCTCTTTCTCTCTCTTCCTTTCTTTCTCTCTCTTGTTCGCTCTCTTCCTTTCTTCTCTGTGGAGGCCGGCAAAGCTTTTTCTTATTTTAAATGTTCCGGGTGGGCTGGCTGGGGGATGGGGCACGCGCACGCACACACACCCGACGTTCCAAAGAATCTTCACCGACCTCCGCTGTGAGAAGGTTTTCTCTGAGCACTCGCCGCTGTTGCAGCCACCGCTGCGGGAGGAGCTGGAGAAAGGGGCAGATCGGGCGAGCATCAGTGGCGAGAAGCCAGGGGCGGGTGGGGGCGGCCACGGCGCCGGCCTCTGCACTTTCGTCGCTCCTCATCCCAAACTCCAACACCCGGCTCCTTGCGCAGCACTGGAAAAGGGTACTGCGTTGCCGGCTCCCGCTCGCAGCCGCCGCCCTGGCTACTGTCTGATGCTGCTGCTGCCAGCGCTCTCCCGCAGGGCCCCAAAGGAGGTGGGAAGAATGAAGCTCAGCTTCCGATCTCGGAAGCTGAGCTTCGTGGCACACCTGACCATGTCTCGCGGCACACGTGTGCCGTGGCACACTGGTTGAAAAACACTGCTCTAGGGCAGTGATGGCGAACCTATGGCACGGGTGCCACAGGTGGCACGCAGAGCTGTATCTGCTAACATGCAAGCCGCTGCCCTAGCTCAGCTCCAATGTGCATTTGTGTGCTGGCCAGCTGATTTTTGGCTCACACAGGGACTCTGGGAGGGTGTTTTGGTTTCCTTTTTTTTAAAAAAAAAAATTTAATTGAATTTTTCTTTAGACAGACAACACGAACAACATTCAATATTTAAAGGAGCTACATTTGCTCCACTAGCCATAGAAGTCTAGCTAATACAGAAAAAAAAAATCTAACTATAATCAAATCCATACAGAAAAATAATTGACAACATTCCACATCAAAATTCCATTTTGATATTACAGTTATAATCAATTAAAATATCAATATAACATTCTGGTTTTGTAATTTCATTTTGTTTTAAATCTACTTCATTGTGTCTAATTTAACCATATATTAAAATATTTAAGATCAATTACTTACTCTAATAAAAAAACAAGAAAAAGAACCTTGTCATTAAATTTCGTAATATCAAACTATCCTTAAAACTTCAATGGATCTTTTATTTAATTTAAAATCTACTTCATTATATTTAATTTAACAATATGATAAGATATTTAAAATCAATTAACTCACTTTAAAAAAAAAGAAGAAAAAAAAAAGCCAAAAAAGAACTTATCCGTTAGGTTTCTTAATATATATCTATCCTTAAAACTTCAGTATATCACTTATTTAATTTAATAAATTCAAATGTTATAAAATTTGTTCATATATTATTTAAACACTTTTTTAATATGCGTTTTTGGTTTCCAGAGAGCCTCCGGAGGGAGGGGGGAGGATATTTTTACCTTCCCCCAGCTCCAGGGAAGTCTTTGGGGAGGGCAAAACATGAGCCTTCTGGGCCCACCAGAAGTTGGGAAACAGGCCGTTTCTTGCCTCCAGGGGGCCTCCAGGGAACAGGGGAAGCTGTTTTTGCCCTCCCCAGGCATTGAATTATAGGTGTGGGCACTCATGCATGCGCGATAGCATGTGCACATGCTCTTTTGGTACCCGAGGAAAAAAGGTTCGGCATCACTGCTCTAGGAGGTGTTCTGCCAACTGTAACCTGTAAAATTGGTTGAAGGGATGAATGTACAGTAATGAACAGTCTTACGAACTTTTCGTGATACGAACCCGGTGCTTAAGATTTTTTGCCCCTTCTTACGAACTATTTTCACCTTACGAATCCGAGTCGCTGCCGTTGGGATGCCTCGCCTCCAGACTTCCGTTGTCAGCCGAAGCGCGGGGATTCCCCTGAGGCTCCCCTCGCTGGGATTCAAAGCAGCGCCAGCAAAAATCAAGGGAATCCCTTCATTTTTGCCAGTGCTGCTTTTGGAGGTGGGGTTTCGCTGCTTCCGGAGGTGGGGTTTCCCAGCGAGGGGAGCCTCAGGGAAATCCCTGCGCTTTGGCTGGCAACGGAAATCCAGAGGCGGGGATTCCCAGTGGCGTAAGGCAAAAGGGGTGATTTTGGGATGGGGTTGCAGGCATGATTTGCTTTTACATTGATTCCTAAGGGGAATATTGTTTCGTCTTACGAACTTTTCATCTTACGAACCTGGTCACGGAATGAATTAAGTTAGTAAGACGAGGTATCACTATA
This sequence comes from Erythrolamprus reginae, assembly GCF_031021105.1. Lineage (NCBI taxonomy): Eukaryota > Metazoa > Chordata > Lepidosauria > Squamata > Dipsadidae > Erythrolamprus > Erythrolamprus reginae. The sequence goes on along the minus strand of NC_091959.1, from coordinate 17,560,113 downwards.
TTACAATTATAAAGCCCTCTCTGCTTCCTGATCAGTTCCTTCCTTTGGAGAGTGGTTTCAACTGTTTGTTTGGTGGGAAATTCTGGAAGGTATCTGGAAGTCCAGATATCTATAAGTTACTAAGGTTGAGAAATTCTGGTTTTGGTGAAAAGGTATGCATTGGCACACATTATTCTTCTGAACTTTCTGAGAATGTATTGAGATTTGTAAGATGTTACCGATTGTAGAGCTTTCACTAGTTAACTTTGGTCTCCAGGGTATTAAGAGGGAGGGTGGTTGGTGGTTCAGGACTTGGATTCGGAGCAGAGAGGCCCAAATACTAGTCCACTCTCTGCCACAGACATTCCTTGGCTCCCTTTGGGTCAGACTCTTTCCTAATCCAACCTTCCCCGTAACCTTGTTGCAGAGAAGAAGATAGGAGAAGCACAGACCTCCTGAATGAAGGGTGGGGTAATTTCTATCGAATATATAAAACTGTGAAATCTACTAGCTTAGATTAAAGATGCATTCTGTTATGGTGGCTTTGATGCTGTTCTTGCTCCATATAAAAGCATCTAAATGTAAACAATGCCTAAAAATTATATATGTATGATGGGCATTTGATTTGACTTCTGTAGAATCATAAAATCGTACGGCTAGAAAGGATTTTGGGGCCCTTCTGGTCACCCCTCTGCCCAAGGTAGGAAACCTCATTCCATCCGGACAAATGCCAGTCCAATCTTTTCATGAAGACCTCCAGCGATGGAGCACCCGGTGTGTGTGTGTGTGTTTGTGTGTGTGTGTGGGTCTTAATGGTGTAAATTGTTGTAAGGGATATCCTTCTGGGTTTGGTTCCAGGTGGGGAAAAAGACACACTGGAAGCATGGTTGCTTGGAAAGATGGTTTAATGGAGGACAGCAGGACCACATGGTCTGAGGTCCTCAAAAATGTTGAAAAAGAATAGAAAAGAGAAGAGATGTCGAGAATCCCCTGGTTTTATGCCCTCTTGGGCTCCTCTAACTTCTTGACCGTCCGCGAGTAGTGGAAAACAATTGTGTCAGGACCTCAGAACAAGCCGCTTTTGGGTCCAACTCTCTTGTCTTCCATGGAAAAAAGCTAGTTTAGTAGCTTGGCTTAGAATTAAGGACAAATCTCACTTCATTCCTGTCTTGAGGTGGTTGTGCTTTTACACATTCCTCGAAGTCCAACAGTAATGGTTTGCCCTGTATTGATGGTTTATAAACCATCTTGTTGTAGATGGCAATTGCTCCACTGTGCAATGTGTTTAGACTTCTGGACAACAACTCTGCACTGTGCAGTAAGGTTGGTAAGAGGGTTTAAGAGTCCTAATAATTGATGCTTGTCTAAATTTGCAGCTTTTATGTGAAGTTCCCACTCCTCCCCTTTGAACCAGCTTCCCATGTGGCCATCCCACCAGGTTCTAGTCCCCTGTCACCCACACACACTCCTTGGGTCACTTTTTGGCCCAAATTTTAAGGTGGCTGATCTCCCTTCCAACTTTTCTGCTTCCTAAGATTTCTTTCTTATGAGCATCCTTATAGAACCGGATATGCTTTTGCTTATAATACTCCATAAAGTCTGCACATGAAGAAGCCAGCTACTTGTATCTCCTTTCACAGATATCTGGGCTGGATGCCGTCTCTCAGTGGCTTCCTCTTATAGAAGACTGGCTACCAGAAGTGATGATCTTGGTCTGTGACAGAGTCTCTGAAAATGGTAAGACGACAAGGACAAACTCTGGTTAAAATGGGAAGCTTGGCTGAAGCGATGGAGAGAGCAGCTCAGCTCGGAAAGGCCATACAGTGGTACCTCTACCTACAAACGCTTCTACTTATGAACTTTTCTAGATAAGAACCATGTGTTCAAGACTTTTTTGTCTCTTCTCAAGAACCATTTTCCACTTACAAACCCGGGCCTCCGAAACTGTAACCGGAAAAGGCAGGGAGAAGCCTCTGTGGGGGCTCTGTAGGAATCTCCTGGGAGGAAACAGGGCCGGAAAAGGTGGGGAGAAGCCTCCATGGGCCTCTCTTGGAATCTCCTGGGAGGAAACAGGGCCAGAAAAGGCAGGGAGAAGCCTCCGTGGGGCCTCTCTAGGAATCTACTGGGAGGAAACGGCTTGAAAGGGCGGGGAGAAGCCTCCGTGGGGCCTCTCTAGGGATCTCCTGGGAGGAAACAGGGCTGGAAAAGGCAGGGAGAAGCCTCCGTGGGGCCTCTCTAGGAATCTACTGGGAGGAAACGGCTTGAAAGGGCGGGGAGAAGCCTCCGTGGGGCCTCTCTAGGGATCTCCTGGGAGGAAAAAGGGCCTCCATCCTCCCTGTGGTTTCCCCAATCGCACACATTATTGGCTTTTACATTGATCCCTATGGGAAAAAATGCTTCTTCTTACAAACTTTTCTACTTAAGAACCTGATAACAGAATGAATTAAGTTCGTAAGTAGGTACCACTGTATTTTCAAAATCTGAAGCTGAGTGATTGGCCACCTCTTTGGTTTTGGAGAACTGATAGACTCCATAGGCTGCTTCCTGGGTTACAATGCTCCCTGGGTAAACAACTCCAGGCACCAGGGCTACCTCAACATCCCAAGGCGGTGGAACAGTTCCCCGATTAAATTATTGTTTTTAAAGAACAGCCACATTTATCTGAAAGAAAATTGACCAAACGATAAATAATTATGAAAACATTTGATCGACATAAGCATTCTCTGCAGTGGCCAGCTCCTTAGCCTCTCAACCAACATTGGCCAATTCCAGTTAGAAGCCGTCTGGATGATTTCAGCCTTCCCGTAGAATGTAAGTGGTCTGGACCTGATTTGGGATCGGAATTTCCATCACTGAGCGAAACACCATCATGTGAAACATCACAAGACTCAATCTGTATAGTCTGGAGGACAGAAGGAAAAGGGGGGACATGATCGAAACATTTAAATATTAAAGGGTTAAATAAGGTTCAGGAGGGAAGTGTTTTTAATAGGAAAGTGAACACAAGAACAAGGGGACACAATCTGAAGTTAGTTGGGGGAAAGATCAGAAGCAACATGAGAAAATATTATTTTACTGAAAGCGTAGTAGATCCTTGGAAGAAACTTCCAGCAGACGTGGTAGATAAATCCACAGTAACTGAATTTAAACATGCCTGGGATAAACATATATCCATCCTAAGATAAAATACAGAAAATAGTATAAGGGCAGACTAGATGGACCATGAGGTCTTTTTCTGCGGTCAGACTTCTATGTTTCTAAGACCACACTGTTTGTTTGTTTGTTTGTGTGTTTGTTTATATATTTATATATTTATTTATATATTGATTGATTGATTGATTGGATTTGTATGCCGCCCTTCTCCGTAGACTCAGAGAGGCTAACAACAATAATAAAACAGCATATGACAAATCTAATATTTAAAATAATTTTAAAAACCCTTATTAAAAACCAAACATACACACAAACATACCATGCATAAAATTGCATAGGCCTAGGGGAAAAGGAATATCTCAATCCCCCCATGCCTGATGACAGAGGTGGGTTTTAAGGAGCTTACGAAAGGCGAGGAGAGTGGGGGCAATTCTGATCTGGTTCCAGAGGGTCGGGGCCGCCACAGAGAAGGCTTTTCCCCTGGGTCCCGCCAAATTACATTGTTTAGTCGATGGGATCCGGAGAAGGCCAACTCTGTGGGACCTAACTGGTCGCTGGGATTCGTGCGGCAGAAGGCGGTCCCGGAGATATTCTGGTCCGATAATTATGGCTTTCTAGGCAGTCCCAAATTGCGGTTGTTAGTCGGGGTGGGTTCTAACCTACCTCACTGCCAGTTTGCTTCCTCCTGCACCTATGGGTGCACATGCGCAATAGCAAAAAATCCATTTTAAAAAAAGATGGCGACGCATGCGTTTCTGCGCATGTGCTGAAGGAAAAAAAACCCTCCCATTTTTTTTAAAAAAATCCAAAAAACATATGGCGGTGTCCACAGACCTACACTGACAGAACCGGTTCCGTGATGTCATTGTGATGTCACAAGTGGGTTGCTACCGGTTCAGGCAAATGGGGAGGGACCCACCTCTGTCATTAGGATAGGATCATGCCATTGTAATCCTGCTAGTGAGACCCCATTTGGAGTACAGTGGTACCTCAAGATACGAACCCCTCGTCTTACAAACAACTCGTGATACGAACCCGGGGTTCAGAAAAAATTTGCCTCTTCTTACGAACTTTTTTCGTGTTACGAACGCCAAACCCGAACTTCCGGGTTTGGCGTTCGGAGGCTCCTGGGAAGCTGCCCGGCTGTTTTAAAAGGTGACCGCCGGGCTGGGGGGCTTCCCAGCACCCCCTCCAACCCCGAACCCGGAAGTTCGGCAAAAGTTCGGGGTTCGGGAGGTTCCAGGAGCCTCCCGAAGCTGAACGCCAAACCCGAACTTCCGCGTTCGGCTTCGGGAGGCTCCTGGAAAGCCGCCCGGCTGTTTTAAAAGGTGACAGCCGGGCTGGGGGGCTTCCCAGCAACCTCCCGAACCCCGAACTTTTGCCGAACTTCCGGGTTCGGGGTGTTGCTGGGAAGCCTCCCAGCCCGGCGGTCACCTTTTAAAACAGCCGGGGGGGCTTCCTAGCAGCCTCCCGAAGCCGAACCCGGATGTTCGGGTTTGGTGTTCGGCTTCGGGAGGCTGCTGGGAAGCCCCCTGGCTGTTTTAAAAAGTGACAGCCGGCGGCAGGGCTTCTTTCTGGGTTCGGGAGGCCACTTTGGGGTTTTGTCTGGGAGGGAGAGCAGGAGGTCCGGCGCTGGGGGAGGGAGTCAGGAAGGTCCTCCTGCTCTCCCCCCCAGCGAAAAACACAAAGACGGTCTGCCGCCGCATGACAGGCAGGGCGGAGCAGCCTGGAGCAAAGGGAGTCTGAAACCGCCGGCGGCTTCAGCTTCCCATTGCTCCGCGGGCGGCGGCAGACCGCCTTTGTATTTTTGGCTTGGGAGGGGGGGAGCAGGAGGCGCAGGATCGGCGGGCGTGGGGCGAGGCAGCAGGTCTGCATCCTGGGCGGGCGGCGGGCGAGGAGCCGCGGCCGAGCGGGCCAGCGGGGGTGCATCCAACTTGGGGCTGGCGGTGCCCGACGCAGCGGGGAACATCAGTGCAGGAGGCAGGAGAGGACCGGGCGAAGTGAGGAGAACCGCCCCTGTCGCCGCTCAGCCGCGCCTCCTCGCCCGCCGCCCGCCCACCTGCCCAGGATGCAGACCTGCTGCCTCGCCCTGCGCCTGCCGCCGGCCCGATCCTGCGTGTCTTGCTTCTGGGCTGGCTCCATTCTGTTCCCTGCCGGCCCGATTGAGGGGCCGGCGGGAGGAAAGCGAATGCCTCTCTTCGTTGCGCTGCCTGGCTGGCAGCGGAAGATGTAACCGAGCCCACGGGGCCGGGCTCCATGGCCGGCAGGGAACAGAATGGACCCTTCCGCGGCGGCTGCCTGCTGGGCTGGTAAGGGGGGGAGCCGAGCCCAGCCCCGTGGCATTCGCTTTCCTCCCGCCCGCAGCCGACTGATCGTGGGCGGCTTCCCGATCTCGGAGAGCTTCCTGGGCATGAAAGCTCGCGAATGCAACAAGGACGAAAGCCAGGAAGCTCTCCGAGATCAGGAAGGAGCCCACGGTCAGACGGCTGCGTGCGGGAGGAAAGCAAATGCCTCTCTTTGTTGCGCTTCCGCCAGCATGGCCTGGCTGGCAGCGGAAGATGTAACCGAGCCCACGGGGAGGAGGAGGGAGGAAGGAGAGGAGGAGGGAGGAAGGAGAGAGAGAGAGAGAGAGGGAAGCCGCCCGGCTGTTTTAAAAGGTGACAGCCGGGCGGCAGCGTTTTTTTGCGTTGTTTTTTTTTTGTTGCACGGATTAATTGACTTTACATTGTTTCCTATGGGAAACAATGTTTCGTCTTACGAACCTTTCGTCTTACGAACCTCCCCCTGGAACCAATTAAGTTCGTATCTTGAGGTTCCACTGTACTATGTTCAGTTCTGGGGACCTCACCTACAAAAAGAGATGGACAAAATTGAACAGGTCCAAAGACGGGCTGCAAAAATGGTGGAAAGTCTTAAGCACCAAACTTATCAGGAAAGACTTCATGAACTCAAATCTGTATATACCTCCCCCAGGCTTATATAGCTTTATGTATGGTATGCTTGTGTTGAATGGTTTTAAAGACGGGTTTTTAAAATGTTTTTTAAATATTAGATTTGTTTCGTTGTCATATTGTTGTTATTATTGTTTGTTTGTTTGTTTGTTTGTTTGTTTGTTTGTTTATTTATTTATTTATTAGATTTGCATGCCGCCCCTCTCTGTAGACTCGGGGGGGGGGGCTAACAACAGTAAAAAACAATATAAACAAATATAATATTAAAAGTAGTTTAAAAACCCCAATTTAAGAAACCAATCATACATACAAACATACCATGCATAAATTTTGTAAGCCTAGGGGGAAGGGAATATCTCAATTCCCCCATGCCTGACGACAGAGGTGGGTTTTAAGGAGCTTACGAAAGGCAAGGAGGGTGGGGGCAACTCTGATATCTGGGGGGAGTTGGTTCCATAGGGTCGGGGCCGCCACAGAGAAGGCTCTTCCACTGGGACCCACCAGACGACATTGTTTAGTCGACGGAACCCGGAGAAGGCCAACTCTGTGGGACCTAATCGGTCTCTGGGTTTCGTGCGGCAGAAGGCGGTCCCGGAGATATTCTGGTCCGATGTCATGAAGGGCTTTATAGGTCATAACCAACACTTTGAATTGTGACCAGAAACCGATCGGCAACCAATGCAGACTGCGGAGTGTTGGTGTAACATAGGCATGTTTAGGAAAGCCCATGATAGCTCTTGCAACTGCATTCTGCACGATCTGAAGTTTCCGAACACTTTTCAAAGGTAGCCCCATGTAGAGAGTGTTACAGTAGTCGCGCCTCGAGGTGATGAGGGCATGAGTGACTGTGGAGAGGGGCGGCATACAAATCTAATAAATTATTATTAATTATTATTATATCCACATGCAGCATTCCCCAGAATGTTCCAATAGTTTTCCTGGCCAAATCAATGCCTTTCCTCTTCTCTTTGTAGGCATCAACCGACAGAAGGCCCAAGAGTGGTGCATCAAACACAGCTTTGAATTGGTGGAGCTCAACCCCGAGGAACTTCCAGATGAGGACGGTGAGGTTGCCTCCTGCCCCCAGCGGCTTTCAAATGGTTCCGTTTCAGTCTCACCGTCATTCACTTAATGACAATGGCAATAAAGGTCATATAATGGGGCAAAGCTCCCTTAACGACTGACTGTTCTGCTCCGTAACGGAAATCTGGCTGTAATTCTGCAATGCTCCTGCCAATGTTCTGTGAGGTCTCCCTGTCTGGTGGTGTTACATTCAAATTGAGAACTGAGAATGGTCTTCTTAAGAGGACCGTTTCCAGGCCTTGTTTATCTTTCTCAGTTTCTGAATCCTCATTTTAGTTCTGACGAAGAGATTGGTGCGGTGGCCCAGTGGTGCAGTTCTCGGCTCACAATCAGGAAGTTGTGAGTTCAATCCTAGGAGAGGTAGATGTTTCTCTCTTTGGGCACACTGAGAATATACTGTACCATATTTTTGGAGTATAAGACGCACCTTAGTTTTGGGGGAAGAAAATAGAGAAAATAATCTGGTTACCACGTATTCATCTGGGTAGCATCCTGAGTCTGGTCAGCTTCAGCAAATCCCCTGGTTAGGGCTTTAAAAGAACCTTATTTGGAGAGAGTAACAATGAAAGATCTTGCAAGCCAGTAAGAGCTGGGAACATTGTTAGCACCTGGTTAGGCTGGAAAGAAACATTCAGAGCAAGTAGAGAATGAAAAAACAACAACTACAAAGACAGGGTTCGGTAAACATTCTTCGCAGAGAATAACAATGAAAGATCTTGCAAAGCTGGGAACATTGTTAGCATCTGTTTAGGGCTGGAAAGAAACATTTGGAGCAAGTAAAACAATAAAAAACCTACAAAGACATGGTTTGGAAAACATTACTCACAGAGAGTAACAGTGAAAGAGCATGCAAGTGGGTAAGAGCTGGGAACATCGTTAGCACCTAGTTAGGGCTGGAAAGAAACATCTGGAGCAAGTTAGAGCAATGAAAAAAAAAACCTGCACAGACTTAGGGCTTGGAAAACATTCTTCACAGACAGTAACAATGAAAGAACTTACAAGATAAGAGCTAGGAAGATTGTTAGCACCTAGTTAGGGCTGGGGGGGGGGGGGAAGCTTCCAAAAAAGCTGCATTCATGGTATAAGACGCACCTGAATTTCCACTCTCTTTTAGGGAAGAAAAGGTGCGTCTTATACTCCAAAAAATACGGTATCTGCTGAACAAAACCCCACACTGGCGACAGGAAGGGCAATGGGCCAGTAAACCCTCTGCTAGCTCCATTCAGTTGCCCAGGCTCCACCCCGCAAAGGATGACAGGGCCGTTAAATGAAGAGGATTCTGTTTCTGATGAAGCCTTTGTAGTAAGTCATATTCCAACTCTGCTCTCTTTCCATTTTAGACGATTTTCCAGAATCTACCGGAGTGAAGCGAATCATCCAAGCCTTGAATGCCAACGTCTGGTCAAACGTGGTGATGAAAAAACGGTAGGGGCTTTTTAAGGTCAGCTTTTAAAAATCAATGCAAATACAGTGTTCCCTCGATTTTCGCGGGTTCGAACTTCGCGGAACATCTATACCACGGTTTTTCAAAAATATTAATTAAAAAATACTTCGCGGTTCCCCCCCCCATACCACGGTTTTTCCCGCCCGATGACATCATATGTCATTGCTAAACTTTCGTCTGCCTTTAAAAAACATTTTTTAAAATAAACTTTAATAAATAAAGATGGTGAGTAATAATCTAAATGGTTGCTAAGGGAATGGGAAATTGTTATTTAGAGGTTTAAAATGTTAAGGGAAGGCTTAGGATACTGTTCATAGCCAAAAATAGTGTATTTACTTCTGCATCTCTACTTTGCGGAAATTCGACTTTCGCGGGCGGCCTCGGAACGCATCCCCCGCAAAAATTGAGGGAACACTGTAATTTTCTGGACTGGGGGGTAGTGCAATTGTTCCCGGGCCATTGGCCCTCATCACCTCGAGGTTCAACTATTGTAACGCTCTCTACATGGGGCTACCTTTGAAGAGTGTTCGGAAACTTCAGATCGTGCAGAATGCAGCTGCGACAGCAATCATGGGCTTTCCCAAATATGCCCATGTTACTCCAACACTCCGCAGTCTGCATTGGTTGCTGATCAGTTTCCGGTCACAATTCAAAGTGTTGGTCATCACCTATAAAGCCCTTCATGGCACCGGACCAGGGTATCTACGAGACCGCCTTCTGCCGCACGAATCCCAGCGACCGGTTAGGTCCCACAGAGTTGGTCTCCTCCGGGTCCCGTTGACTAAACAATGTCGTCTGGCGGGACCCAGGGGAAGAGCCTTCTCTGTGATGGCTCCAACCTTCTGGAATCAGCTCCCTCCAGAGATCAGAACTGCCCCCTCCCTCCTTGCCTTTCGAAAACTCCTTAAAACCCACCTCTGTCGTCAAGCGTGGGGGAACTGAGACATCTCCCCCTGCCTATGTAGTTTCTGTGCATGATATGACTATGTATGTATGTATATATGTCTTTTTAATAATGGGTTTTTTAAATATTTTAAATTGTAAATTATTAGATTTGTCATGAACTGTTTTATTGTATTGTGAGCCGCCCCGAGTCTACGGAGAGGGGCGGCATACAAATCTAATAAATAAAATAAATAAATAAATAAATATGTATGTTTTTAATATATTGGGGCTCCTTGTTTTTTAGACTTTTTAAATGTATTATTGTTATTTTAGATTCTAACTATTAGATTTGTCATTATATATTGTTTTTATCACTGTTGTAAGCTGCCCTGAGTCTACAGAAAGGGGCGGCATACAAATCTAATAAATAATTATAAAAAATAATAATTCTGTGGGAATTCCTTTCCCAGCCGGGATCCCTGTTACCCGAGGAATGTCTGGAAAGGCAAGAGCCAGCCATCACTTGCTCTCAACAGTCCATGGGGGGCAGAGGGGGGGACACATTATGGAATAACAAGAGGAAACAGATTTTGCTGGGAGTTGTGTCTTCCCAACAAGAAGAATTCAATTACAAAATCAGTTGTCTAGGAAGTTGGCATAAGTAGCATGGATGCTTTGATTTATGGATTCTTGTAACAGGTTGGACTCCTTGAATTGTAGAATAACAGAGTTGGAAGGGACTTTGGAGATCTTCTAGTCCAGATATGACTACAATAAACCCTATTAATAACACTCAGACATTCAGTCATTCATTCATGGTCCCAGGTCTTAGTTTATTTTATTTATTTATTCGATTTGTATGCCGCCCTTCTCCTTAGACTCAGGGCAGCTTACAACGTGTTAGCACTTTTTAATAGAGCCAGCCTATTGCCCCCACAATCCGGGTCCTCATTTTACCCACCTCGGAAGGATGGAAAGCTGAGTCAACCTTGAGCCGGTGATGAGATTTGAACCGCTGACCTACAGATCTACACTCAGCTTCAGTGGCCTGCAGTACAGCACTCTTACCTACTGTGCCACCCCGGCTTTCCAGAAGGCCATTAGGGCAGGAATAGTGCGAATGTCCAGGGGCAGTTGGTTCCAAAGGGCTGGAGCTGCCACAAAGAAGGCCCTTCCCTGTGTCCCTCCCAAATGACATTGTTTGGCAGACAGGACCTGGAGAAGGCCTTGAACCTATTCGAAAGAATGCTTTGCATTCTTTTAGTCGTCGACTAAACAATGTCGTTTGGCGGGCCCCAGGGGAAGAGCCTTCTCTGTGGCGGCCCCAGCCCTCTGGAATCAACTCCCCCCCTGGAGATTAGAACTGCCCCCACCCTCCTTGTCTTTTGTAAATTACTCAAGACCCACCTATTTTGCCAGGCATGGGGGAACTGAGACACCTCCCCCAGGCTTTTTATATTTTATGTTTGGTATGTATGTGTTGTTTGGTTTTAAACGATGGGGTTTTATATGTTTTTTCTCTTTTATTATTAGATTTGTTCCACTGTAACATTGTTTTTATTATTGTTGTGAGCCGCCCCGAGTCTTCGGAGAGGGGAGGCATACAAATCTAATAAATTATTATTATTATTAAATTATTTGCGACTGCATCTGCTCCCTCGTGAAAATCACCCCTCCCAAGTTATATTATTATTATTATTATTATTATTATTATTATTATTATTTATTGGATTTGTATGCTGCCCCTCTCCGGAGACTCGGGGCGGCATCAACATCAGGCCTTCTTCCATAGATAGTGTGGCTAGCTGTCCATTTATCACCAACTTCTGCACCTTTTTGACATCCCTCCAGGTCAGGGCTGTGTGATGCCTGACCAGCCACCGAAGCCTTCTGCTAACTGACGGTCCTTTCTTCCTTTTCAGAGGCAAGTCACAGCTTCGGCCTTTTCCCAGCCTTAGCAGGGGCAGAGCACAGAATCGGGTCAGACGAGAACGAAGCTCCAGAAGTAAGCAGTCATTTTAAAAAAATTCCTGGGTGGGATTGTCTATCTCCTTGCAGCTTTATCCTGGGCTGTTTTGCCTTTTTTCTTCTTCTGAATCTGTTATGCCCCGCATTTAACCCTGGGGTAATCGGTTGGGCAGGGCCCTTTATCTTCAAATATTTTTTGGGAATGCCCGATAGTGCAGGAATTTTGGCAAAAAGTGCAAGAGGACATTAATAGAATGCTAAATATACAATGGACAATCACTAAGGAAATGGCAGTACTAGTTAAAAGTAATGTGATGGGAGAATTTAGAGAAATAAAAAAAGTAGCAATAGAAAGCGCTCAGGCAGTAATAGTTTTGGGTTGGAAGGATGCGACAAAATGGACAATGCAAAATTGGTATAGGTACATGGTGGACCATATTCAATTTGAAATTATGGATAAAAGGATAAATTCGGATAATGAAACTGAGCTGGGACAACTGATGGGACGGTGGGACAAGGTAAGACGATATATGATGAGCAGAATCCGAGACCAAGCTACAGGAAATAAATTGGAATCACTCTATAATATGTAAATAGATACATTGCTCTTGGGTCAAGTGGACTATACAAGAAACACCCCCGATTTGGTGATGGGGAATGTGTGTGTGTTTGGGTGGTGGGCACATTTCACTATACATTGTTTTATGTTGTGTGTATATAAACTTGTTAAAAATTAATTAAAAATAATAATAAAAAAAAAAGGCCTGGAAATGTAATGATGTTATTTACAATTAAAACATTTAAGCCTCAGGGACAACCAGGTTATTTGTTTGGAATTGCAATTGGAATTTACCTAAAATTTGGACCCAGGTGTCCTTTTGAACCGGCTTGGCTCTTGTTGGCTTCGTGGAGTTTGTATCCTTGAGGTGGGCTCAGGCCAACGCGCTCTTTGTGCCAATTTCCGCTGGAGGGTGTGGAGTCTGATTTGGCTTCTTTCGCTCCCCGCCAGGCCAACTCTTTGCCGGCAGAGAGGGCCCAGTCTGTGCTGGATTCGGAAGCAGCCCTGGCCCCCGCGGAGGCAACACAGGGAGACACCGTGGCTGGTAAGAGCCTCTTTGCTAAATAGGGTGAAGGGGAGAAAACAGGGGCGTGTCCTCCATCTGTTCTTTTGCAAGAAGTTCTTCCAGCCCATCCAACCCCCCCCCCCCCCAGGAGGACTCTCGGGGGTTGCAAGAGTGGCTCAGCCCCACCTCCTGCTCAGTCCGTCAATCGAGTCAGTGAGGGCGGGTCTAGGACATTCAACATGAGTATTATATTGGCAGTTCTGTGTTAGCAAAAACTTCAGAAGAGAAGGATTTAGGGGTCGCGATTTCTGACAGTCTCAAAATGGGTGAGCAGTGCGGTCAGGCGGTAGGGAAAGCAAGTAGAATGCTTGGCTGCATAGCTAGAGGTATAACAAGCAGGAAGAGGGAGATTGTGATCCCACTATATAGAGCGCTGGTGAGGCCACATTTGGAATACTGTGTTCAGTTCTGGAGACCTCACCTACAAAAAGATATTGACAAAATTGAACGGGTCCAAAGACGGGCTACAAGAATGGTGGAAGGTCTTAAGCATAAAACTGATCATGAACTCGATCTGTATAGTCTGGAGGACAGAAGGAAAAGGGGGGACATGATGGAAACATTTAAATATGTTAAAGAGTTAAATAAGGTTCAGGAGGGAAGTGTTTTCAATAGGAAAGTGAACCCAAGAACAAGGGGACACAATCTGAGGTTATTGGGGGAAAGATCAGAAGCAACTTGAGAAAATATCATTTTACTGAAAGAGTAGTAGATACTTGGAACAAACTTCCAGCAGACGTGGTTGGTAAATCCACAATAACTGAATTTAAACATGCCTGGGATAAACATGTATTCATCCTAAGATAAAATACAGGAAATAGTATAAGGGCAGACTAGATGGACCATGAGGTCTTTTTCTGCCGTCAATCTTCTATGTTTCTATGGCCAACTGCCTGCTGGATCATTCACCACGACCATCTCCCCCCAGGACAACTCACGGTGGGACAAGAGTGACACTAATATCAAAGAAAGGGTGGAATAGAATAATTAAAGAAGAGATGCAATTGGAGGGATGAAATGAAATGTGCAAAGCCATTTTTTTTTTGCTATTCACTATTTTAAATATTTTTTAAATTTTTTAAAATGTATTTTAAATAATTAAATAGAATTGTTAAATTGTCCCACGGTGAATTGTACCTGTTCCTGTTGAGAGCTGCCTCTCTTTTGGCCTTCTTTGCAGACCCAGTGCTGGACACGGACATCCAAGAACTTGCTAGCCTCACCTCGGGAGAAGGAGACATCGAGAACTTTGAGCGACTCTTCTCCAAGTTGAAGGAAATGAAAGGTAGCCTTCGGTTTGTTTCCCCAAACTTGGAAAATAACTTGTTTTCTCGTGATTTGGCTACCTGCCCAGGTGCAGTAGCATAATCTATCTGTCTGTCTGTCTGTCTGTCTGTCTGTCTGTCTGTCTGTCTGTCTGTCTGTCTGCCTGCCTGCCTACCTACCTACCTACCTACCTATCTATCTATCTATGTATCTATCAGATTTGTATGCTGCCCCTCTCCGTAGACTCGGGGCGGCTCACAACAGCAATAGAACAATTCATAACAAATCTAATAATTTAAAAACATTTTAAAAACCCCATTATTAATCAGACATACAGTAATACCTCATGAGACGAACTTAATTGGTGCAAGGAGGAGGTTCGTAAGACAAAAGATTCGTAAGATGAAACATTGTTTCCCATAGGAAACAATGTAAAGTCAATTAATCCGTGCAACCAAAAAAACGGCTTTTGGCGACTGCTGGGAAGCCGCGCGGCTGTTTTAAAAGGTCGCAGCTGGCCTAGGGGGCTTCCCAGCAACCTCCCGAACCGAACCCGGGGTTCAGAAAAATTTTGCCTCTTCTTACGAACTTTGTTCGAGTTACGAACCGGCGTTCGGGAGGCTTCTGGGAAGCCCCGCCGCCCGGCTGTCACCTTTTAAAACAGCCGCGCGGCTTCCCAGCAGTCTCCGAACGCCGGTTCGTAACTCGAAAAAAGTTCGTAAGAGGCAAAATTTTTCTGAACCCCGGGTTCGTATCACGAGTTGTTCGTAAGACGAGGGGTTCGTATCTTGAGGTACCACTGTATATACAAACATATCATACATAAATTGTATAGGTCTGGGGGAGATATCTCAATTCCCCCATGCCTGGCGGCAAAGGTGGGTTTTAAGGAGTTTACGGAACGCAAGGAGGGTGGGGGCAGTTCTAATCTCCGGGGGGAGCTGGTTCCAGAGAGTCGGGGCCGCCACAGAGAAGGCTCTTCCCCTGGGACCCGCCAAACGACATTGTTTAGTCCATGGGACCCGGAGAAGGCCAACTCTGTGGGACCTAATCGGTCGCTGGGATTCGTGCGGCAGAAGGCGGTCCCGGAGATATTCTGGTCCGATGCCATGAAGGGCTTTATAGGTAATAACCAACACTTTGAATTGTGACCGGAAATTGATTGGCAGCCAATGCAGACTGCGTAGTGTTGGTGTGACATGGGCATACCTGGGGAAGCCCATGATTGCTCTCGCAGTTGCATTCTGCACGATCTGAAATTTCCAAACACTTTTCAGAGAATTACACTGGACTGCGCTAGCACTCAGAGCCACGGGGACGAGCACACATTACCGTTCGACCTTAGCTGCCCACCTCTGGAGACCCCTGTCTAGAATGTGTGATCAGAGGTGGGGACAGCCAAAGTTACACCCATCGGTTCCTGCCAGCCCAGCGGCTGCTTCTGGCTTCTTTTAGGGCAGGGCAAATCGATGGTGAGACCACACTTGGAGTACTGTGTACAATTCTGGTCACCGCACCTCAAAATGGATATAATGGAACAGGAAAAGGTGCAAAAAAGGGCAACAAGAAAGATCAAGGAAATGGAGCCCCTCCCTTATGAAACCAGGTTGCAACGTCTTGGTCTCTTCAGCCTTGAAAGACGGAGTTTAAGAGGTGACTTGATCGAAGTGTATAAAATCATGCATGGGATAGAAAAGGTGGATAGAGAAAACTTATTTTCTCTATCACACAATACTAGGACGAGGGGGCACTCCCTAAAGCTCATAGGTAAGAAAGTGAGGACAAATCAAGGGAAATATTTCTTCACCCAGAGGGTCGTTGGTTGATGGAATTCACTTCCAGAAGAGGTCGTGACAGCTGTCAGCCTTGATAGCTTCAAGGCAGGATTAGACAGATTCATGGATGGCAAGTGTATTATAGGTGATTATTGAAACGGATGTTGTGCTGCCTCTATGTTGGTTGAGGCAGGTAGGGTTCCCTTGAGTACCATTTGTTGGGAGTCAAGGGAAAGGGAGGGTCTTGCCTTCTCTTTCTGCTCAAGATCCCCATGGACAATTAGTGGGCCACTGTGGGACACAGAATGCTGGACTCGATGGGCTTTGGCCTGATTCAGCAGGGCTCTTCTTAGGTTCTTATGTTCTTAGGGCAGTTTCTGCGCAACAGACGGCCAAGATCAATCCATCCTCCTTGTGTCTTTGCAAGTCGCGTTTTCATTCCATCCCCACCGATGTCTTTCTTTGCTCCCTAGCCAAAGGTGACTTCTCTTTCCCTTTCATTCTCCAGAAAAGGCTGCCACCCTGCCTCACGAACAAAGAAAGCTGCATGCCGAAAAGGTAAGTCGTGGGATGGGAAATCCCTTGTTCCTGAGCCCAAACCCAGCCAGGCGCTGCTTACTAGCACCCTAGGACAGTGTTCTGTCTGGGTCCCCCCAGACGCCAACACCAACCAAAAAGAGTATCCAGACACACTGGTAAAAAGCAAAGGCAGTTTATATAATTCAAAGCAAACACAGGTAACAAAAACTGTTCTTACAGACAGGAACACTATGAAGCTTCACAGAGGTTTCACGAAGGCCAGGCAATAAAACAGGATTCTTGCTGGCAAAAACAATCCTGGAGATAATAAAACCCACGCCTCCCCCAAGTCTTCCAGACTTCTAGGCCACAAGCCAAGATCAGAGACGCCGAGGATCGAAGCAAGGTCACAGGACTCCCAATTGATAACTCTCCACAAGACTGTAAGGGCGGGCATGCCTTTGAACCCTGCTGAGGAGAACCATACCCAAACCCAGCTGTTGCCAATTCAGGGATGGAAATACCTTTCTAATTGGCCCCGTCTTTGAGCTGCTCGTCGCTGCTTCATGTCTATTATAGCCTGTGCGTCTTCATCCAATGAATCCAGGCTACTAGCTGGGGAGAGCCCCCCCCCCGGGGGTCTCAGGCTGCTCTCCCTCCTCCTCTTCCTGACGTTCCTCTCCCCCGTCTGCCTGGTCCTCCCCCTCCTGTTCACTGTCCTCCTCCTCTGGGCATGGATCCGGCAGAGATCCAGCCGGTCCCTGAGGAGCCTCAGGCTGAATCACAACAGACAGTGATGGGAACCTTTTTACCCTCGGGTGCCAAAAGCATGTACGCACACACTATCCTGCCTGCGCAAGTGCCACACCCATAATTCAATGCCTGGGGAGGGTGAAAATTGCCTCCCCCCCCCAGAGGCCAGAAACAGCCCATTTCCCAACTTCTGGTGGGCCCAGCAGGCCTGTTTTTCACCCTCCCCAGGCTCCTGAGGCCTCCCCATCCCCCCGGAGGCTCTCTGGAAGTCAAAAACGCCCTCCCAAAGTCTCTTTGCAAGCCGAAAATTAGCTACCCGGTGCGCATATATGTGCTGGAGGTGAGCTAGGGCAATGGCTCGTGTGCCAGCAGATATGGCTCTATGTGCCACCTGTGGCACCCATGCCATAGGTTCGCCATCCCTGCCCTAGGATCTTTCTGAGAGGTTTCTAACCCTGGTCTCTTCTTCCCTTGGTAGCTTCTCTCTCCAACCAAAATCAAAATTATGAACTCAATCTGTATAGTCTGGAGGACAGAAGGAAAAGGGGGGACATCATCGAAACATTTAAATATGTTAAAGGGTTAAATAAGGTTCAGGAGGGAAGTGTTTTTAATAGGAAAGTGAACACAAGAACAAGGGGACACAATCTGGAGTTAGTTGGGGGAAAGATCAAAAGCAACGTGAGAAAATATTATTTCACTGAAAGAGTAGTAGATCCTTGGAACAAACTTCCAGCAGACGTGGTTGGTAAATCCACAGTAACTGAATTTAAACATGCCTGGGATAAACGTATATCCATTGTAAGATAAAATACAGGAAATAATATAAGGGCAGATTAGATGGACCATGAGGTCTTTTTCTGCCATCAGTCTTCTATGTTTCTATGTTTCGTGCTTAGTTCTCTATTGCGTAGGATCTCTGTAATCAAGATGAAAAAATTTTTTTTGTTTGCTTCTCTATGTTGCGGATTCCAGGATAGAAGCAAAGTGTGTCCTGATGCCCCCAGGGCTTAAGTTGAGAGATCTAGCAGCAGGGAGCTTGTAGGGTGTCTTGTCCCCCATAGGTGTGGGGCAGGTGAGCCTGCAGGAGTTCCAGCCTCTTTGCTTGATGTAGAGAAGCAAAAATCACTGACAGGGGAGACATGGTTTCTTCAAGCAAGGTTTGTCTGGGCCAGGAATCTCTCTGTGGGTGCTGCTTCTGAGCTTTCTCTCTCTCTGGCATGAGCAGCTCAGAGGTTTGAAGCTCTCCCCATAGACTTGCCAGGTTATTTATAACCAATTTCTTGAGTATACAACTAAAACATTTACTCTTCACTTAACCTAGTTATAGAAACATAGAAGACTGATGGCAGAAAAAGACCTCATGGTCCATCTAGTCTGCCCTTATACTATTTCCTGTATTTTATCTTACAATGGATATATGTTTATCCCAGGCATGTTTAAATTCAGTGACTGTGGATTTACCAACCACGTCTGCTGGAAGTTTGTTCCAAGGATCTACTACTCTTTCAGTCAAATAATATTTTCTCATGTTGCTTTTGATCTTTCCCCCAACTAACTTCAGATCCCCTTGTTCTTGTGTTCACTTTCCTATTAAAAACACTTCCCTCCTGGACCTTATTTAACCCTTTAACACATTTAAATGTTTCGATCATGTCCCCCCTTTTCCTTCTGTCCTCCAGACTATACAGATGGAGTTCATGAAGTCTTTCCTGATACGTTTTATGCTTAAGAGCTTCCACCATTCTTGTAGCCCGTCTTTGGACCTGTTCAATTTTGTCAATATCTTTTTGTAGGTGAGATCTCCAGAACTGAACACAGTACTCCAAAAGTGGTCTCAACAGCGCTCTATATAAGGGGATCTCAGTCTCCCTCTTCCTGCTTGTTATACCTCTAGCTATGCAGCCAAGCATCCTGCTTGCTTTCCCTACTGCCCGACCACACTGCTCACCCATTTTGAGACTGTCAGAAATCACTACCCCTAAATCCTTCTCTTCTGAAGTTTTTGCTAACACAGAACTGCCAATACAGTACTCAGATTGAGGATTCCTTTATAATGGGAAGGATTAATTTGTGACACACAGCAAGCAAAATAATCCTGTCACAACAAAATGACTGAATAAACTGAAGAGCATCTTAACAGAAGGACTTCAATTCCCCAAGGCAGTGATGGCAAACCTTTTTTCCCCCGGGTGCTGAAAGCGCATGTGCTATCGTGCATGTACGAGTGCCCACACCCACAATTCAATGCCCTCTGGAGGCCTAAAACAACCCATTTTGTAACCTCTGGTGGGCCCGGTACGTCCATTTTTCACCCTCCCCAGGTGAATTAGAGCTGAATTAGCAAGTAACCTTTATTCTAGATAACAGAGAATATAATTTTATAGACATAAATAATTCAGAATAATGAGAACCTTATTATTGACAAGATTGGTTTTCCATATCGTTGCAATAATTTGATAATAACCTACACTTTGTCTCCTAGGTTGCCAAAGCCTTCTGGATGGCCATCAGAGGAGACCAGGAGGAGATTGAAGGCTTGTCTTCCGACGAAGACAACTGAGGACGGGGGCTTGCAGACTGGAACGGGACGCCGGTTCTGAATGTGCGGCAGGGGAGGGGGCTGCTACCTTCATGTTGCCGAGGCCCCGTTTTCTCTGGCAGAGATTTGGGGGTGGGGAGGGGAGGGTTGTCCCTTGAGACTTAGTTCATTCTTGTTCTGCAGCACGGGAAAGCAGCTGCCTTTGTGGTCTCCTTGTCTGGATTTACCAAGGGGAGCGTGGACCTTCCAGTGAACCGAACCTGTTCCCAACTAAAGAAGCTGCACGGTGCCTTGGCGGCTGCCGCTTTCAGACAAACCAAGCACGGTTCCATTTGCCTTCTTGTTTCCATATCAAAAATACCGGTTGAAATCTGGAGGGGAATGTTGGTAGAAAGTTGCCTGTTAAGAGTTTAGGGGTCTTGATGTCCCCAGACCTTTAAAAGGGGGGAAAACGCTGAAAGAGGCGGCTTCTCTTGGCTCAACTTCACTTGGAATCGGATGCCGAGTGTTTATCCCAATGCTGGCCGGCCAAAAGGAGAAAGCACTTGTGTGCCATCTACCCTGCCTGGAAGCAGAGGACGAACCAGAGCAAGGAGAAACACCTGAAAGGCCTTCTCCTTCCCCCCCACCCCAAGGGTCTGGTCAGTGGCAGCTCAGAGAGGCTGTGGGCAACTCCTGCCTCACTTGAAGGTGGCCGTTGCATCACAGCCTTTGGAAACAACCGAGGGAAGGGGCTTCCTTTGGGAGGGAAGGGGCACTCTTCGCCAAACCTGCAGCCAGGAAGGTTAGGATTCTACTAGATCCCTTAGGCCAAGAGGGAACCCTGATCTTTGCAAGCACACAGCTCTACTTGTGAGTGGTGGGCGCTCACATTCATGGGTGGAGTTCCATTTGTGTCAACACTGGAGCCACATGCCACTGGTGCAAATAGAGCTGTTTGTGCCCATGTGCACGCTTGCCACTCATAAGGAATCTTTCCTCTCCCACCCCCCGGGAGCATCAAATCGGAAAAGTTTGGGACTGCCAGGGGTGACAGGCCCTTACGTGCTGTTTCCTGCAAAAGGTGTGTAAATCTTGGGGCTCTCTTGGTACCAGAACCAAGTTTTAGCAGAACTGAGCCACCTCCTGCCGTTCCCAGGCCTGAAGGGAGCCCCCCCCCCCCCCCCCAGGCAGACAGAAGCACTTTAGACTTGAGTTACCGCAGCTAGAAACTTGACCAGTGCTGCCTGTTGGGATCCTATCGTTCTGTGCAATTTTTTCACACCTCTTCTGCTGGGAGATGTAGCCCCCCAGGTGCTCATGGGCCGTTTTGGGCTGCGGCTCCCATCATCCACAGCCATTGATCCCCGGTTGGGTTGGATGCCAGCTGCTGCTGCAAAGACGTGGAGATGGGAAAGGTGGTTGTGTGTTGGTCCAGCCACTGGGGGAGGGGGGGGGGGAACACACCTTTTGTTTGTTTGATGTTGTGTTAGGGTGAATAAAGTCTGCTCAAAACACAGGACGAGGTCTGGTCAGTTTGCATTCTGCCCATCCAGGAAAGGATGGGACTGCAGCAACAGGGCCTCTGCAGGCTGGAACTCAAATTCGGGTTGCAGAGTTTGAGACGAGACAGCTTTTGAGGGGAAGGACTGGCTATGAAAGGTAGATACTTAACAGCCATGGGATCAAACTAGCAAACAAAGGGAAACAGCTTCTGACTACAGGTTGCCTCTTTCCCAGCCTGTCTACACTCCCATTCTCATCGCTGGGGCAGTGAGGGCAAATCTTTTTTCCCTTAAGAGCTGAAAGAGCGTGGATGTGCACTATTGCGCATGCTTGAGTGCCCACACCCATAATTCAATGCCTGGGGAGGGCGAAAATAGCGTCCCCTGCCCACTGGAGGTCCTCTGGGGCAGTGTTTCCCAACCTTGGCCACTTGAAGATATTTGGACTTCAACTCCCAGAATTCCCCAGCCAGCTTTGGGGGACAGAAACGGACTCTTTCCCAACTTTTGGTAGGCTCAGAAGGCTCCTGTTTCACTCTCCCCAGGCTCCCAAGGCTTCCCTGGAGCTGGGGGAGGGTAAAAACACTCTCCCCTATCCTCCTGGAGGCTCTCTGGAAGCCAAAAACGCCCTCCCAGAGCCTCTCTGTGAGCCAAAAATCAGCTGGCCGGAACACACATGCACATTGGAGTTGAGCTAGGGCAACAGCTCGCGTGTTAGCAGATATGGCTCCGTGTGGCAACCGTGCCATAGGTTTGCCATCACTGGGCTGGGGAGTCCCATCTGGCACAGGAATTTTTGGGGAAGAGGAAACTTGTAGTTCCCCCCACGGCCTGTCTTGGTTGAAGCCGCTGCCCGTTTTCAAGTTGGATTCACCTGACTTCTAAAACGGGGGAGAAGGATTCGTAAAAGTTTATTAGAAAAGAAGGGGAAAACATCCCAGAACTTGAAACTTCACATTTAGAAAGAACAGGCCATGGAGGTTACAAAGCTTTTAATAGAAGCTAAAAGCCAAAGGAAAACAAGCAATATACAGCCAAAAGTACAAAACACCAGGTGAAGAACGTATATCGTAAGAGCTAGAGAGAAGCCACTATTTCTCAAGAAACCAATCTACTTCCATCTAAGGTGGGGAGAAGATCTTGGCAGAGATGGGCTGCTAAGGTGGAACTGTGACGTGTGCTCACTCCCGTGGCTCTGAGTGCTAGCAGAATCCAGCGCAATTCTGCTACTGCACCTGGGCAGGTGCGCCTGTATTTTGGCACAGTAACCAAGTCTTAAAGTGGCCAAGGTTGGAGACCTCTCCAGAGGTGGGCTGTAGCAGAATTGCGCTGGATTCCGCTAGCACTCAGAGCCATGGGGACGAGCACACGCCACCGTCCCACCTTGGCAGCCCACCTCTGCCAAGAACATCAGTCATCCAAGGCAACAGTGAACGGGCGAGCCCAATCCAATAGAATTTAAGTGCTTTACTACTGAGAAAAATGGTTGGGCCTCCACCTCTGTCAAATCTTTCCCCAACTCTCTTGAAGTTGAGAAGCATCTTGAGTGAATCCAGCTACTGCACTAGTTGCATAAATAAATATATACCTAAAACCATGTTAAAAACATTTTAACCGTATCTTTCTTCTGGAGAGGCTAATCATTTCTTACCCTACCCTAGGAAAGTTTCAATTCTGCTTCTGACAGTCTCTTGAGGATTCAGAAACTAAATTTTCACTCCTGCCCATCCGGGATACAGCCTGCCTCTTGTCCAGTCCGGTCCCAACCACCCCTGGCGAGAGAGGTCATCTAGGAGTTGGTCTCAAGGCAGCTTTCAACAGTCCTTCAACCTCTGCTGGATCCTCCTTGAATTTTTATCCTTGGGGGTTCCCCTGCTGGAAAGCTTCCAGCAGCCTCTCTTCTCCTAAAACCTCCAACCAGCCCGTTTTGTGAAGCGAGGATGCTATTCCCAAATGTCTGCAGAAAGCTCATTATAAAAAACAACGCACACTGCAATTTGGCTCATTATCATACAAAAGAAGCTTTTGATCAAAGTCAATAAAATCCGAGTCCATCCCTGGCCATGGCGGCCAGCAGCTGCGTACGATGAAGAGAGTCCAGGTCAGCCCATCAATGGACCACTGAGACGAGATGAAGGATGCTGCAGGCAGGAGATTCCAGTCGTGGGGCCGATGCTGCATCCAAAGTCCTGCACGAATGAAAAGTTCAGCAGCCGTGTGGTTTGGCACACCGATGCCTGTGCTCACGGCATCACCTGAAGGCGTGAGGGGGAAGGGCCTCAGCCTGAACAGGGGCCCAGCCCCAGGGAACCACAAAGGCCCTGCTAGAAGATCAGCGCCACTGAATCCCAAGAGAGCTAATTTCACCGGCTGCAAAGAGGAATTGGAGTGGTGGTCATCCGGTGCTTTCAGTGTGGCCAGAGGTGGGCTGCTAAGGTGAAACGGCGACGTGTGATCGCCCGTGTGGCTCTGAGTGCTAGCAAAGTCCAGCGCAATTATGCTACTGCATCTGGAAAGGTAGCAAAATTGCACACGGAGACGCATGTTTGCGTGTCCGTGTGTGATTTTGCTACCTTCCCAGGTGCAGTAGCATAATTGTGCTAGACTACGCTTGCAACTAGAGCCACAGGCGCCCCTGCGTGTCCGCGCGCAATTTCACTACCTGCCTAGGTGCAATAGCATAATTGCGCTGGACTCTGCTAGCACTCAGAGCCACATGGGCGATCACACGTCACCGTTCCACCTTAGCAGCCCACCTCTGAGTGGCACATGTGATATTCCAACCACCACCAAGGCCCAAGCATTGGTGATCCCTTCCACGGGAAAACAGCAAAATATCGTACAGTATTTAGGATAAGAGCAATGGAGAGGGGCTTTTCAAAGTCAAAGAAAGTTACTTCCAACTGTCAACAAAAGCTCAAAGCAGCTTTTCTGGAGCCATGTATTAGCTCCAGCCCCCTCCCCAAACTTTGTGGACCTTCAATCAAGATAAACCTGAAAAGAAAGGAGACAGGGAAACACATATTGTTATCTTAACAATCATCTCCTTTGCACAATATTGCCCGAGGCCTTTTTTGTGCTCTCCACACGGACATCCGGTCAGTGGACCAAAACGTTTCTGTCTAGTATGTAATGCTTCCAGATTCCTTTTTTAAAAAAAAGTATGCCTGCACTGCTCAGGACCCAAATTTGTGAAGTTACCTACTGTTTCTTTAAAGTGCAACTCCAGAGACCCCAATGAGGACGATTCAAGATTTTGGCACTTGTGTGTTTCTTGCTGTATGGCTTGTTTCGCAAGCTTCCTTTTCAGGTAGCAAGAAGTGGGTCAGGCAAAATTTTTAGCTGGATTTTTGCAGAACAACATTGGGTTCACCTACTTCTGTGCTATGCCTTGCTTAACCACGTTTCGTTGACTAAACTATGATTGGCTAGGTTTGCGGAATGCATCCATTTAAATTGAGGCAAATCGTGATATGGCTTGGTGTTACAAACGTAGCCTGATACTAGCAGATCTCACTCAAGACCTGAAAGAGGGTCAGACCCACACCTGAGCAATAGCTTACCTGACTTGGCACCTGTTTCCCCAACTAATGAGCCCCTCTGCATCATTTCCAAATTTCTACTAGGCAGCCTTTAACAAGGCACAAAAAATATTTTAGCAGGTCTATGGATGCAGACTGGGGGAAATTAAATGCACTTAAGTATATTTTATTTTATGGCAGTTTCTGGAAATTTCAACATCTAATTTGAAACATCAAATTTTTTCCCCTGTTTATACCTGACTAGAGTCGGTGAGTTCACGTATACAACTAAACTATGTTTTGTGGAATAAACACACAATAGATGGATTAGGACACCTAAGCCAGTGCTTCCCAAACTGTTATGTTCATTACTCAAAATTTATCAGAAAATCCTCATTATCCCTGTTTGATTCCTGTGTTGTTAGCCAAAGAAAAAACTGTTTTTACCCAATGTTGGGCAATTTACCCAAGTTTGGGAAGCACTATCCTAGCCTAGCAACAACCAAATAATGTAAACTATGATTTAATATAATCAACAAACAACCTTAGGGTGGGATTTTTAATTTCGCAAGATTAACTGGTTTACATAGGATCTTCGACAAGCATCCCCACTTTTATCTGTAGAGTTCAGTTGAAACTTTTAAAAGTTATTTTAACTGCTTGTGAGAATGTTGCCAAACTATATTTCATGGACATTTTGATGATGTGGTTTCCCAGGCTGTACAAAGCAAGGTTTGCAATCTAGGGAATATACTCCCCTCTTAATTGAACATATTGAAACCCAAGAGACATTTTCTAAAGAAACCTCTCTTGTTTGTGAAATTCTGAAATTGCTGATCCTATCTCAGTTTTGCCAAGAATAGAAAGACTGATGGGCGTGGAAATGATTTACCCTGTAGACTTATCACACAGAACTGAATACAAAAAAGAATTCCCAAGAAATAAAATCTGACTTGTGCAAAGTGGCTAATATGCTGAGTAAGAAAATATATATATCTATGTATTTAAAACTATCTTTTAAAACCTTCTTCACTGTTCATGTTCAGACTCACATGGGCTCTCCGTAATACGTCCTTCCAGCAGTTAATAAGTTACCAAAAGCACAATAGGTTTGTGAGAGCCATTCCATCCAATTATGATTGGGTTGGGGGACCAAGTCCTTCAACCTAAGTAGGTCCACTCAAACTTGGAGAAATGTAGTGTTTCAAGGAGAGAACCTTAAAGAAAGCGAATTCCCTGTGCACAGAAATTACGTTTTCACCAAAAAGGAAACATTATCCAACAGGCTAGGATGCTCAGAACTCCCAGAGACAATATAAGCGCACACCTAGCATATCTGGAAGAAATAAAATCAGCAAAAACAGCAATAGTTTCCCCAGCGAATGAGACCACACCGATGGCTGAACATGAACCAGGAGCAAAATATTTCATCTTGGGTACCTTAAAAAAATCTACACTGACCGCATTTTTAAAAAAAGCCTTCAAAAATGTCTTTGGATTGATTGTTCCTGCCAGCCATCACTGCTATAACTTCTTCTTTTTTTTTTACAAAAAGCATGCACACACCATACAAATTTTCTCTCCTTGGATTATTTAAAAGCGTTTCTCAAATTCAAATATTCCATATGGTAGATTTTCCTATGGAAAGGGTTAAGGTTACTCTGAATCGTTATAGAGTAAGATTCTCTACGTGCAATTTTTAAGACAACTCTGGCATGGCTTTGATACTGAAAAGTGAATTTAACCCTATGAAAAACCCAATTGGATTTCAGATGCTGCGCATAGATTACTCACAGATTACTTCCACGGAAGCTCCACTCATTTTATGCAATGATCTATTCATTGTATACAATGAGGCAGCTATTTCTGCTTTGAAGGCCAACAGGATTAATACTGAACTTTAAACGATTTGTCAAGACGTTAATCTGAAATTTAAATGGCATTTCTTAGAAGCACTTCCAAATATTTGCCAGTCCGACATGCTCAAATCTATTCCATACAGTTAAATGCTTTGAGTTACTTTGCCATGAGGTATCTCAAATTGTGTTCTTCGGTATTATTTTAGCTTTTAATTAAAATCTGCTCAACTAATGAAAAAATCATGGGTTCTCAGCTTCTGGGGACCGGTTACCAAGTTTGTTACCAAGTCTTGAGAATCTAGAAACGGGTCCAAAATTTCTGAACAATTCCAGATGGGTTGACTGGCATGAATAACAGTTACATCTGATCCCAAAAACAACGCATGCTGGTTTTGCCCTCAATCGCAAAGCATACTAACCAGAATTACCGGCCACTGTAGAACCCATCCACACACCCACACACACAAACTGCTTTGCAAAACAGTAAGCATGGCTCCAAGATCTGTTTACAGATGTTTGCTTAGTTACAAGCATCAAAACAGTAATAACTGTCCCTTAAATCATCTTGGGGCCGTGCTGTGGTCAGGCTGTTCCGATTTGATGGGTGGGAAAGATCCGTTTCGGCAGATGAGTCAAACGACCAAGGAAATTCTACGGATGAGGAAGGCGCATAGGTTTCTCCTGGATGATTTTGCTCCAGAGCACTTCTGGCTGGCTGCTTCCCTTCCAGCTGTTTCTTTGAGAGGCATCAGCTTTGGAAACAGGACAGAGCAACGTGCTTTTCCGAAAGTTCTCCAGAAGACAGGGTCATGAGCGCAGGAGGACCGCAGGAAGGAAGCGGCAAGTTGCAAGCAAGACCAAAGGAGAAGCAACCATAAAATAAGGACTGAAGGACGAGTGATAGAGCTGGGCACACTTGCCTTTAACACAGGAGGCCTTGGCGACCATCACAGTGTCAGTTCAAGCAACCGTTTCATGTACGAGAGGCAGCAGCTCTTTCCTTGGGGCACGAGTCCTCTTCATCTTCAATTAACGGCACCTTATCAGTTGGGGCTGCAGGTGAGGAGGAAAATCCCCTCTGAACAGTTGGCAGTGAACAACCCCAGGAGGATGCTCAAAAAAGAAGATGTCTTGGTTCTTCTCACCACGTGCCTGGTACAAAGTGGGAATTCTCGCCCGAAGAGGTAGGAAGGAGGAAGGACAAGGACGGGGCGGAACCATTTCCTTGCTCTCTGGCCTCCCAAAGAATTGTTGCCGAGTGCCACCCTGCCTTGCAAAGCCCATGAGCCACAGCCTGCCTGTCCTAAATTAGAAATCTGAGCTGCCAATGTAGCCGAGGCTCTCCTGCTGTGGCCCATGTGGCAGGACCTGTCTGGGCCTCTCAAAGCTTTGGGTGGATCCTCTGCACACGTGGACATTAGGTGGAAGTCTTTGCTCCTATCAAGGATACCAAACGCAGTCTTTCATGGAACAGAAGAAAGGGCCTTGGGAGGACACAGCCGCTACCCTAAAGGCTCGCTTCCGTTCCGTGTTTTTTTTGTACATTACCAAGGAAGAGGCTGAGTTATTTTGTCCCTACTCAAGATTTGACCTGGTTCCACCTTCCTCCTTTAAGACACGCTGGAGCAGCGGATGCTCGGGGAGCCCATCTGAGTCAGGACCTTGTCCAGCCACTGCAAGGGTCCGTTCAGGTGGAGCTCGATCCAGCAGGGAGTGCTTGTCACCGTCTGCCTCCTGGAATGGAAAAAACACAGAGGACCATTGTATCTCCATGGGGACATGAAGGAGAGGACCAAAACCGAAACCCAGAATCGTCCCTCTTCCTCCTGATCATCAGAAGCAGATCAATCTTGTCCTGGGCTGATTAGGTCAAGAAGCACACACTATGGTCTTTAGTGATAGAAACGTAGAAACATAGAAGATTGACGGCAGAAAAAGACCTCATGGCCCATCTATTCTGCCCTTATACTATTTCCTGTATTTTATCTTAGGATGGATATATGTTTATCCCGGGCATGTTTCAATTCAGTGACTGTGGATTTACCAATCACGTCTGCTGGAAGTTTGTTCCAAGCATCTACTATGCTTTCAATCAAATAATATTTTCTCACATTGCTTCTGATCTTTCCCCCAACTCACCTCAATGGTGCCCCCTTGTTCTTGTGTTCACTTTCCTATTGAAAACGCTTCTCTCCTGAACCTTATTTAACCCTTTAACATATTTAAATGTTTCGATCATGTCCCGCCTTTCCCTTCTGTCCTCCAAACTATACAGATTGAGTTCATTAAGTCTTTCCTGATAATTTTTATGCTTAAGACCTTCCACCATTTTTGTAACCCGTCTTTGGACCCGTTCAATTTTATCCATCTCTTTTTGTAGGTGAGGTCTCCAGAACTGGACACAGTATTATTCCAAATGGGGTCTCACCAGCGCTCTATACAGTGGGATCACAATCTCCCCCTTCCTGCTTGTTATACCTCTAGCTATGCGAGTTAGTTAGCCAAACAACAACAACAACAACAATCATAATAGACCCTCCAGGTTCCCCTCTATCCCAGCCTATGCTGAATGAAATCAAGATGGGGGGGTGTTGAGTTCATCTCAGATGCTTTCCTCTTTGGGAAGCATGGGAGAAGCTTCTGATCTCTGGAGAGAGAGGAGAGAGAGGAGAGGAAAAAGAAGAGAGGAGAGTGGGAGAGAGGGGACAGAAAGGGAGCGATGAGAGATGAAAGAGACAGGAACGAGAAGAGAAAGGGAAATAAGAGGAGAGGAGACAGAAAGAGATGAGAGAGAGAGATGAAAGAGAAGAGAAAGAGAAAGAAGAGAGTAGAGAGGGAGGGAGAGAGAGAGAGAGAGGAGAGGAGAGAAAGGGAGAGAGGAGAGGGGGCAGAGAGAACCCCTTCTGCTGACCCCACCCAGCATCCTTAACCAGAGGAGAGCAACAATTATTCTAATCTGGCTGCAGTGGTTGCTCTGCCCTAGAGTGACCCCTCCGGAGACACGTAGCAGAAAGGCCCAAGGAGAGATTCCTCAGGGGGTGAGCAGCCCCTGCTGGCCTGGGATGGAGGCCAAGGGATACAAGGCCCTGCTGACCCCTGCAGCCGGGGGTTGGGGAGGGGGCAGTTGCAATGCACAAGCACAGAACGTGCTCCGGCCATCTGTCTCTTCTCAAGGACCGAGGCCTCCCAGCCCCACCCAACGTGGGAGCAGGAGCAGCAGCAGCGTGCACATCTGGAGCTCATTAGACACCCTGGCCATCAGCCAAGGCCCGAAGCAGCCGGAGCAGGGAGCTTGCCAAGAGCAAAACAAGATGGACTCCAGACATCTGGAGGAGCTGCGAGAGGTAATGCGAGAGGCCTGGGCGCCCACTCCTTCCCTGGCCGAGATGCGGCCGCCCATTCCCATGTGGAAGCAGGGCCAGGATTCCCCCCCCCCCTCTTGCTCCCATTCCCGGCCGCAGAGAGGCCCTGCGCTTTCCCCACTTGGGACAACCAGAGGTGGGCTTGCTAAGGTGGAACGGTGGTGACATGGACTCCCCCCCACCTTGGCTCTGAGGGCTAGTGGAGTCCAGTGCAATTTTAAGAGATTTTAAAATGTTTAGATTCTTTGAAACGGTCCTTGGACGTTCTGTCTTTATTGTAATGCTCTCTACATGGGGCTACCTTTGAAAAGGGTTCGGAAACTTCAGATCGTGCAGAATGCAGCTGCGAGAGCAATCATGGGCTTCCCTAAATATGCCCATGTCACACCAACACTCCGCAGTCTGCATTGATTGTTGATCCGTTTCCGGTCACAATTCAAAGTATTGGTCATGACCTATAAAGCCCTTCATGGCATCGGACCAGAATATCTCAGGGACCGCCTTCTGCCGCACAAATCCCAGCGACCAGTTAGGTCCCACAGAGTTGGCCTTCTCAGAGTCCCGTCGACTAAATGTCATCTGGCGGGACACAGGGGAAGAGCCTTCTCTGTGGCGGCCCCGACCCTCTGGAACCAACTCCCCCCGGAGATTAGAATTGCCCCCACCCTCCTTGCCTTTCGTAAACTCCTCAAAACCCACCTCTGTCGTCAGGCATGGGGGAATTGAGACATCTCCCCCAGACCTATATAGCTGATTTCTTTGAGGCAGCTCTTTAAATATTGGAAGGCTACTATCATGTCACCCAACTTCTTCTTTTCACTAGAGCGGATATACTCAATTCTTGTGAATGTTCTTCATATGTTTCAGCTTTCAGCCCCCTCCCCCCAAATCACCCAATCAATCCAAAAGGAGTTGAAGACACACACCCCCACCCCCAATAATTCTGGGTCTCCCAGAGCTCTCCTTCCATTCCCGGACTGAAATGCTGACCTGTACTCGGCCCCCCAGCCCTTGACAAAGCTCATTCGGATGGTGCACATGCGTGTCAGCTGGTAGACGGCCTCAAAGCCCTGGTTGACCGACTGAGCCAGGAGGGCTGCGAATTCCTGGTTGTTGAATATCTTCAAGTTACACCCTGTGGAGAAGAGAGACCGAACACAACAGGGCCGACGTTAGCAGGGATTCCCCCAAACAGCATCACCTCGTGCGCCCTCCCGTAGCTCACCGCAGACAAGACACAGCACTACCCTCTCCTTTAAGGCTAGTCAAACAGACACACAAAACTCTAGAATTAAAAAAAAAAAGGAAGGTCTCTTATTTTCTAAAAAGCAGACAACCTTCTTTAAACAGCAAATTTCCCATTACAGTGGTACCTCTACTTACGAACTTAATTCGTTCCGTGACCAGGTTCTTAAGTAAAACAGTTTGCAAGAAGAAGCATTTTTTCCCTTAGTAATCAATGTAAAAGCAAATAATGCGTGTGATTGGGGAAACCACAGGGAGGGTGGAGACCCTGTTTCCTCCCAGGAGATTCCTAGAGAGGCCCCATGGAGGCTTCTCCCTGCCTTTTCTCACCCTGTTTCCTCCCAGGAGATTCCTAGAGAGGCCCGCATGGAGGCTTCTCCACGCCTTTTCCCACTCTGTTTCCTCTCAGGAGATTCCTAGAGAGGCCCGCGCAGAGGCTTCTCCCTGCCTTTTCTCACCCTGTTTCCTCCCAGGAGATTCCTAGAGAGGGCCCCGCAGAGGCTTCTCCACACCTTTTCCCACTCTGTTTCCTCTCAGGAGATTCCTAGAGAGGCCCCACGGAGGCTTCTCCCTGCCTTTTCCCACCCTGTTTCCTCCCAGGAGATTCCTAGAGAGGCCCGCAAGGAGGCTTCTCCACACCTTTTCCCACTCTGTTTCCTCTCAGGATATTCCTAGAGAGGCCCCCACAGAGGCTTCTCCACACCTTTTCCCACCCTGTTTCCTCTCAGGAGATTCCTAGAGAGGCCCCACGGAGGCTTCTCCATGCCTGTTCCGGTTACAGTTTCAGTGGCTCGGGGTTGTAAGTGGAAGATGGTTCTTGAGAAGAGCCAAAAAAATCTTGAACACCCGGTTCTTATCTAGAAAAGTCCGTAAGTAGAGGCGTTTGTAGGTAGAGGTACTACTGTATATAGAAACATAGAAGACTGACGGCAGAAAAAGACCTCATGGTCCATCTAGTCTGCCCTTATACTATTTCCTGTATTTTATCTTACAATGGATATATGTTTATCCCAGGCATGTTTAAATTCAGTTACTGTGGATTTACCAACCACGTCTGCTGGAAGTTTGTTCCAAGGATCTACTACTCTTTCAGTGAAATAGGTTTGTGAAGCTACAAGATACAGTACACGCTAGTATTTGCTCAAACAGTTGCTGAATGAGTGGCCATAACTCGAGGACTACCTGGTTTGCTTTCCTACTTTAATGCTCATTATCTAAAGTGTTTGTGTCAGTTTCAATAGATAAGTTTGCTACTTATCTAACCCATCAGCACAAACAACTTCAGGCACTGGGGATTTAACTAAGAAATCCAAAAATTATTTAGTGGCTCAAACTATATTTTTTAAAGTGAAAAGAGATTGGCGGTTGAAACTGGGCTTTCTTTGTGGAAGTCGTTCAGATTTGTATGTGTGTCATAAAACTAATAGTAGTATTTGGCCTTTTTAGGATTCCTTGCATGAGTTTGGCTGACCAAATATTCTAAGGAAGATTTTGAGCTACGTAAGAATAGAGAGATTTATTGCAAGGAAAATGAAAAGTAATGTTTTGTTGTCTAGATGTAAGTTGTGCATTCATGTATTGACTGCAGAGCCAATACATCTGAAGAACACCGGGTAAGGTCTAATTTAGAGGTGGGCAACAATGACAACTTTATGAGCTGAGGACTTCAACTCCCAGAATTCCCCAATTCTCCGAACTGAAACCCACTTGCTGAAGTCTGCCCCTCATTCAGAGATTCTTGGACATAATTCTCCTTGCAACTCCAGCGCATGCAAAAAACCCCACTTCCCAATTCTCCATCACACCCAACAACAGAACTATCAACTAATTTAAACTGATCCAAAAAGGAGATGAATGCAAATTGTTTTGCAAAACTGATAAGCTCCTCCAGAACAGGGGTCTCCAACCTTGGCCATTTTAAGACTTGTGGACTTCAACTCCCAGAATTCCTCAGCCAGCTTTGTTTTGCTGACTGCAGACTTCTGGGAATTGAAGTCCAAAAGTCTGAAAAGTTACCAAGGTTGGAGGTCCCTGCTCCAGGAAATCTAAGTTCTTAAAAAAGTTGGACTAGCATTCAACATGCCAATACCGATTTTTAAGAACAACATGGTCTCAAAACTCATCGTTTGTGTTTTGTTTTTCCTAAAAGTGGCAGCTATTTTTTTTTTTGGTGGAGGGGGAGAGAAAGAGAGAGAGACATAATCTTCTTTGGAAATCCTATTGTGGTTCTCAACTGCACAGATTCACTGCCACAGAGTCAGAATAGAATAGAATTTTTATTGGCCAAGTGTGATTGGACACACAAGGAATTTGTCTTGGTGCATATGCTCTCAGCGTACATAAAATAAAATATACATTTGTCAAGAATCATGTGGTACGACACCTAATGATTGTCATAGGGGTCAAATAAGCAATGAAGAAGCAATATTAATAAAAATCTTAGGATATAAGCAACAAGTTACAGTCATACAGTCAACATGGGAGGAAATGGGTGATAGGAATGATGAGAAAAACTAGTAGAATAGAAGTGCAGATTTAGTAGAAAGTCTGACAGTGTTGGTTTGTTTAGTAGAGTGATGGCGTTCGGAAAAAAATTGTTCTTGTGTCTAGTTGTCAGTCCTCTGGGCCAACTCATTGGACAGAAGTGACAAGAGAAAAACATAAAACACAAAAGGAAACAGAGTCAAAATAAATCACCTGGTGGTATTTTGCACACGGTAGCTGGGTGCCAGCCATAACGCTGGTTGCAGTTGGGCGACTGGACAAATATGGCACTGTCACTAAGGCACTCGGCAAATACTTCCCCTCCAATGTAATACAGCCTCACTCCTCTCCCTAGAAAACACAAGTTCAGTGTCAGGACACCAAAGGAGACAAAGAGGTTGATCTTGTTTGATCTTCGTGCGATGGGCGCACCTGCATACCTGCCATTTTGCTACCTGCCCAGGTGCAGTAGCATAATTGTGCTGGACTCCGCTAGCACACAGAGCCACGGGGGCGAGCACACGTCACCGTTCCACCTTAGCAGCCTACCTCTGGCTGTAGCCACTACCACATGCAAGTTATCTTGGGCCATAAATAGCTTTCTAATAAGTCAGCCCTCTTTTCTCCAGGAAGAGGCACTGATGGAAATGCCATTATTGAAATCACTACAGCTGGAACAAAGGGGGTTTTGTGTGTGTGTGTGTGTGTGTTATTTTGTTTTTTTGGAATCTCCAAAGCATGGCAGCTAGTTCTATTTAATTCCCTCTGTTCATTGACTCCAAGAAATCGTTGCCTGCTGGAAAACAAATGTTTTGATTTGTTAACGTGACTCAAAAAGAGCACCACTAAAAAACACAACTTTTTCGAAATTGGATGGGAGGTTTCGATAGGCTGGAATCGCTGCTCTTATTCCGTAGAAATGAGTCCAGCTTTCCATTTGTGTTGGTGAGAGGGCCAGCTGTAATAAACAGAGTCAGAGTGTGCTTGTGTGAAGATCACAGAAAAGTTGACGCCTTCCAAACATTAAGTTTATTATATAAACAAGAAGGATAATAAAGCCAGACACCCTTGTGCACCTAAATATGCAGCATTGCTTTAGGCAGCAATGGATTCTATAGAGTGGTAGCAAGAATGGAGCTGCGGGTGCAGCTCTGTGTGATTGGCGGGCAGGCGGGCACGCCTGTGCGAGATTTGGCTTCTGCGCATGCACAGGAAACCGAATCTTATGTGAGGATGAAATCGCCAAAAATCAGCAAAATCATGCATGTGTGAGCATCCTCATGCGAGATTTGGCTTCCCGTGCATGCCCGCCAAACGGTCACCATAGTGCACAGGTATCGCCGGCAATGGGGAACGCTTGCCTGTAGGCAGGGATGGGAAACTCTGGCCCCCTTATGACCTGTGGACTTCAACTCCCAGAATGCCTGAGCCAACATGGCAACTATGGCCTGTTTATGACCTATGGACTTCAACTCCCAGAATGCCTGAGCCAACATGGCAACTATGGCCTCTCTGTGACCTGTGGACTTTGCTGGCTCAGGAACTCTGGGAATCAGTCCTGAGATCACAAAGGGGCTATATTTCCCCACCCCCAATGTAAGGTGGGCGAAAATCTTACGTGTCCCCCAAAGGCCTGTTGACACAGGGCCCAGGGCCCTTCCCCCACCGCCACCCTTTCCAGCCCCCTCCCCAAAAAACAAGGCAATGGAGGCTACCAATGTGCCGCCTGGTCAGCTCCACTGCTGCGTTGCGGTTGACATTGGAAAGCAGGCCGAGGCAGAAGCGCTCCGAATTTGAGGGGTCCGTGAAGCCATCCACAGTCATTGAGGGCTGAGAAGCGTGGAATGTCTCTCCCACTCGCTGGTTGAGCTCGTAATAGGAAATGGAGCACCAAAAAGCAGGTTCACAGTAGGTGACCGGCTGGAGATCTGCAAGGAAATGGTGGAGAGGATGAATTTTCTTTCTTCTTACATGTAGAGTTTTGCCAGCTGCTTAAAAATGTGTACAGGTAGGCTTAGAAGTGAAAGCATTTGATAAGGAGTTAACACAGAGATGAAAGGATTCAATTAGATATTGAGTTAAGATGTTAAGAATCGAGCTGCTGGCAGTTGGCAGAATTAGCCTGCAATATTGCATTCTAACTATTGCCCCACTAGGGCTCATAACTTTGGGAAGGTGAGACCAAGGACATTCCAGCAAAATACATGAGTCTTCGGAGAAGGGCGGCATACAAGTCAGATAGATAGATAGATAGATAGATAGATAGATAGATAGATAGATAGATAGATAGATTAGATAGATAGATAAGATAGATAGATTAGATAGATAGATAGATTAGATAGATAGATAGATAGATAGATAGATAGATAGATAGATAGATAGATAGATAGATAGATAGATAAGATAGATTAGATCAGTGTTTCCCAACCTTTTTTGAGCCGCGGCACATTATTCACATTTTCAAAATCCTGGGGAACATTGAGCGGGGGGGGGGGGGGGGGCAAAAAAGTTTGGACAAAAAAATCTCTCTTCCTCCCTTTCGCTCTATTTCTCCCTCCCTCCCTCTTTCTCTCCATCCCTTTCTTTCTCCCTTCCTTCCTCTCTCTTTTGCTCTTTCTCTCTCCCTCCTTCCCCACTCTTGCTGTCTCTTTCTTTCTTTCTTTCCTTTCTTTCCTTTCTTTCTCTCTCTCATTCTGTCTCTCTTGCTATCTCTTTCTTTCTCTCTTCCTTCCTCTCTCTTTTGCTCTTTCTCTCTCCCTCCTTCCCCCCTCTTGCTGTTTCTTTCTTTCTCTCTCTCTCTCATTCTGTCTCTCTTGCTGTCTCTTTCTCTCTTCCTTCCTTCCTCTCTCTTTGCTCTCTTTCTCTCTCTCTCCTTCCCCCCTCTTGCTGTCTCTTTCTTTCTCTCTCTCTCATTCTGTCTCTCTTGCTATCTCTTTCTTTCTCTCTTCCTTCCTTCCTGTCTTTTGCTCTTTCTCTCTCCCTCCTTCCCCCCTCTTGCTGCCTCTTTCTCTCTCTCTCTCTCATTCTGTCTCTCTTGCTATCTCTTTCTTCCTTCCTTCCTCTCTCTTTTGCTCTCTTTCTCTCTCCCTCCTTCCCCCCTCTTGCTGTCTCTTTCTTTCTGTCTCTCTCTCATTCTGTCTCTCTTGCTATCTCTTCCTTCCTTCCTTCCTTCCTTCCTCTCTCTTTTGCTCTCTTTCTCTCTCCCTCCTTCCCCCCTCTTGCTGTCTCTTTCTTTCTTTCTCCTCTCTCTCTCATTCTGTCTCTCTTGCTATCTCTTTCTCTCTCTCCCTTTCCTTCTCTCTCTTGTTCTCTCTCTTCCTTTCTTCTCTGCAGAAGCCGGCAAAGCTTTTTCTGGGTAGGCTGGCTGGGGGATAGGGCACGCGCACGCACGCACCCCCGACGTTCCAAAGAACCTTCTCCGACCTCCGCTGTGAGAAGGTTTTCTCCGAGCGCTCGCCGCCGTTGCAGCCACCACTGCGGGAGGAGCTGGAGAAAGGGGCAGATCGGGCGGGGCGGGCGTCAGCGGTGAGAAGCCAGGGGCGCGAGGGGAGCGGAGGCACTGGGGGGTGGGGGCAGCCGCGGAGCCGGCCTCCGCACTTTCATCGCTCCCCACCCCAAACTCCAACGCCCAGCTCCTTACGCGGAACGGAAGAATTAAGCTCTCCTTTTTCCTGCCTTCCTCCTTTGGGGCCCAGCAGGTTTGCGCCGGCAGCGCCCCGCCCAGCTGGAGCTTCCCTAGAAGCTTCACGGCACACCTGCCCGTGTCTCGCGGCACACTAGTGTGCTGCGGCACACTGGTTGGGAAACGCTGGATTAGATAGATAGATAGATTAGATAGATAGATAGATAGATAGATAGATGATAGATAGATAGATAAGATAGATAGATTAGATAGATAGATAGATAAATAGATATATACATAGATTAACTAACTAACTAACTAACTAATTAACTAACTAACTAAATAAATAAATAAATAAATAAATATGAGTTCTCTCTACCCAAAGTATCAGGCACCAGAAAGACATTTGTTGACCAGTCACTAAACTTTGTTCTCCATTCATTGGTATAATTCTCCTTTAAGCCCATCGAAGGTGCCACCATATTCTGAGGCAATGAATTCCTTAGTTTAACTCTGCATTGTGTGAAGAACTTCAATGCATCTGAATCCACCACTCCTAAAGTTTCATTGCATGACCCAACATGGGGTTGAAATCCTAAAAATGACAACAACTTCCAGATCTGTCAATAAATACAACCAAATGGTGGATGAAGACTTGGGCTGGGGTCCAGTAGAGGTTGAGTAACATCTCCAAGCCAAGCTGAGTTGAGCGAAATGTTATTTGTGTCTGTGAATCTCTTGTCGGTGGAAGTGGATGCGAATGAACTAAATGCCACAAGACATTTGTTACTGAAATCATATTCGTGGAAGATTCAAGAGCTGGTTTGCTGCCACACATCTGTTTTCTCAATCAGGAACCAAAATAGCTTTTTAAGAGAACTGGAAATGATCTCAGAGTGGATTGCTTCCTTAGGATACGTACATTCATCTTGCCCCAGAGAGAAACAGGTGGCAGAACTTCAAGAGAAAATACAACCTGATGAATCTATTAACTGGGAGTGAAAGTGAGTGGAATGAGAATTATTATTTTTTAATTTATTAAATTTGTATGCCGCCCCTCTCCGGAGACTCAGGGCGGCTCACAGCAATGGTAAACACAATGTAAAATCCAAATCTAATATTTAAAAAACTAAAAAACCCATAATTAAAAAACATACACACAACCATAGTTCCCTCTAAGCTGAGCAGTGAGCAATCGCTCACTTAAAAATCATCATCAACTCAGAGTTTTCCAAACCTGCCCAGAAGCCGAGAGGGAAAGAGTGAGAGGGAAGGAGAGAGAGAGGAAGAGAGAGAAAAAGATAGAAAAAAGAGAGGAAGGAAAAGAAAAAGAAAAAGAATGGGAGTAAGGAAGAGAGAAAGAAAATCAAAATCTAGTTTGAAACTAGCTCAACTATTTAAGTGGCATTTTGATATTGATAGAGTTGCCCTATTATGAGCTCACTGTTATAGACACACAGTACAGTATTTTATTTTGAAATTCTCTAAGACAAAACAGGGTGGGTTTTTTATTTGTTTATTTGTTTGTTTGTTTATTTATTATTTCTGTGCCGCCCAGTCGCGAAGGGACTGCCTCTCAGACACTATACTTTTCCGCCCACCCCCCAAAAAAATTAGAGAGAACACTGCACACAACATACCATACACAAATTATCTAGGCCTGGGGAAGATGTCTCAATTCCCCCATGCCTGACGGCAGAGGTAGGTTTTAAGAAGTTTACGAAAGGCAAGGAGGGTGGGGGCAATCCTAATCTCTGGGGGAAGCTGGTTCCAGAGCGTCAGGGCCGCCACAGAGAAGGCTCTTCCCCTGGGTCCCGCCAAACGACATTGCTAAATGTTGAGTCTTTTTATTTCACAATGGTTCCGAATTAAACCCACAGTTCTGCAACACCCTCTTTGACTCTCCATTCAGCTCCCAAGGAAAAAAAAAACAGAAAAGGTTCCACATCATGTTACACTTACCTAGATTGCTGTGTGCGGGAGACATCGGATTCGGTGATAAATTTGGAGAACCTAGCGGGGCAGAAGGAAATTCAATAAGTAACCGATTCAATGTGTGATTCAGATCACATATTGCACTAACCCAGAGTTTGCATAATTGTGATCTATTGAATAAACCACAGGAATTGTCTTTGCATGTTAACCCAAAGTACAGTTACAATATAAGACTCACACAACATAAAACAAGTGTTTTGTGAATTGTGCCCGCCACCAGACAAACAGTCATACCCACCAATCGGGGGTGTTTCTTGTATAAACCATTTTAACCCAAGAGCAAAATATCTATTTACAGTGATTCCAATTTGTTTCTTGTAGCAGTTGTCGCAAGTCAGTTTCATTAACCAAATTCATCCTTTTATCCATAATCTCATATTGAATAGGCGTTGATTGCTTACCTGAACGCCTCTTCTCGTACGGTGAGTGGGTACAGCAGTCACATGGGTTGCTCCTGTCCAA
Source organism: Erythrolamprus reginae (assembly GCF_031021105.1). Classification (NCBI taxonomy): domain Eukaryota; kingdom Metazoa; phylum Chordata; class Lepidosauria; order Squamata; family Dipsadidae; genus Erythrolamprus; species Erythrolamprus reginae. Next base: position 17,520,637 of record NC_091959.1, on the reverse strand, counting down.
TCCGTTGGAACTGAGCCTAGTATTAAAAAAGACTGCTGGATCCGCCCCTTCCCCAGAATTCGCGAATCCGTAGACTAGGCTCAGTAGTGAAGCTCTTTAATGTTCAACTCTCATGTGTTATAAGAAATTAGAATAGAAGGTAAAGAAGACCACACAAAGGGAGGGAAGTGACTGCTGTACCCACTCACCGTACGAGAAGAGGCGTTCAGGTAAGCAATCAACGCCTATTCTCCGTACTGAAGGAGTGGGTCCAGCAGTCACATGGGACATACCCAAGAGATAGGTCCCTAGGGTGGGAGTACATTGCTATTGTGAGAGATAACGGATTGGAGTACTCTTCTTCCGAAGGCAGCGTCTGCTGATGCGTACGAATCAATCTTGTAGTGTTTTATAAAGGAATTTGGCGAGGCCCAAGTGGCTGCTTTGCAGACTTCTTCCAACGGAGCCTGAGTCGCCCAAGCGGCAGATGTGGCAGCACTTCTGGTGGAATGCGCTGTAATATTCCTTGGAATGGAGAGGGAAGCTGTCTCGTAGGCCTTTGAGATGGCCCCTCTGATCCAACGACCTATTACTGTGGAAGACACTCTGGATCCCAAGGATCTGGGATGGTAGGCTATGAAGAGTGCTTCAGATCTCCGGATGGATCTTGTGCGTTGGATATAAATCTTTAGCGCTCTAGTGAGATCTAGAGTGTGCCATCTAATCGCCAGGGGATGCTCTCGTTGGAGACAGAAAGAAGGTAAAACGATATCCTGAGATCTGTGGAACATGGAACTGACCTTGGGTAGAAAGGTGGGGTCCAGCCGCAGAACCACCTTATCCTGATGAAACTGACAGAGGTCCTGTCTGATAGAAAGGGCTGCCAACTCAGATATGCGTCGGGCGGAAGTAATCGCCACCAGGAATGCTACCTTGAAGGATAGGTACCTGAGGGACGCAGAGTTCAGGGGTTCGTAAGGTGCTTGAGTAAGAGAGTGGAGAACCCGTGGCAAGTCCCAGGTTGGATATCTGTGGATTTTAGAAGGCCTGAGATTGGCCACTCCTCTTAGAAATTCTTGGATTTCTGGAAGGGAGCGTAGGGGCTGTCTGCGAGGCCCCGCCAAGACGGAAGAGATAGCGGCCAGATGGCGGCGGATGGTGCTGGTAGAGAGACCTTGGTGAAAACCTTTCATAAGGAAGGCGATTATCCTGTGAATGGGAAGACACAGGGGGAATAAGCCCTCCTGCGAGCACCACTGATGAAATTTGGACCAAGTATGGTCGTAGATCCGATTGGTAGACCCCCTTCTAGACTTCAGAATGATTTCCACTGTGTCTGGGTCATATCCTCGCAGGTCTAAGTCCCTCCGGATAACAGCCAGGCGGTGAGGTGGAACCACTCTGGATCCGGATGGAAGGAGGCCCCCTGCCGCAACATATCCTCCGAAGCGGGGAGTCGCCAGGGGTCCTGGACGGACAGTTGTTGAAGGTCCGCGAACCAGGGCCTGCGAGGCCAGTGAGGGGCAATCAGGATTACACGTGCTTTCTCCAGGAGGATTTTGTTGATCACGTCTGGCAGAATTGGAATTGGAGGGAAGGCATACAGTAGGCCTGGAGGCCAAGGACTCCTGAGGGCATTGACTGCCTCCGCTCCCGGAGACGGAAACCTGGAGATGAAGCGGGGAAGCTGGGTATTGTCTCTGGTCGCGAATAGATCCAACACTGGATGGCCGAACCTGAGGCAGATTTGGTGGAACAGTGACTGATGGAGATTCCACTCGCCTGGATCTATGGTGGCTCGTGAGAGCCAGTCCGCTTGGACGTTGAGGCTCCCTGAGATGTGATCGGCTAGAAGCGATTGGAGATCTTGTGCCTCCCTGTCTGCAAATATGGCTTTTGGTGGCTATATTGTCGGTGAGAATCAGCACATGTTGGTTGGATATGTGAGGTTGGAATTGCTTTAGAGCTAGAGACACGGCTCTTAATTCTAGCCAATTGATGGGCTTGGAAGCCTCCTCCGGTGACCATGTGCCCTGAGCTAAAAGACCTTGGGCGTGGGCTCCCCAGCCCGAGAGGCTGGCATCTGTGGTGACTACAAACTGGTCGGGACACCGGAAGGGGGATCCCTTGTCTAGGGCTGGAGAAGTCCACCACTTGAGGGATCTGCGAACCGTCGGTGGGATGGTGATGCGTCGGTTCGAGTTGCTGTGGCCTGATCTCTGAAATGGTAATAGTAGCCATTGAAGTTCCCTGGCGTGAAGGCGGGCCCAGGGAACAATACCAATACATGACACCATCTTACCCAAAAGGGAGGATAGGGTGACAATGGAGGCCGATTGCTGGGGCAGGATGCGAGCAATGAGATCCAAAATGCTGCGTTTTCTCTCATTGGAGAGAAAAACCTGGGATATTTCGGAATTAATGATAGTCCCCAGATGCAGAATGGAAGTGGATGGATCAAGATGACTCTTGTTAAGGTTTATGGAAAAACCATGGTTCTGTAGAACCGACATGGTAGAGGAGAGGTCTGCAGCTACACCAGCTCTGGAATTACCATGAATTAAAATGTCATCTAAATAACATAAAATATGAATGGGAGAGGCCCGGATATGAGCCGCCAAGGATCCCAAGAGTTTAGTGAAAACCCTGGGAGCTGAGGAGAGCCCAAAAGGCATAGCCCTATACTGAAAATGCCTGCCTTGAAAGGCAAAGCGCAGAAATCTCCTATGGACCTTGGCAATGGGGATATGGAGGTAGGCCTCAGTGAGATCTAGAGACACCATAAAGTCTCCTCGATGAAGAGCTGATAAAATGGAAGATAGGGAGTGCATTTTGAATTTTCTATATTTAATGAAGCGGTTTAATTTCTTTAGGTCCAAGATGGCTCTCCAGCCTCCAGAAGTCTTAGGGACCATGAAGAGGATGGAATAGAAGCCTAAACCTCTCTGGAGAGAGGGGACCGGTTGAATAGCTCTAATAGTCAACAAATGAGAAATAGCCTCCTCCATTCGAATACGAGATGGAGAGGAACTGGGAGAGGGACAAGAAATAAAACGGTTAGGGGGAGAAGAAATAAACTCTAACCTTAGGCCCCTTTCCACTGTGTCAATGACCCAGGGGTCCTTACAAGAGCGGTGCCAGGCGGAAGAGAACCAGGCTAGGCGACCGCCTATAGGCAGGTGAGAAAACTTACCATCTGGTTCTTTTGGAAGTTCTGGTAGTAGAGGATCCTCTCTGATAGCGGGACCCTCTGCCCCTGGTGGTTCTAGCTTGGGATCGAAAGCGAGGGGAATACTGACCTGGGCTCTTGTGAAATGCGAAGCTTTGATCCTGCTGACGCCCGGTGCGCCGAAAGGACTGCGGTTTCGGGGCCTTCTTGGTGGTAGGTCCCAAGACCTTTTTCTTGTCTGCGTTTTCCGTAAGGAGAGGGTCCAGAAGATCTCCGAAGAGGAGGTTACGTTTCAGTGGACCCATAGCTAACTGCCATTTCTGTCTTACCCCCGCCTGCCAAGGGCGGAGCCATAGAAGCCTTCTGGCCGTTGTGGAGGCTGCTACTGATCTGGCTGCAAATCTGGAAGATTGGAGAGTAGCATCTGCTATATATTGGGCAGCTGCGAAAATTTTGTTGAAATCCTGTTGGCCCCGTAAGTCATCTGGAGGCAGGTGTAGTTGGAGCTGACGAAGCCATAAGAGCATAGCTCTGGAAAAGAAGGATGCCGCTGCAGCACTCTTAATGGCCCATGAGTCTGCAAGGAGACTTCTTTTGAGCATTTGTTCAAGTCGTTTGTCCTCTGGCCGGAGGACCTCCTCTGCCTCGCCAGGCATGGCAGCCGTTGAGTGGAGCGTCTTCACTGGTTCATCTGGCCTGGGACATGTTAGGAGTTCCTCATAGGAGGGGGAGAGCTTGTAGAGCTTCTTGTCCTTGGGAGTGGGAGTGAAGCCTATGGTTGGGTGGTCCCACTGTTTAAGCAAGGCATCCTTAAACAACTTGGGCATAGGAATTACCTCATTGTCTTCCTGTTCCTCCATGAAGTAAGGAAGATTTTCCTCTGGGGGGTCTGTGGAAGGAGTAGCTTGCTTCTCTTGCCCGGCTAGCCCCGTGGATACTCTAGCTTTTAGCAGGAGAGATTTGAAAAGCTGCGAAGGGAAAATAGCAGCTGGGGCTGGAATCTTAATCTGAGATTCCTCATCCTCCGACAGACGCTGAAAGGGGTCATCATCCTCTTCTGCATCCACGTCCTCATCCTCTTCCTGAGAGGAGTCAGAGACCTCCATGACTGGGGCTCTGTAGGAAGGAGAAGAACTCACGGGACGGGAGGAGCGAGGGGGAGGATGAGACAGAGGAGGTACATTTAAAGATGAGAGTCTAGCATCAATAGTGTTAGTCAGAATAGTCAAGATAGACTGAAACTCCGGTGGCAAGGAAGAAATATCAGCCGGAAAAGCCTGAGGATCCCTGAGGCCCTGAACAGGTTCTGGCTGGGGGAAATCCTCGGTAATATCTGGCTCCTCTGGACCTAAACCCCATAGGTTAGGTTGGGGTGGATTTAGGTTTGGCTCATCCAGGGATAGCACAGGTACCCCAGAGGGAGGCAGGTTAGAGGCCTCCGGGGGGGTAGGGTTGATATGCACTTGGGCCTGCACCTTAAAACGTTTGGCTGATTTATCATGTATTTTTTGTAGGGCTAGGTCCCTTCTCTTCTCAGCCCTAGTGGGCTTGGCTAAAGACTGAGAGCCTGAGGAAGAGGAGGAAGAGGCCTGGGGAAGCTCAGAAGGATTACCAGTAGGCCTAACCTCTTTGGAACCTTTGGTAGTGCCTCTCTTGGGAAGGGAAGCCATAGTCTGAGCAATTACAGAAGACAAGGCTTGAGCCAAAAAATAGGGGAGAGAAGAATTATTTTGTGGAATTCCCAAGAGGATAGGTGACCCTGCTCCTGGGCCCAGGAGCAGCTGCGCCTTAAGAGGCAATCCTGGGCGATACCAAGAGTTCTTGTCCTTAAGTGCAGCGTGGCAGGCCTCACTAACTTAACTTTAAGAAAAACCAAGGCACACTGGTTGGAGGCCACTTCCGTGGAGAATAGGCCCGAGGGAACTCAAAGCGACGACTCCAGGGTCAGGCGGCGGGCTGTAGGCACTAATGGCCGACCCCTTAGGGCAGAACCGAAAGTGCAACTTACTGGGCGTCAGAGCCTTGGCGCCAAAATAACTGCTCCGTTATTTGCAATAGGAGCGACTAAGCCCGGGAGACAAAACAAGTCCCACACCGCGGGAGGTAAATAGCCCTTAATTAGTTGAAAAAAAATAAAGCTTGCTCACGGCAGGACCTCCAAGGCCGGAATTAACAAACCGGCCGCGGCTACAGCACGAAGGGAAAAAAACCGCAAATGGCTGAGCCGCTAACTTCTCCCCCAACTCAAAGCCCTGTAGGGCTGAGAAAAAAACTGCCGGCAAGCTGAGTAATGGAAAAATCTTACTTGCTATTGAAGAGAGATCGAAGGGAAGGTGTTTTATCGAGAGGAACGAGCATTCACACACATCCGAGGATGCGAACTGAGCGAATTCTGGGGAAGGGGCGGATCCAGCAGTCTTTTTTAATACTAGGCTCAGTTCCAACGGATTGGACAGGAGCAACCCATGTGACTGCTGGACCCACTCCTTCAGTACGGAGAATGTGGTCCACCATGTACCAGTACCAATTTTGCATTGTCCATTTTGTCACATTCTTCCAACTCAAGACTATTACCGCCTGAGCGCTTTCTATCGCTGCTTCTTTTATTTCTCTAAATTCTCCCATCTCATTACTTTTGACTAATACTGCCATTTCCTTAGTAATTATCCATCGTATATTTAACATCTATTAATATCCTCTTGCACTTTTTGCCAAAAATTCTGCACTACCGGGCATTCCCAAAACATATGCATAAACACTACTTTATCTTGGCACCCATGCCAACAAATACCCTTAACATTCTGCTGAAAGTATGCGAGTTGAACCGGTGTTATACCACTTATGTAATATTTTCATTCTCATTTCCCTAACTCTTGTATTCTTAGTTTTCCTTATATTCTCTACTATATTTTTCATCACTTGCGCCTCAACTTGTATCTCATTATGCCACCATTTAGTCAATCCTTGGATCACATCCCCATCTGACTGCACTGTTGTGGTTAGCTCTGGCCCAGCTCCTGCCCCAAGGACTGTGGATGTGGGGGAGACATCCACATGCTGCAGACCTGTTTTGCCCCCGGTGGAATCTGCTGATGAAGGCTCCTGTGACCAAGAAGACATGAGTGACAGGGAGGAGGAGAGTGCAGCAGACAGCTCAGAAGGAGATCAATTATCTAGCTCCTCCTTGGATTCAGAACAAGAGTTAATGATACAGCCATGCATGAGGAGAGCAATGCATAGGCAACAACAACTGAGAGATTATTATCAAAGAAAATGAGGCCACCTGTGGTTGGGTGGGGCTGTGGTAATTAGTGAGGCTGCTATAAATAGCAGCCTGTGGGTTTGGCCATTGTGGAGGATTATCTGATCGACTGCTTTGCTGACTTTGACTTTTTGTGTGCTGATTTTTCCCCGCTTTGAAACTAAACCAGAGCAAAGTGTGTGTCACTTTGTGAAAGAAGAAGGACTGTGAATTGCCTCACAGCTGCAAGCTAAGTATCACAGAACTGATAAGGGACTTGTACAAATTACCAGTTTGTTTGGAGACCAGCGCTCTTTGCTATATCAAAAGAGGGCTTAGGTTAAGGGAATTTTCATTATAAAGAACATTGTTTTGAATTTTCAAACGTGTGTGTGTCTGAAATTTGTACCTGTGAATTTTTGGGAGGATTCTACCAAAGAGCCCGACAGAACATGCACTAAAATCTTATATATATTACTTGCTTGCGCCTTGGTACCCTCACTTTTTTCTCTTATTATTTTTTCTAACTCTCTCGCCTTCCTAAATAGCGCTTCTTTATTCTCCCTTTCATTTAGATATTTGCATATTGCATTTGTTTGTAGCCATCTTCCCTTACCCAACCACCATTCTATAGGAGTCATATAGTATGTTATAGTTCCAGAGTCCAAAAGTCACCTGAAATGCTGTGGCTCCCTCTAGATTGCTCTAGAACTGAGTGAACATTTCAAAAAGCAAAGCTATACCACCACCTTTAATTTAGAACTGCGATAGGGGAAAAACCCACCAAATTTAACATGGTTCATTTTGCCATTTTCTGTGAGCCGCCCCAAGACTTCGGAGAGGGGCGGCATACAAATCTAATAAATAATAATAATAATAATAAATAATAATAATTTGTCAAACAAATTCAAGAAATATCTGCCTCCCACCGTTTATGGACCGTTTATGGATTGAGGAATCCTCAATCTGAATATTGCATTGGCAGTTCTGTGTTAGCAAAAACTTCAGAAGAGAAGGATTTAGGGGGAAGTGATTTCTGACAGTCTCAAAATGGGTGAGCAGTGTGGTCGGGCAGTAGGAAAAGCAAGTAGGACGCTTGGCTGCATAGCTAGAGGTATAACAAGCAGGAAGAGGGAGATTGTGATCCCCTTATATAGAGCGCTGGTGAGACCACATTTGGAATACTGTGTTCAGTTCTGGAGACCTCACCTACAAAAAGATATTGACAAAATTGAACGGGTCCAAAGACGGGCTACAAGAAGGGTGGAAGGTCTTACGCATAAAACCTATCAGGAAAGACTTCATGAACTCAATCTGTATAGTCTGGAGGACAGACTATAACATTTAAATATGTTAAAGGGTTAAATAAGGTTCAGGAAGGAAGTGTTTTTAATAGGAAAGTGAACACAACAACAAGGGGACACAATCTGAAGTTAGTTGGGGGAAAGATCAAAAGCAACATGAGAAAATATTATTTGACTGAAAGAGTAGTAGATCCTTGGAACAAACTTCCAGCAGACGTGGTTGGTAAAGCCACAGTAACTGAATTTAAACATGCCTGGGATAAACATATATCCATTGTAAGATAAAATACAGGAAATAGTATAAGGGCAGACTAGATGGACCATGAGGTCTTTTTCTGCCCTCAGTCTTCTATGTTTCTATGTTTTTAATTGGAGAACTGCAGGTGGCAAAGATGGAACTAAACTTGGGGAGAAGCAGAATTGGGTTTTGTCCTCCCAATCAAAAGGCAAAAGAATAAGGGGACGACAGAGATTGTGGCTAGAAGGAGTCACAGAAGCAGTAGGCGTGAGATTAAATGGACTCTGGAGGATGGAAGGCCTGGAGGAACATAGTCCATGGAGTCATGATGTGTCGGATATGACTTCGCAACTAACAACAACTCCCATTCAGTTATTTCTGGTCATAAATAGTTATTTTAGATACAGTGGTCATGTTTTCTGGCTTACACCAGCAATACAGTGCCATGAGCTGCAGCTCTCTCCGTCTAATATTTTTCTTGAGAAATTGCCATTAAAGAGTTGTTTGCTGCCTATTTAAGCTAAGAAGCTGTGGTTAAGCACTGTTCAATGTGCATCTCCTCCGTACATGACTGGTATTGAACCCAGGGCTCTTGCTTTCCTTGTCAGCATCAGTCACAATTCAAAGGGTTGGTAATGACCTTTAAAGCCCTACATGGCATTGGGCCAGAATACATCTGGAACCGCCTTCTACCGCACGAGTCCCAGCGGCCGATAAGGTCCCACAGAGTTGGCCTTCTCCGGATCCTGTCGACCAAACAATGTCGTTTGTCGGGCCCCAGGGGAAGAGCCTTCTCTGTGGCGGCCCTGGCCCTCTGGAATCAACTCCCCCCAGAGATTAGAACGGCCCCCACCCTCCTTGTCTTTCGCAAATTACTTAAGACCCACCTTTGTCGCCAGGCATGGGTGAGTTAGGATATTCCTTCCCCTAGGCCATTACAAGTTATGAATGGTATTTTTGTGTGTATGTTTGGTTTTTATAATAAGGGGTTTTAGTTGTTTTATTAAATTGGATTGTTACATCTTGTTTTTTATCATTGTTGTTAGCCGCCCCGTGTCTGCGGAGAGGGGCGGCATATATATCCAATAAAAATAAACAAACAACTAACTAACTAACTAACTAACTAACTAACTAACTAACTAACTAACTAACTAACTAACTAACTAACTCCTGGGCAGAGAAGGAGAGAATCGTCTAGGCCAGGAGTCTCCAACCTTGACAACTTTAAGCCAAACGGACTTCAACTCCCAGAATTCCACAGCCAGCTGGGAGTTGAAGTCCACCAGGCTTAAAGTTGTCACGGTTGGAGATCCCTGGTGTAGACGGGGTGGGGTGGAGGAGTCAAGATCACAGAGACCAGGAAGAGGGAGGAGAAAGGAACCCTCTCGGGGATGGGGTGAATTTTTCAAGACCTTTAATCCCGCAAAAATCATTTCTGGTCATGATTTACCTGCATCTAAACTGTGGTTCATTTGATGGTCACTGGTTTCTCCATCCTCACTCAGATATCCAGGAGGCGGTGTTTCTGTAGAGGGGAAGAAAAAATTAAAAGAGAGGTTTACAAAAGGAGCTGTTCCATTCTCAATCGCACCGAGCTACTTATCAGACTTCCAGCCTGTTTTTCTATTCAGTCAAGGTCCCAAGATAGGTAACCAAAATCCGATTGAAAAATAACTAAAAACAACCAATACAGTGATACCTTGTCTTACAAACTTAATTGGTTCCGGGACGAGGTTCTTAAGGTGAAAAGTTTGTAAGACAAAACAATGTTTCCCATAGGAATCAATGGAAAAGCGATTAATGTGTGCAAGCCCAAAATTCACCCCTTTTGCCAGCTGAAGCGCCCATTTTTGCGCTGCTGGGATTCCCCTGAGGCTCCCCTCCATGGGAAACCCCACCTCCAGACTTCTGTGTTTTTGCAATGCTGCAGGGGAATCCCAGCAGGGAAATCCCAGCATCGCAAAAACAAGCGCTTCGCTGGCAACGGAAGTCTGGAGGTGGGGTTTCCCAGCGAGGGGAGCCTCAGTGAAATCGCCGCATCACAAAAACACCGAAGTCCTTGAAACCCCACCTCCAGACCTCTGTGTTTTTGTGATGTTGCGATTTCACTGAGGCTCCCCTCGCTGGGAAACCCCACCTCCAGACTTCCGTTGCCAGCGAAGCACCCGTTTTTGCGCTGCTGGGATTCCCCTGCAGCATCACAAAAACACAGAAGTCCGGAGGTGGGGTTTCCCATGGAGGGGAGCCTCAAGGGAATCCCAGCAGCGCAAAAACGGGTGCTTCGCTGGCAATGGAAGTCCAGAGGTGGGGCATCCCAGCGGCGGCGGTGGGTTTGTAAGGTGAAAATAGTTTGTAAGAAGAGGCAAAAAAAATCTTAAACCCCGGGTTTGTATCTCGAAAAGTTTGTATGACGAGGCGTTTGTAAGACGAGGTATCACTGTATTTGATAGTACATATACTGACAGCAGCAAGGATCACATATGCTCAATCATGAAGAAAACCCCCCAGCTCCCATTAATTTAATGGGTATAAATATTATTATTATTTATTATTATTATTATTATTATTTATTAGACTTGTATGCCGCCCCTCTCCAAGGACCCGGAGTGGCTCACAACATGCAATACAAAACAATATGTATACAAATCTAATAGTTAAAACAGTAAGCTAAAAATCCCATTATGTTAAAAAAACAGTCAGTCTACTCAATCACATCCACACATAACATTCAACGATATTAGCGATTAAGATAAGACGGTAGGAATTATAATAGCTGTATATATAGAGATCAATAACCGAAATAATTCTTTTTGGATACTGACTGTATTTGCCCAGAAAATAACTGAACAAAAGGAAGTGTTTGATGAAAAGACATAATTATTTCTTTTATATATAGAATTTTCTTTTCTTTTGTTCTGTTAATGTATTTATATTGCTATATGTAAGTGGGTGGGGTTTTTCCCTTTTTGTTGCTTGTATGTGTGTTTATTTTCTTCTTAACTTTTAAACTTCTATAAAAAGGTTCCTGGGGGTTTCCCACTTTCTCTCTCTCTCTCTCTCTCTCCTTCCTGGGGACGATGCCATACCTGGAATGTAATTGCTCTGAGGTTCGATGCCCGCTGGGAAATTCGTGTTCTCGGGAATGGAATGGCTGTAATCGTCGAGTGGAGGGAATTCGGCTGGAATTTCCGCATGTCGTGGGACCAAAACCGGAGGTAATACTGAGGACAAGAGCAGCCAGTCACAACTGCAGCCCACTCCCAGGCTTTCGGAAAATGAGACACCCCACCCCCCACCGTTCTCAGCCGTTCTTCCCTAGGGGTTCCTCCTGAGTTGGCCTTACCTGGTGTTTCTACTCTTTGGTAGTGATATGGGTTCACACAGACTTCGTCCTTCTTCATGTTGAACGCGTATTCACACATTTCCATGGCGCGCAGTTCATGGTGGCTGTGAAGGTCTGGCCACCGCCACAGCCGGCAGTAGATGACGTGCGGGAGACCCTTCCGATGGGAGACCTGTAGCCGACCATCCAGCGACCTGAATTTGGGGAGAAAAGACCCCGTTGGAGACAAACCTTGGCTAAGAAGACCTTTGTTGGCCGTTAAGAATTGTGGTAAACTATCAAAAGTTAAGTTTAAATAAATTATATCACAAATACAGTGATACCTCGTCTTATGAACTCAATTGGTTCCAGGACGAGGTTTGTAAGGTGAAATGTTTGTAAGACAAAACAATGTTTCCCATAGGAATCAATGGAAAAGCGATTAATGCATGCAAGCCCAAAACTCACCCCTTTTGCCAGCCGAAGCGCCTGTTTTTGCACTGCTGGGATTCCCCTGAGGCTCCCCTCCATGGGAAACCCCACCTCCTGACTTCCGTGTTTTTGTGATGCTGAGATTTCGCTGAGGCTCCCCTCGCTGGGAAACCCCACCTCTGGACTTCTGTTGCCAGCGAAGCACCTGTTTTTGCGCTGCTGGGATTCCCCTGCAGCATCGCAAAAACACAGAAGTCCGGAGGTGGTGTTTCCCATGGAGGGGAGCCTCAGGGGAATCCAAGCAGCGCAAAAACGGGTGCTTCACTGGCAACAGCAGTCCAGAGGTAGGGCATCCCAGTGGTAGCGGCTTGGGTTTGTAAGGTGAAAATAGTTTGGAAGAAGAGGCAAAAAAATCTTAAACCCCGGGTTTGTATCTCGAAAAGTTTGTATGACGAGGGGTTTGTAAGACGAGGTATCACTATATTTAAATAGCTGCCACTATTAAAGATATTCCTGAAATAACTTCAGAAGCTGTTAATCCAAAACAAGTCAGCTACTCATTTACAGGATCTCCATATTTACTGGATCTACCAGGATCTTATTATTTTCTATATTATTCCAGAGCTGGGCTGCTAAGGTGGAAGGGTGACATGTGCTCACCCCCGTGGCTCTGAGTGCTAGCGGAGTCCAGTGCAATTACACTACTGCACCTGGGCAGGTATCAAAATGGTGTACGGACACGCAGGGGCGCCCATGGCATGATTTTGCTACCTGCCCAGGTGCAGTAGCGTAATTGCACTGGACCCCGCCAGCACTCAGAGCCACGGGGGCGAGCACACGTCACCCTTCCACCTTAGCAGCCCACCTCTGTATTATTCTCAAGAAATGTTGGTATGTCTCGGTATAGCTAGGCTATGAGACCTTTGACATACACTGAGCAGAGAATTTTAACAGAGTGTGGATGTGTGGTAAAGCCAAAGAAAAAGACACAGACTTAGTTATGCTTAATAAGTACTATTTACATATATACAAAATAGAAACAATCCATAACAAGCACTAAGACATCCAATATAATAAGCACTAAGCAAATACACTCCCCCCTCAAGGCAAAGCAAAAGCGAATGAGCGTTAAAGCATCATTGAGGGAAGGAGTACTGGCACCCTCTTATGGCGAACCAGCCCAAAATATTTAAAGTGATAGTACAAGAGACTACAATAGGTAGTTTACAATGGCAAACCCTAACAACCATGTAACTTGTACTAACAAGAAAGAACCAAGCCTACTGCAAAGTTACCTGAGGTTAATTTTTTTTGGAGTGTGTGTATATGGAGGTGTTCCACCCCGCCCCCAAAGCTACAGTACTGGGCCTTTTTTATAATTTTCGTTTTGCCGATTTGCAAAATGTAAACAATTCAACAGGAAGATGCAAACAGACAAAAAGGACATATAAACAGTGTTAAAGGTAAAATAAAAAGACAGTGTTGATATACAACTACCTCAGTCCTTTAGCAAGTTATTAAATCTGGGCTTTTTATAATATAAAGAACCCTTTAAAAAAATCCTTTAAAAAATGACGCTGCCGTTTTGATTCCTTTATATCGGCATAGGATGACTCTCTAAGCCAGTGTTTCCCAACCATGGCAAGTTGAAGAAATGTGGACTTCAACTCCCAGAATTCCCCAGTCCACATTTCTTCAACTTGCCAAGGTTGGGAAACACTGCTCTAAGCTGACCTTAAAAAGGTAAATTTCTTCATGAATTGCCAAAATATGTATTTTTGGACATGCTGACCATCACGCTTACATTGTTAACAACTGTGATTTTCCTGCCTGTTAACACTTGAGATCAAAGTCTCCCTAACGTCATGCGCTTGTAACTCATTCGTCTATTTTGTGACACAACTCCAATGCTGTGCGTTGTGCACAAAAGCCCAAGAAGTTGCTAGCCTGAAGACTTAAATAGAGGGCAAGAAGCCCAAATGGCTGAGCAGGAAGGATCTTCTTGGTTGGCATCAGAAGTGCCAAGGCCAAGTGCCAACAGGGTCTGAAAACATCCACTGTGGACCTGGAAGCCCGTGGCCACCACAACAGAAGCCAGCAGCCCCACCCCCTACTCCGCCCTTTCCTTACTACCACTTGTATTCTCTGTGGCTCACCAACTCTTCATACGGGTGGAAAGGAGGCCAACTGGCATAGTTTCCCATGCTGGTGGTTGAGTGGCATCTCCCCTGTTTCCCTGCTCGGGAAAGAATGCAGAAGACCATTGTGGTCCAGGGTCAGCAATGCTGTGGCAAAAGGGGAAGTTCCTCCCAGGAGCTAAAAGCAAACCAAACCAATGTCCCCACAACTCCCCTCCATGTGTTGTGTCTAGGGATGGAGAGGGATGGGGAAAAACAAGCCTTCCCTGGCAGGCACTGAACAAGACGGAGACCGTGTGCTTATCCCGGGCGGCTCTTCAAGAAGCATAGGCTGGGTCATTAAGATGGGATAATTGGTACAAATGGGTTTTAGCAAAAAAATATCAAACCTTTATACTATGAAAGTAATAAGCCTATCTCATCTTTGAACGTTCAGAATTGAATCAAAACTAAATTATAAAACAATTCCAAAACCAACTAAATTGTAATCCAATTCGAAAAAGATTTTATATCATATCTCTCTTTATTCATCTTTAAATCAATAGATTATACACCATATAACATATCAATACAAATACTTACTAATTTTTATATCAATTCTTTCATTCTCTTTCTTTACATACAAGAATACATTTACTATACTATACATACACACCCTCTATCATTTTTCTACATGTCGTATCACCTAAAAACGTCTGTGCCATACGCAGATTCACCTCCCTCAATATTTTTTTTTCAAACTCTAAACTTCCTTAATTATATCACTCACTTAAATAAATTTCAAATCTTTTTAACTGCTCTACTTTCACTTTCCTCTTTCATAAATCATCTTTATTCATCTTTTACCAACTAATATATATATATACATATTAGAAATTGGAATTTAATTGGAAATTAAATGTATGAATTACAAATATAATATATGATATAAACGGTAATAATAAGGATACTTTTTATTTACATAGTTTGAGAAATATAATATTGATACAAAGAATTTTATGTATTATTATGTATAACACTATCACTTTCCCAAACTCCTTGATTTTGTATCCTTTCCCCTTACCTTTTTTCTCTTCCTGTTTATACTTCCCTTCCCCCCCTTTTTATTAATAAATAAACTATTTTTCAAAAAAAAAGATGGGTGGGTGATGGAATTGGTCTCCACACACATGAGTTGACAGGGTGATTTTCGGAACAGTCCCTGCTAACCCAAATCAGATTTTAAGCTTCCTTTGGACTTATTTATTTTATTATTTGTTGTGGCTAGCTCTGGCCCAGCTCCTGCCTCAAGGACTGTGGATGTGGGGGAGACATCCACATGCCGCAGGCCTGTTTTGCTCCCGGTGGAATCTGCTGATGAAGGCTCCTCTGACCAAGAAGACATGAGTGACAGGGAGGAGGAGAGTGTGGCAGACAGCTCAGAAGGAGATCAATTATCTAGCTCCTCCTTGGATTCGGAACAAGAGTTAATGATACAGCCACGCATGCGGAGAGCGATGCATAGGCAACAACAACTGAGAGATTATTATCAAAGAAAATGAGGCCACCTGTGGTTGGGTGAGGCTGTGGTAATTAGTGAGGCTGCTATAAAGAGCAGCCTGTGGGTTTGGCCATTGTGAAGGATTGTCTGATCCTTGTGTTTCGTGCCTGCCTTGCTGACTTGTGTGTGCTGATTTCCCCCCCGCTTTGAAACTAAACCAGAGCAAAGTGTGTTTCACTTTGTGAAAGAAGAAGGACTATGAATTGCCTCATAGCTGCAAGCTAAGTATCTCAGAACTGATAAGGAACAAATTACCAGTTTGCTTCGAGATGAGTGCTCTTTGCTATACAAAAAGAGTGATTAGTTGATTTGATTTTTCGGTATAAAGAACATTGTTTTGAATTTTCAAACGTGTGTGTCTGAAATTTGTATCTGTGAATTTTTGGGAGGATTCTACCAGAGAGCTCGACAGAACAATTATTATTATTTATTATTTATTAGATTTGTATGCCGCCCCTCTCAGTAGACTCGGGGCGGCTAACAATAACAACAAAACAACATATGACAAATCTAATATTTAAAATAACTAAAAAACCCTTATTAAAAGCCAAACATACACACAAACATACCATGCATAAATTTTATAGACCTGGGGGGGGGGAAGGAATATCTCAATTCCCCCATGCCTGACGACAGAGGTGGGTTAAGGAGCTTAGGAAAGGTAAGGAGGGTGGGGCAATTCTGATCTCTGGGGGGAGCTGGTTCCAGAGGGTCGGGGCTGCCACAGAGAAGGCTCTTCCCCTGGGTCCCGCCAAACAACATTGTTTAGTCGATGGGACCTGGAGATTTGTTGACACTGAATTGCATTTGTCAAAAGAAGGACCAGGGGTGTGTCATGCTAGTAGCTTTCCAATATTTGAGGTGCTGCCACAAAGAAGAGGGGGTCATTCTGTTTTCCAAAGCGTCAGAACGGAGGACATGAAGCCATGGATGGAAACAAATCAAGGAGAGAAGCAATCTGGGATTAAGGAGACCCTTCCTGACATCGAGAACAACTAACCAGTGGAATGAAGGGCTTGCCTTCAGAAGTTGTGATTGCTCCAGCACTGAAGGCTTTTCAGAAGAAGAGAAGAAAGACTGACAGCCACTTGTCTGAAATGGTATATGGTGCCCTGCTTGAGCAGGGGTTGGACTATGTTCTATCTGGGTCCCCCCAGACGCCAACACCAACCAAAAAGAGTATCCAGACACACTGGTAAAAAGCAAAGGCAGTTTATATACTGGAAAGCAAACACAGGTAACAAAAACTGTTCTTACAGACAGGAACACTATGAAGCTTCACAGAGGTTTCACGAAGGCCAGGCAATAAAACAGGATTCTTGCTGGCAAAAACAACACTGGAGATAATAAAACCCACGCCTCCCCCAAGTCTTTCAACCTTCTAGGCCACAAGCCAAGATCAGAGACGCCAAGAATCGAAGCAAGGTCACAGGACTCCCAGTTGATAACTCTCCACAAGACTGTAAGGGCGGGCCTGCCTTTTCAACCCTGCTGAGGAGAACCACACCCAAACCCAGCTGTTGCCAATTCAGGGATGGAAATACCTTTCTAATTGGCCCCTTCTTTGAGCTGCACATCTCTGCCTCATGTCTATTATAGCCTGTGCGTCTTCATCCAATGAATCCAGGCTACTATCTGGGGAGAGCCCCCCCCCGGGGGTCTCAGGCTGCTCTCCCTCCTCCTCTTCCTGACGTTCCTCTCCCCCATCTGCCTGGTCCTCCCCCTCCTGGTCACTGTCCTCCTCCTCTGGGCATGGATCTGGCAGAGCTCCAGCCGGTCCCTGAGGAGCCTCAGGCTGAATCACAACAGACTAGAGCAGTGTTTCCCAACCTTGGCAACTTGAAGGTATCTGGACTTCAACTCCCAGGGACCGGCACAGACAGAACCAGATCTGTGACGCCAAAATTACGTCAACAGTGGGTTGCTAACGATTCGGGCGATCTGGGCCGAACCGGGAGGAACCGACCTCTGGTCCTGTGGGGGGGGGGGGGAATAGTATTCTGGAAGAGCACAAAATCTCTGTTTTTTCCTGCATTGGGTAAGAGAGCGCCTTTTGTAAGGAAGGGCTTTGTTAAGATCTTCACCCTTGAAAACTTTTCCGCCTTTTTATCTCTGGCTGGGCGATGAGACCTAATTAAGGAAGCCAGAGCTATAAAACTCAGTCATGTCTCTTTCCTGGTGTGCTTTTTACCTTTTTTTTTTTTTTGCTCTCCCCTTGAAACGACTGATTTCAAGAGACCAAAATTCTCCATCCTTTCCTTCTGGGAACTCCGCAGTGCTACTTGGCTAAGTGGGGAGTAAGTTTTGGGGTTATCAGAACAACCTACGAAACTAGACTTACAATCCTGGGTCTTGAAAGCTTAGAACTCGGACGCCTTAAACATGATCTACGTATTGCCCACAAGATCATATGTTGCAATGTCCTGCCTGTCAAAGACTACTTCAGCTTCAACCACAACAACACAAGAGCACACAACAGATTCAAGCTTAATATTAACCGCTCCAAACTTGACTGTAAAAAATATGACTTTAGTAATCGGGTTGTTGAAGCGTGGAACTCATTACCGGACTCCGTAGTATCATCCCCTAAACCCCAACATTTTACCCTTAGATTATCCACGGTTGACCTATCCAGATTCCTAAGAGGTCAGTAAGGGGCGTACATAAGCGCACTAGAGTGCCTTCTGTCTCCTGTCCTATAGTCTCTCCTATATCTCGTATTTCTTCTCTACTATATCCTCTATAACTTTCATTCTGTATTATTGTGTATTGGACAAAATAAATAAGCAAGCAAGCAAGCAAGCAAGCAAGCAAGCAAGCAAGCAAGCAAGCAAGCAAGCAAGCAAGCAAGCAAGCAAGCAAGCAAGCAAGCAAGCAAGCAAGCAAGCAAGCAAGCAAGCAAGCAAGCAAGCAAGCAAGCAAGCAAGCAAATAAACAAACAAAAATAAATCTGTAGAAAGTGTATGATGAAGCGTATGGTCTCTGGACAGGAAATTATTCATTCCCACACTCCCTTATTAGTGAACACTGGAGGCTGGAGAAATGCAAACAGAACTGGTTTAGTGCTCTAATAAAGTGCTTTAATGTAGGAAATGGGGGGGGGGGTTTGTATTTTGCTGTCTAACTGCAGAGTTTGCCTGGGAGTTTAGTCTTGCGTTCTTCCTTCCTTAGTGGTTTTCCATACTATTTTTTTCGGGGGGGGGGGGGGGGAATTGACAAGTAGAAAATATCTAGGGAGAAAAATTGGGTGGGGGGAGTTGTGGCCTTCGTCCTAATTTCACGGATGCCCTTAAAAGACTGGTGTAACTCTGCTCACCTATGCCTCTGCTTGGTATTTTATTAAAGCTTATTATAAGATGAAAATAGAAAAAGAGACAAAGGTTGGAGAGTTTTTTTAAAAAAGGAAGGATGCAAAGAGAAGAAAAAGAGAGAGGGAAAGAAAAAGAAAAGAAAGAAAAAGAAAGAGTTCTAACTTTTTTCTCTGCAGTTAAAATACAAAGAAAGAATTACAACTTCAACTTTTTGCTTCGCATTTCAAACCATTTTCATAATGTTTCATTAAACAAATTCATTCTAATCCTCAAAACCTAAAACCAGTTTCATTTTTTTCAATTTCAGACAAAAAGTTTAGAAGTGGTTTCCAAATGGAAACAAAACTATAGGGCTTTAATTAAAACAGTTGTGCCATCTCTGCTGCTTCTTGGTTCTAGGCTGCTTCTCTTCTGGATTACTGTATTTTTCGGTATAAGACACACTTTTTTCCTCCCTAAAAGAGGCTGATAATTTGGGTGTGTCTTATACTCTGTGTAGTCTTCCCCCCCATCCTCAAGCCCTAACTAGCTGCTAACAATCTTCCCAGCTTGTACCTTGCAGGCTCTTTCATTGCTTCTCTGTGAAGAATGTTTTCCAAGCTATAAGTCTTTCCAGGGTTTTTTTCATTGCTCCAACTTGCTCTGAGTAAGTTTCTTTCCAGCCCTAACGAGGTGCTAATGATGTTCCCAGCTCTTACCCCCTTGCAAGCTCTTTCATTGTTACTCTCTGCCAAGAATGTTTTCCAAACCCTTTCTTTGTAGGGTTTTTTTTCCCATTATCTACTTGCTGAGTAAGTTTCTTTCCAACTCTAACCAGGTGCTAATGATGTTCCCAACTCTTACTGGCTTGCAAGCTGTTTCATTGTTACTCTCTGCAAAGAATGTTTTCTAAGCCGTAAGTCTTTGCAGGATCCCCCCCCACCCCCATTGGTCTAACATGCTCAAAATGTTTCTTTCCAGCCCTAACCAGGTGCTAACAATGTTCCCAGCTCTTACCCGCTTGCAAGCTCTTTCATTGTTACTCTCTCCGAATAGTTTTTTAAAAGCCCTAACTAGGGGATAGAATAATGTGCTGGCTAAGGACGCTACCCAGATGAATACCTGGCAAGCACATTATTTTCTCTATTTTCATCCCCAAAACTAAGGTGCGTGTTATACTCTGGTGCGTCTTATACGCCGAAAAATACGGTAGTTTCCCCAGTTCCTTCTTTGATCACTGGTGATTGGGGAATAAAACTCCACGTCAAATGGCAGGATTTTGGAAAGACAGGAATTCCTAGGATCTGCTAAAGCAGTGGTTTTCAACCTTTTTTGAGCCACGGCACATTTTTTACATTTACAAAACCATGGGGCACATTGAGGGGAGGGGGGGGCGGCTAAAAAAAGTTTGGACAAAAAAATTCTCTCTTCCTTTCGCTCTATTTCTCTCTCCCTCTTTCTCTCCCTCCATCCCTCTTTCTTTCTCTCTTCCTTCTTTTCTCTTTTTTGCTCTTTCTCTCTCCCTCCCTACCTCCCTCTATGTCTTTCTCTCTCCCACCTTCCCTCCCTCTCTCTCTCTTTCTTTCTCTCTTGTTCTTTCTCTCTTTCTCTCTCTTGCTTGCTTTCTCTCTTGTTTTCTTTCTCTCTCTCTTGCTCTTTCTTTCTTTCTCTCTCTTTCTCTTGTTTTCTTTCTCTCTCTGAGCTTCGCGGCACACCTGACCATGTCTCGCGGCACACTAGTGTGCCACGGCACACTGGTTGAAAAACACTGTGCTAAAGAACAGCAAATAGGAATCCAGACCAAAGGCACACTCTGAAAAGAAAACAAGTCCATCACAATCTTTGTTGGAAACTCTTGGATCTGATCCCTTCCTAAGCAAGAGTAGCTCTTGACATTTATGGAGCTTTCTTTGATGGCTTGTTTTTTCTTTTAACAGTATTTGCTCTTTGTTGAATTGTTTTCAAGAAACTTGTTTTGATCACTATGGCAACTTGGGGTCTGCGACTGTGCAGCCAACAAGTCCATGGTCAGTTTTCAAACTGGAGTGGAGTCTCCAAGGAATTGGTCTTGCAAACAATAGTTTTGCCTGTGTTTATAAACATTCTGGAGTAAATGAAGAGCAGGAGGAAGCCAAATGTGCTGATGGTTCCAAATCGCTGCGTCTGTGTTAAAACAAAAAAACAGAAAGGAAAGAGCTCTAAGAGAATCTCTCTCCAAATCGAAGCCAATGGATTGCAAGACGACAGAATAAGAGATAAAAGATATTTGGACTTCAACTCCCATAGCTTGCCGCCATCTTTTGTTTCTGAATTTGGTGGCCGTGTTTTCAGATACAAAATAAATATAAATTCGATTTGGCTCAAATTGGCTTTCAATTAAATTATCAAGAATTAGTCAAAAATTATATAATTGCATTCTAAATTATAAAATGAAAGAGTGAAGGAAGTAATGGTAACATGGGCTCAGAATATAGGCTACACCAGTGTTTCCCAACCTTGGCAACTTGAAAGTATTTGGACTTCAACTCCCAGAATTCCCCAGCCAGCGAACGCTGGCTGGAGAATTCTGGGAGTTGAAGTCCAGATATCTTCAAGTTGCCAAGGTTGGGAAACACTGGGCTACACGATTGATCTTGATGATTGGGAGAGAGTTTAGAACTGGAATATCAAATTAACACTGTCAACTGCATATAAAGAAAATATATATAAAATGTTTTACCATTGGCATCTCTCCCTGATAAGGCTAGCAAAAAATTCACCTAATTTATCTCCCAAATGTTGGAAGTGCAAAGCAGAACTTGGCACCTATTAACACATGTGGTGGACTTGTCCACAAACAAAGAGATATTGAAAAATAATACCAAGGATGATTAACGGAAATCACAGTGATTAAAATGGAGTTAAAATCAGAAATATTTTTACTTGGTATTATGGATCAAAGTATAGATAAAAACAATCAGTATCTCATAATACATATACTGACAGCGGCCAAAATTTCATACACGCAATTATGGAAGAAGGATATGGCTCCTACCAAGCTAATGGTTAAGAATAAAATAATGTAAATGGTGGAAATGAATAGATTAACACTGAGACTAAGAGAAAAAGATGAAACAGACTTTTACATAATTTGGGGCATGATTGAATAAGGAAAATAAAACAAATTGAGATTATAGTATAGAGGTGATATACGGTAAATGCAAATTCTTAGAATCGTACAACAGAGTATAGATAAGTACAAATGAAATATTAATGTGATTAATATCATAAGTATTAATATGCTAAATTTGAACTGGCGATTTTCAGGATAGACAAAGCAATAAGACATTGTACAGGGATAGATTAAATAATGATATGTAAAACTACATAAGAGTATCAAGAATTTATGTTGAAGATTTGGAAGTTTGGAGAGAAAAGGATTGATTCTCTAGTTTTTAACCAAACCGTTTCATTTTTTTTAATTTATTTTTTGTATTCTTGGGGGTTTTTTTGGGGGGGGTTCTATTTTTTTGTCTTTTGGCTCTTTTTATCACTTTTGTATTATGATTATGTATATATGTAGTTTGTATACGTGTGTTAAATATTTCAATAAAATTTTTATTTTTTAAAAAAAGAGTGCAGTATTGTAGGCAAACTCTGTCCACAGTCTGGAGTTCAATCCTGGCTGGTTCAAGGTTGACTCAGCCTCCCATCCTTCCAAGATCAGAAAAACAAGAACCTGGATTGTTGGGGGCAATAAACGGCTTAGAGAGGCTGTCAAGCACTGTGAAATGGTAGATAATTGCTATCACAATATTTTCTTTCTTTCTTTCTCTTTCTCTGACTGACTCAGATTGGATTCTGCAAAAGGAAGTATTCACTCCTCTTTTTAAAATTGCATTTTCATTAACAAACCCGATCCTCCCCATTTCATACCAATATGCTGTGTAACTGGGAACAGGCTGGAGTATCTCGGGAGAGTGTGCTTCTACTTGTGTGACTCACTCTGTCTCATACACACACACACACACACACACACACACACACACACACAGAGGCATGTTTTATGGAGATCAAGATTCCCGCCCCCAAGTAATTAGGAACCGATGTTTTTACTACATCAGGCAAACGCAGACCATTTGGCCAAATGCAGTAGCAGAATAACAGTTGGAAGGGACCTTTTGAGATTCTCTAGTCCAGTGATGGCGAACCTATGGCACGGGCGCCACAGGTGGCACGCGGAGCCATAGCTGCTGGCACATGATTTGTTGCCCTAGCACAGCTCCAACGTGCATGTGTGTGCCAGCCAACTGATTTTTGGCTCACACAGAGGCTCTGGCTTCCAGAGAGCCTCCGTGGGGATGTGGGTGGGTATTTTTGCCCTCCCTCTGCTCCAGGGAAGCCTTTGGAGCCTGGTGAGGGCAAAACACGAGCCTACTATTGGGCCCACCAGAAGTTAGTTAGTTAGTTAGTTAGTTAGTTAGTTAGTTTATTTTTATTTATTTATTTATTTAGATTGATTGATTGATTGATTGATTGATTGATTGATTGGATTTGTATGCCACCCCTCTCCGTAGACTCGGGGCGGCTAACAACAATGATAAAAACAGCATGTAACAATCCAATCCAATACTAAAATAACTAAAAAAACCACCTTACTATAAAAACCAAACATACATACAGACATACCATGCGTAAATTGTAAAGGCCTAGGGGGAAAGAATATCTCAGTCCCCCCATGCCTGACAGCAGAGGTGGGTTTTAAGAAGTTTACGAAAGGCGAGGAGGGTGGGGGCTATTCTAATCTCTGGGGGGAGTTGGTTCCAAAGGGCCGGGGCCGCCACAGAGAAGGCTCTTCCCCTGGGTCCCGCCAAATGACATTGTTTAGTTGACGGGACCCGGAGAAGGCCCGCTCTGTGGGACCTAACTGGTCACTGGGATTCGTGCAGCAGAAGGCGGTCCCTGAGATAATCTGGTCCGGTGCCATGAAGGGCTTTATAGGACATAACCAACACTTTGAATTGTGACCGGAAACTGATCGGCAACCAATGCAGACTGCGGAGTGTTGGTGTAACAGGGACATATTTGGGGAAGCCCATGACTGCTCTCGCAGCTGCATTCTGCACGATCTGAAGTTTCCGAACACTTTTCAAAGGTAGCCCCATGTAGAGAGCATTGCAGTAGTCGAGCCTCGAGGTGATGAGGGCATGAGTGACTGTGAGCAGTGACTCCCGGTCCAAATAGGGAAACAGCCCATTTCTGGCCTCCAGAGAGCCTCCAGGGGAGCAGAGGAAGCTGTTTTTGCCCTCCCCAGACATTGAATTATGGGTGTGGGCACTCGTGCATGTGTGATAGCACCCGAGGAAAAAAAGGTTCACCATCACTGCTCTAGTCCAACCCCTGCTCAAGCAGGGAATTCTATACTATTTCAGACAAATGGTTGACCAATGTCTTCTTAAAAGCCTCCAGTGATGGAGCATCCACAGCTTCTGGAGGCAAACCGTTCCACTGCTTACTTAGTCAGGAAATGTCTCCTTAGTTCTAGGTTGCTTTTCTCCTTGATTAGTTTCCATCCATTGCTTCTTGTCCTGCTTTCAAAGGCTTTGGCGAATAAATTTACCCTCTGTTCTTTGTGGCAATCCCATAAATATTGGAATCCTGCTATCATGTCAACCCCGGACCTCCTTTTCCCTAGACATACCAAATTCCTGCAACTATTCTTCATGTGTCTTAGCCTTCAGTTCATGCACAACTGAGAGGTCTTCAAACTTGGCAACTTTAAGACTTGTGGACTTCAACTCTCAGAATTCTTCAGCCAGCCAGCATAGGTAGCTGAAGAATTCTGGGAGCTAAAGTCCACAAGTCTTAGCCAAGTTTGAGGACCCCTGATGTAGACCTAAACAGGATGCAAACACATTCTGTATTTCAACCTCCACGTAATTGCTTTTTTAAACACGCAAAATGTAGTTTCTTTGAGATTAAAATCCGTAAGAGGCGAGCTGGATTTAGGAGGACTTATAAAAAGTTGGAAGTAAAGTCTACAGAGCCCAAGTTCATTGGCCTTTATACCCAAGGCACAAGAGAATGTAAAACATTTAATACTCTTGCTATTTATTGACTTGTTAAAACAATGCTTCATCCTGTGATTCACAATTTACGTAAATTAAGTTCCGGCATGATGGGAAGAAGTGAATGTCACTCCATGGCCAAATTGTTTTGAACTTTTATTCTTCTCAGAGAACACCCAAAATGCTGGAAACAGGCTCCATCTGGTCCAGAGAAATTCCTGCTCATACCCTCCCTCCTTCTTTAGAAGTCAAAATTTCAACAACAACACAACCATATATTTAACCCACACATAAATGGATTACAATGGAGGAAAGGGAAAATGGAGTTGTAACTTGGAGTTTAGAGAATATTGGGGGGGGGGGTGTGATAAACACACACACAAGTAATCCTCAATTTACAACCGTTGGTTGAAACACTATTTGAAATTACGAGGGTGCTGAAAAAAATGTGGTTTATAATTAATTGATCATCGCTCTTAAGATCAATGGTTGTAGATTATCTGATCACATTTTTTACTTTCTTGGGGTTTTTTAACAGAGTCAGTGCGGGTATCTGGATAACAGAATAACAGAGTTGGAAGGGGCCTTAGACCCACGACTTCTGAGAGCAAGCCATTCCACTGGTTGAGCGTCCTCACTGTTAGGAAATTTCTCCTTAATTCTAAAGTTGATTAGTTTCCACCTATTGCTTCTTATGCTGCCCACAGATGTTTGGGAGAATAGCTTGATTCCCTCTTCTTCCTGGCAGTCCTTCAAATATTGAAACACCCCTTTCATGTTACCCCTAGTTCTACTTTTCACTGGATTAAGCATACCCAATTCCAGCAACCGTTCTTCATATGTTTCCATAAGGCAATAATAATAATAATAATAATAATAATAATAATAATAATAATAATAATAATAATAATAAATCTGTGGCACAGATGATCCACTGGAACTTGTGCTGGAACTACCATTTACCAGTGGCAAAGAACTGGTGGGATCATAAGCCCGAAAAAGTGGTCGAAAATGAGCAAGCAAAACTACTGTGGGACTTCCGACTTCAGACTGACCGAATTCTGAAGCATAACACACCAGACATTGTGATTGTGGAGAAAAAGAAAGCACAGATCATCGACATCGCAATCCCAGGAGACAGCAGAATTGAGGAGAAGCAGCTAGAGAAATTAGTGAAATACGAAGATCTAAAAATCGAGCTGCAACGACTCTGGCATAAGCCAGTGAAAGTGGTCCCAGTGGTACTTGGCACGCTGGGCGCAGTGCCAAAGGATCTCAGCGGACATTTGAAAACCATCAGAATTGACAAAATCTCCATCTATCAATTGCAAAAGGCCGCTTTACTGGGATCGGCAAACATAATTCGCCGCTACATCACGCAGTCCTAGGTGCTTGGGAAGCACCCGACTGGTGATGAAATACGAAATCCAGCATAGTGATCTCGTTTGCTGTGTTCTACTGACATAGTAATAATTTATTAGATTTGTATGCCGTCCCTCTCCAGAGACTCGGGGCGGCTCACAGCAGAGTAAACAATGTACAGTGGTACCTCAAGATACGAACCCCTCGTCTTACGAACAACTCGTGATACGAACCCGGGGTTCAGAAAAATTTTGCCTCTTCTTACGAACTTTTTTCGAGTTACGAACCAGCGTTCGGAGACTGCTGGGAAGCCGCGCGGCTGTTTTAAAAGGTGACAGCCGGGCGGCGGGGCTTCTCAGAAGCCTCCCGAACGCCGGTTCGTAACTCGAAAAAAGTTCGTAAGAAGAGGCAAAATTTTTCTGAACCCCGGGTTCGGTTCGGGAGGTTGCTGGGAAGCCCCCCAGCCTGGCTGTCACCTTTTAAAACAGCCGCGCGGCTTCCCAGCTGTCTCCCGAAGCCGAACGCGGAAGTTCGGCTTTGGCGTTCGGCTTCAGGAGACAGCTGGGAAGCAGCGTGGCTGTTTTAAAAGGTCGCAGCCGGCCTGGGGGGCTTCCCAGTTCGGGGGGGTGCTGGGAAGCCCCCCAGGCCGGCTGCGACCTTTTAAAACAGCCGCGCCGCTTCCCAGCTGTCTCCTGAAGCCGAACGCCAAAGACGAACTTCCGCGTTCGGCTTCGGGAGACAGCTGGGAAGCGGCGCGGCTGTTTTAAAAGGTCGCAGCCGGCCTGGGGGGCTTCGGGGGGGTGCTGGGAAGCCCCCCAGGCCGGCTGCGACCTTTTAAAACAGCCGCGCCGCTTCCCAGCTGTCTCCTGAAGCCGAACGCCAAAGCCGAACTTCCGAGTTCGGCGTTCGGAGACAGCTGGGAAGCGGCGCGGCTGTTTTAAAAGGTCGCAGCCGGCCTGGGGGGCTTCCCAGCACCCCCCCGAACCCGGGTTCGGGGTTCGGGGGGTGCTGGGAAGCTTCCCAGGCCAGCTGTCACCTTTTAAAACAGCCGCGCGGCTTCCCAGCAGTCGCCGAAAGCCGTTTTTTTGCGGGGGGGTTTTTGGTTGCACGGATTAATTGACTTTACATTGTTTCCTATGGGAAACAATGTTTCATCTTACGAACCTTTCGTCATACGAACCTCTTCCTTGCACCAATTAAGTTCGTATCATGAGGTATTACTGTATAACAATTCCAATAATTAAAACTATGACTAAACCCTTATCATTAAAAACAAACATACTACCCAATCATAACCATACACAAATCTTACCAGCCTAGGGATACATCAGTTACCCCATGCCTGGTGACATAGATGAGTTTTCAAAGTTTTGCGGAAGGCAAAGAGGGTGGGGGCAGTTCGAATCTCTGGGGGGAGTTGATTCCAGAGGGTCGGGGCCGCCACAGAGAAGGCTCTTCCACCGGGTCCCGCCAAATGACATCGTTTAGTCGATGGGACCCGGAGAAGGCCAACTCTGTGGGACCTAATTGGTCGCTGGGATTCGTGCGGCAGAAGACGGTCCCGTAGGTATTCTAGTCCGATGCCATGTAGGGCTTTATAGGTCATTACCAATACTTTGAATTGTGACCGGAAATGAATCGGTAGCCAATGCAGGCCGTGGAGTGTTGACGAGACATGGGCATATCTAAGAAGCCCATGATTGCTCTCGCGGCCGCCTTCTAGCCCTTTAATCATCTTTGTTGCCCTTTTCTGTATTCTTTCCAGAGTATCAACATCTTTTTTATATTATACTGACCAAAACTGAATGCAGTATCTTAAATATGCCCATGTTACACCAACACTCCGCAGTCTGCATTGGTTGCCGATCAATTTCCGGTCACAATTCAAAGTGTTGGTTATGACCTATAAAGCCCTTCATGGCACCGGACCAGATTATCTCCAAGACCGCCTTCTGCCGCCCGAATCCCAGCGACCGATTAGGTCCCACAGAGTGGGCCTTCTCCGGGTCCCGTCAACTAAACAATGTCGTTTGGCGGGCCCCAGGGGACGAGCCTTCTCTGTGGTGGCCCCGACTCTCTGGAACCAGCTCCCCTCAGAGATTAGAACTGCCCCCACCCTCTTTGCCTTTCGTAAACTCCTTAAAACCCACCTTTGTCGTCAGGCATGGGGGAACTGAGATATCTCCCCCGAGCTTATACAATTTATGTATGGTATGTTTGTACGTATGTCTGCTTAATAATGGGGTTTTTAATATATTTTAAAATTTAAAATTATTAGATTTGTTATTAACTGTTTTATTGTGTTGTGAGCCGCCCCGAGTCTACGGAGAGGGGCGGCATACAAATCTAATAAATAAATAAATTAATTAATTAAAACACACACATACACAAACACACTAATATATATAAGGTTGTAAAATAGGCGTTGATTGCTTACCTGAACGCCTCTTCTCGTACGGTGAGCGGGTACAGCAGTCACATGGGTTGCTCACGTCCAATCCGATGGAACTGAGCCTAGTATTAAAAAAGCTTGCCGGATCCGCCCCTTCCCCAGAATTCGCGAATCCATAGACTAGGCTCAGCTGTGAAGCTCTGTAGTGTTCAACTCTCATTGTTAGAGGAAGAAAGGTATAGAAAGGTAAAAGAAGACACATACAAGGGCGGGAAGTGACTGCTGTACCCGCTCACCGTACGAGAAGAGGCGTTCAGGTAAGCAATCAACGCCTATTCTCCGTACTGAAGGAGCGGGTCCAGCAGTCACATGGGACATACCCAATAGATGGTCCCTAGGGTGGGATTAGATTGCTATCGTGTGAGATAACGGATTGGAGTACCCTTCTGCCGAAGGCAGCGTCCGCTGAAGCGTAAGAATCAATCTTGTAGTGCCTGATGAAGGAATTTGGCGAGGCCCAAGTGGCTGCTTTGCAGACCTCCTCCAACGGGGCTTGAGTCGCCCAAGCGGCTGAGGTGGCCGCGCTCCTGGTGGAATGCGCTGTGATGTTCCTTGGAACGGAGAGGGAGGCCGACTCATAGGCCTTAGATATAGTCCCTCTGATCCAACGGCCCAGTACTGTTGAAGACACTTTGGCCCCCATGACTCTGGGATGATAGGCTACAAAAAGAGCTTCTGACCTTCGAAAGGGTCCTGTGCGTTGGATATATATTCTCAGCGCTCTGATGAGATCCAGGGTGTGCCATCTAATTGCCAAGGGATGGTCTCGTTGGAGGCAGAAGGAAGGTAGGACAATATCCTGAGATCTGTGGAACATGGAACTGACCTTGGGTAAGAAGGTGGGGTCCAGTCGCAAAACTACCTTGTCCTGATGGAATTGACAAAGGTCCTGCCTGATTGAGAGGGCAGCCAGCTCCGAAATGCGTCGGGCAGAGGTAATAGCCACCAGGAAAGCTACCTTAAAGGATAGGTACCTGAGGGATGCCGATTTTAGGGGTTCGTATGGAGCCTGCGTGAGGGAATGGAGAACCCGTGGCAAATCCCAGGATGGATACCTGTGGACCTTGGAAGGTCTGAGGTTGGCTATGCCCTTGAGGAATTCCTGAACTTCAGGGAAGGATCGGAGAGGCTGTCTGCGGGGGCCCCCCAGGACAGATGAAATGGCTGCCAGATGACGCCGGAGGGTGCTGGTGGAAAGCCCTTTATGGAAGCCTTGCATAAGGAAGGAAATAATTCTGTGTATGGGGATGCACAGAGGGGAGAAACCTTCCTGTAGACACCACTGGTGAAACTTGGACCACGTGTGGTCATAGATTCGATTGGTCGAGCCCCTTCTGGCCTTTAAGATGACCTCCACTGAATCGGGGTCATGGCCACGCAGTTCTAAATCTCTCCTGATAACAGCCAGGCGGTGAGGTGGAACCACTCCGGGTCTGGATGGAAAGAGGCCCCCTGCCGCAGCATATCCCCCGAAACGGGGAGTCGCCAAGGGTCCTGGACGGACAGCTGTTGGAGATCCGCGAACCAGGGCCGGCGGGGCCAATGAGGGGCGATTAAGATTACTCGGGCCCTCTCGGTGAGGACCTTGTGAATCACGTCCGGGAGGATTGGAATTGGAGGAAATGCGTAGAGTAGGCCTGGAGGCCATGGACTCCGGAGGGCATTGATTGCTTCCGCTCCCGGGGATGGAAATCTGGCATAGAAGCGAGGGAGTTGGGCGTTCGCATTGGTCGCGAAGAGATCCAGGACTGGTAGGCCGAATCTGAGGGTGATTTGATGGAACAGGTCTTGATGGAGGTTCCACTCTCCTGGGTCTATCGTTGCTCGGGATAGCCAATCCGCCTGGACGTTGAGACTCCCGGAGATGTGATCGGCTAGGAGCGACTGGAGATGTTTTTCCGCCCAAAGGCCCAACTTGAGGGCCTCCCTCATGAGAGCCTTGGATCTCGTGCCCCCCTGTCTGCAGATATGGCTTTTTGTGGCAATGTTGTCGGTGAGAATGAGAACGTGCCGGTTGGGAATGCGAGGAGAGAAATGCTTCAGCGCCAGGGAAACGGCTCTTAACTCTAGCCAATTGATTGGCCTGGAAGCTTCCTCCGGGGACCACGTGCCCTGGGCTATCATCCCCTGGGCGTGGGCGCCCCATCCCGATAGACTGGCATCTGTGGTGATGACAAATTGATCCGGGCACCTGAACGGGGATCCTTTGTCCATGGCCGGAGACTTCCACCACTTGAAGGATCTGCGAACACTCAGTGGGATGACAATGCGTCGATTTGAGTTGCTGTGCCCCGATCTCTGAAAAGGTAACAGGAGCCACTGGAGTTCCCTAGCATGAAGGCGAGCCCAGGGAATGATGCCTATGCATGACACCATCTTCCCCAAAAGGGAAGATAGAGTGACTATGGATACTGAAGAGTTAGATAAAATCTTAGAAATTAACTCCACTATACTGAGTTTTCTCTCGGGAGAGAGAAACACCTGGGAGGATTCTGAATCAATAATGGATCCCAGGTGAGCAATGGATGTGGAAGGTTGGAGATGACTTTTATCAAAATTGATGGAAAATCCATGGTCCTGAAGGACTGACATGGTAACAGAAAGGTCTGTTTTCACTTTCTCTAGGGAGTTCCCATGAATCAAAATATCATCAAGATAACATAAAATGTGAATGGGAAACGCCCCGATATAGGCCGCCAGGGACCCCAAGAGTTTTGTAAAGACCCGAGGGGCCGAGGAGAGGCCAAAAGGCATCGCCCTATACTGGAAGTGCCTGCCTTGAAAAGAAAAACGTAAAAATTTTCTGTGGCATTTGGCTATAGGAATGTGAAGGTAGGCCTCAGTGAGGTCCAAGGAAGACATGAAATCTCCCGAGTGGATGGCGGCTAAAATAGAGGGCAAGGAGTGCATCTTAAACTTCCTATATTTGATGAATAGGTTTAGTTTCTTTAAATCCAAAATAGCTCTCCAACCTCCGGAGGACTTTGGAACCATAAATAAAATGGAGTAAAAACCTAGGCCCCTCTGATCGGAAGGGACCGGTTGAATGGCTCTGATGGACAATAGATGAGAAATGGCCTCCTCCATACGGTTACAATCAGAGGATGACCTGGGAGAAGGGCAGGAAATAAAACGTCTTGGGGGAGGAGAAACAAATTCTAAAAGAAGACCTGTTTGAACAGTGTCAATGACCCAAGGGTCTTTGGAGGTGAAACGCCAATTAGAGGCGAAATGAGCTAGGCGACCCCCTATGGGAATAGAGGAAAGGTTACCATCTAGGTTTCTTTGAAGCCCTGTTAGATGAAGCTCCCCTTTGGAAGCGAAAACCTCTACCCCTGGAGTTCCTACCTTGGGAACGAAAGCGGGGGGAATACTGACCTGGAGACCTCTGATAGGACGCCGCTTGGTCTTGCTGGCGCCCTGGGCGACGAAAGGGCTGCGTTTTGGTAGCCTTTTTAGTGGTTGGACCCAAAACTTTCTTCTTGTCCGTGGTTTCCGTGAGGAGTGGATCCAGAAGATCACCGAAGAGCAGGTCGCGCTTCAAGGGGCCCTGGGATAACTGCCACTTTTGGCGAACTCCCGCTTGCCAAGGGCGAATCCAAAGGAGTCTTCTTGCCGTTGTAGAAGCTGCAATAGACTTAGCAGAAAATCTAGTAGATTGCAAAGTGGCATCAGCCACGTACTGGGCAGCTGCAAAGACCTTGTTGAAGTCTTGTTGACCTCTCAAGTCATCGGGAGGAATATGCTGTTGCAGTTGGCGAAGCCACAGCAGCATGGCTCTGGAAAAAAAGGAAGCCGCTGCAGAACTTTTAATGGCCCAGGAATCAGAGGTGAATCCCCTTTTGAGCATTTGCTCAATGCGCTTGTCCTCTGGGCGGAGGACTTCCTCCGCCTCTCCTGGCACAGCCGCTGCCGAGTGAAGAATCTTGACAGGTTCATCCGGTTTAGGAAAGGATAGAAGTTCCTCATAGGAAGAGGAAAGTTTGTACAACTTTCTGTCCTTGGTGGAGGGATTAAGGCCAGATGCTGGAAATTCCCACTGTTTGAGTAAGGCATCTTTAAACAATTTAGGCATAGGAATTACCTCGTTATCCTCCTGTTCCTCTGTGAAGTAAGGTAAATTCTCCTCCGGGGGATCAGTGGAAGTGGAGGCTTGTTTCTCCTGGGCCGCTAATCCCGTAGAAATTCTAGCTCTGAGGAGAAGAGATTTGAATAATTGAGAGGGGAAAATAGTAACTGGAGGGGGAACCTTTATTTGGGATTCCTCATCATCAGATAATCCCTGGAAAGGGTCCTCATCATCCTCCATCTCCTCGTATTCATCCTGGGAGGAATCTGAATCATCCTGAATAGGAGCTCTGACCGCTGGGGAAGAACCCAAGGGGCGGGAGGGACGAGAAGGAGGAAGAGGTAGAGGAAGCGCATTGATGGTGGAGAGTTTGGCATCAATGGCTTTGGACAGCACAGCAAAAATAGACTGGAACTCAGGAGGTAAATTGGAAATATCAGCAGAAATGGCAGAAGAATCCCTAAAGGCCTGGGAGGATCCTGGCTGGGGGGAATCTTCAATAATATCTGGTTCCTCTGGACCTATGCCCCATAGGTTAGGTTGGGGTCTGTCTAGGTTTGGCTCATCCAGAGATAACACAGGGACCCCAGAAGGAGGCAGGCTAGAGGCCTCTGGGGGGTCTTGACTACTGATTACTTGGGCCTGCACTTTCAAACGTTTTGCTGATTTGTCATGAATTTTTTGTAGGGCTAGGTCCCTTCTCTTCTCGGCCCTGGTGACCTTGGTCGGGGGGCGGGCCCCTGGAGAAGAGGAGGAAGAGGCCTGGGGGATGCTAGTAATCTCATCGCCAGTAGGCCTGGCCTCTCTGGGACCTTTAGTTGTGCCTCTCTTGGGAAAAGAAGCCATAGTCTGACAATTAACAGAAGACAAGGCTGAGCCAATAATTAAATAATAAGGAGAAGAATTTCAAGGACTTCCCAAGAGGAATGGATCCTGCTTCGAGGCCTCGAAGCTGCTGAAGAGTGAGGACAATCTGGGCAAACCCAGAGTTCGTGCCCCCAAATCCAGCGGGGCCAGCCTCCCTAAACTTAATAATTAAGTAAACCAAGGCACTCTGGTTGGAGGCTTAGCCGGTGGAGAATTTAGCCTGGGACCCCCAAGGCCCGCTCCGGGATCCACGCGGTGGACTGAGGCCTACGCGGCTGGCAGGAGGCCAACACGAGAGGCCTAGATTTTAAAAAAAGGGCGCGAAGGCCTTCGCGCCGAAAAGATCGCTCCGTAGAATTTCTTAAGGGAAAAGCGATCGACTAAGTCCAGGAGACTGGAAGGCGTCTCACTCCGCAGGAGGTATTTTTTAAGCCCTTAAATATATTTATACGATAAATAAGCAATAATGAAATCGATAAATACTTGCACCAGGACCTCCGGGCCAAGGGATTAGAAGAATCCACTAGCGGCCGCAGGAATCGTAACCGGCAAAACCGCCGGGGGAAAACGAAACCGCAACTTCTCCTAAGGGACAAAACCGAGCCGCTTTTTTACTTTTTTTCTTTAAACGGCTGGCGCAATGGTGCAAGTAATAAATAAAGGCAATAATCTTACTATTTTTTGAAGGAAAGATCGAAGGGAAGGTGTTAGAATGTTGAACGAGCTATCACAATACAACCGCAGGATATGCGAACTGAGCGAATTCTGGGGAAGGGGCGGATCCGGCAAGCTTTTTTAATACTAGGCTCAGTTCCATCGGATTGGACGTGAGCAACCCATGTGACTGCTGGACCCGCTCCTTCAGTACGGAGAATTGGGCAAGACTGACTTAATGACTGCAGTACTTAATAATGGAAGTTCTGATCCCAACTGTTTATAAGTTGAGGACTACATATACCTATCTAGAAAAAAAGGCCATCCTTATTTATTGGATTATACTGCTCATCCCCAGTGCATTGTGTAATAAAAATCAAATGTTTCCAACCACCATTCCTAGGTAAGCAAGATGAAAAGACAACCACAGTCTCTAAACCAAGATGATGCTAAAAAAGAAAAAAAGAAATACACCAGGTCTGTGTAGTTCAATCTCTATCCTCACCATCGATGTTCTTGGTTATACAGAAAACCCACTTCCCACTTCCTCTCAAACCGCCAACTATCCCCCCCACCGCTCCGTTCCAGTGAATCTACTTGCATCTCACAATCAGTTTCCGCCAAGTTGCAATTGACCGCCAAACTTCTTGAGTTGACACTCCTATTACGTAAAAAATAGTTCAAATTTAAGCACCCAAAAGCAGGACAAAGAAGCAACGGATGGAAATGAATCAAAGAGAGAAGCAACCAAGGACCAAGGAAACCACCTTTGTCAGAGCAAATCAACCATTAGAACGGCTTTTGTCTTCAGAAGTTGCAGCTGCTCTATCACTGGAGGTTATTTATTTACTTACTTACTTACTTACTTACTTACTTACTTACTTACTTACTTACTTACTTACTTACTTACTTACTTACTTACTTACTTACTTATTCATTGGATTTGTATGCCGCCCCTCTCCGTAGACTCGGGGCGGCTAACAACAGTAATAAAAACAGCATGTAAATCCAATACTAAAACAACTAAAAAAAACTTATTGTAAAACCAAACATCCATACAAACAAACAAACATATGATGCATAAATTGTAAAGGCCTAGGGGGAAAGAATATCTCAGTTCCCCCATGCCTGACGGCAGAGGTGGGTTTTAAGGAGCTTACGAAAGGCAAGGAGGGTGGGGGCAATTCTAATCTCCGGGGGGAGTTGGTTCCAGAGGGCTGGGGCCGCCACAGAGAAGGCTTTTCCCCTGGGCCCTGCCAAACGACATTGTTTTGTTGACGGGACCCGGAGAAGGCTCACTCTGTGGGACCTAACCGGTTGCTGGGATTCGTGCAGCAGAAGGCGGTCACGTAGATACCCTGGTCCGATGCCATGAAGGGCTTTATAGGTCATAACCAACACTTTGAATTGTGCCCGGAAACTGATCGGCACCCAATGCAGACTGCGGAGTGTTGGTGTAACATGGGCATACTTTGGGAAGCCCATGATTGCTCTCGCAGCTGCATTCTGCACGATCTGAAGTTTCCGAACACTTTTCAAAGGTAGCCCCATGTAGAGAGCATTACAGTAGTCTATTATTATTATTATTATTATTATTATTATTATTAATGTTATTGTTATTATTATTATTATTATTATTATTATTATTATTATTATTATTAATTAGATTTGTACGCCGCCCCTCTCTGTAGACTCGGGGCGGCTAGTTGCCCTAGCTCATCTCCAATGTGAATGTGTGGGCCGGCCAGCTGATTTTTGGCTTGCACAGAGGCTCTGGGAGGATAGGGGAGAGTGTTTTTACCCTCCCACAGCTCCAGGGAATTCAATTCAATTTCAATTCAATTTATTAGATTTGTATGCCGTCCCTCTCCAAAGACTCGGGGCGGTTCACAACAGTAATAAAAACAGTATAACAACGGAACAAATCTAATAATAAAATATATAAAAATCTCAGCAATTAAAAACCATACAGCACATACGCATCAAACATGAAATATAATAAGCCTGGGGGAGATGTCTTAGTTCCCCCATGCCTGGCGATATAGGTGGGTCTTAAGTACCTTGCGAAAGACAAGGAGGATGGGGGCCGTTCTAATCTCCGGGGGAAGCTGATTCCAGAGGGCCAGGGCTGCCACAGAGAAGGCTCTTCCCCTGGGGCCCGCCAAACGACATTGTTTAGTCGATGGGACCCGGAGAAGGCCAACTCTGTGGGACCTTATCGGCCGCTGGGATTCGTGCAGTAGAAGGCGGTTCCGGAGGTATTCTGGTCCAGTGCCATGTAGGGCTTTAAAGGTCATTACCAGCACTTTGAATTGTGACCGGAAAGGGAAGCCTTTGGAGCTGAAACACAAGCCTACTGGGCCCACCAGAAGTTGGGAAACAGGCCATTTCTGGCCTCCAGAGGGCCTCCAGGAGGTAGGAGAAGCTGTTTTCACCCTCTCCAGGCATTGAATTATGGGTGTAGGCACTCGTGCATGTACAATAGTACGCGTGCATGCTCTTTTGGCACCCGAGGAAAAAAAGGTTCGCCATCACTGCCTTAACCCTGGCTTAAGTTAGCAACACGATTGTTAAATGAATCTTTTCGAAAAGACATTGGATAGCCCTTTGCTCTAAACCCTTGAGTAGAACTTGCACCGAGCAAGGGTTGGACCCAGTGACATTCAAGATCCCCCTTCCAACTCTGTGATCACAAATGGAGCATAATATCACAAAGTCATATTACAGTGGTACCTCTACTTAAGAATGCCTCTACTTAAGAACTTTTCTAGATAAGAACTGGGTGTTCAAGATTTTTTTGCCTCTTCTTAAGAACCATTTTCTACTTAAGAACCTGAGCCTGGAAAAATTTCCCAGGAAATTTGAGAGTGGCACGAAAGCCCAGGCAGTTTCCTGCCATTCTCCCTTTAATCCCGTCCATCTTGGGCTTTTCTGGGCAGCCAGAGGAGCTTTTTGGTGGTGCTTAAGGAGGCTTTGGCAGTCCAGAGCGAACAAAGCATTTTCCTTTCTCTGGGCACTTGGAGAGGGAATAAACCTCTGCCAGTGCCCAGAGAAAAGAAACACTCTCTTCACTCTGGGCAGCAACTGTCCTCCTCCTCTTCTTCCTCCTCCTCCCACCCATATTCCGAGCTTTTATTTCTTTCCTAATGGGTTTGCACGAATTATTTGCTTTTACATTGATTCCTAGGGGAAAAAATTGCTTCTACTTACAAACTTTTCTACTTAAGAACCTGGTCACGGAATGAATTAAGTTCTTAATTAAAGGTACCACTGTATTTGCTAAAACAGACAAAATAGACCAGTATTTCCCAACCTTGGCAACTTGAAGATATCTGGACTTCAACTCCCAGAATTCCCCAGCCAGCATTCGCTGGCTGGAGAATTCTGGGAGTTGAAGTCCAAATATCTTCAAGTTGCAAAGGTTGGGAAACACTGAATTAGACAATCAGCTCTACTGGCTTAGGAATTCTGGGAGTTGAAGTCCAAATATCTTCAAGTTGCCAAGGTTGGGAAACACTGAATTAGACAATCAGCTCTACTGGCTTAGGAATTCTGGGAGTCGCAAAGTCCAAATATCTTCAAGTTGCCAAGGTTGGGAAACACTGAATTAGACAATCAGCTCTACTGGCTTAGGAATTCTGGGAGTCGAAGTCCAAATATCTTCAAGTTGCCAAGGTTGGGAAACACTGAATTAGACAATCAGCTCTACTGGCTTAGGAATTCTGGGAGTCGAAGTCCAAATATCTTCAAGTTGCCAAGGTTGGGAAACACTGAATTAGACAATCAGCTCTACTGGCTTAGGAATTCTGGGAGTCGAAGTCCAAATATCTTCAAGTTGCCAAGGTTGGGAAACACTGAATTAGACAATCAGCTCTATTGGCTTACGAATTCCGGGAGTCAAAGTCCACAGGTCGTAAAGGGGCCATAGTTGCCTCCCCTTGGCCTAGAAACATCCGTTGCAGAATCGGATGACTGATCAGTTGGGCTTTTCCACTTTCACTCTCCATATATGGTGCAAACTGAAGCACAGCATGTGCCAAAAGATTTCAAAAGCCTGCCAAATTAGAGCTCACTCACACTTCTTTCCAACGTCATCTGTTTATTAGTTTCCTACTGCAAACTCTCCTGTGGCTCTTTGGCTTGAAATGACTCAATCAGCGACCTGCACTGAACCGTAATCCAAAGGGTATCCCCCCCTCCGAACCCCCCAACCCCGGTTAAGGCAAATAAGGTTCGCGGGTTTCTGAGGAAGTCGATTGGCAGATTTAAACAGCCCGCCGAACTCAATCGGCAGGTTTTTCAAAAAAAATATATTTAAAATTGTAAATACTGTATTTAAATACTGTATCTAAAATAAATACTGTGTGGGAAGGGTTTATAAACACTTAAAACAATGAAAACTTACCAAACAATTACAATATAAATACTTAAATAAGTACTATCAGTCGATAAATTCCCCATCGCGGATTTCACCTATCGCGGTCGGGTCTGGAACGTAACACCAGTGATAGGTGAGGGACTACTGTACTGAAATACTGCTATCTTGTCCTGCCAAGTCCTTCTTTTCTCTAGACTAGCCAGTCCCAATTCCTGCAACTGTATGTTTCATATGTTTCATTCTCCAGGCCTTAGTTGCTCTTCTCTAAACTTTTTCCAAAGTTTCAACTTTTTTCTTTTATAGTGTGGTGACCAAAACTGAAAAAACCCCAGTCCAGTTGCTTTTCAAAGCACCTTTGGGACAATGAGCTTCATTATTTCAATGAACACGTGCGCTGATTGTTCCATCAGACGGAGCTGGGACGATGCGATCGTTCATCATCAGCAAACGATGCAGGAACTCTCTGCTTGAAATGTTTGGCCAGAATTTCAACTATGATCTAATCAGGGACTTCCATTCCAGACTCTCTAATATCAACTGTCCAGTGTCTGTTTATAAACTATTCTTATCTTAAATTTATTAAGTACACATTCAGCCATAGAGCTTATCTTCATTTATTCCCAACAAGCCAATGTTTAGACATACAACCTATCAAGCCACATTCTGGAAAGTCCCCCATATCACACTTTTCAAAGGGCCACCACCTTTTCCACTGACTGTGCATGGGGTGTTCCCTATCACTAGACAGCCTAAGCGCCTCTCTCCCCTTCCAACCTTCCCCTACTATCTGTTGGAACAAGGGTGGGGAACTCTGGCCCCTTTATGAGCTCTGGACTTCAACTCCCAGAATTCCATGCTGGGGGTTGAGGTCCCAGCTCATAAAGGGGCCAGAATTACCTACCGTTGTGCTAGAACAGTGTTTCCCAACCTTGGCCACTTGGAGATACAGTATTTGGACTTCAACTCCCAGAATTCCATGCTGGGGGTTGAGGTCCCAGGTTATAAAGGGGCCAGAATTACCTACCGTTGTGCTAGAACAGTGTTTCCCAACCTTGGCAACTTGGAGATATTTGGACTTCAACTCCCAGAATTCCATTTTGGGGGTTGAGGTCCTAGGTCATAAATGGGCCAGAATTACCTACCATTGTGCTAGAACAGTGTTTCCCAACCTTGGCAACTTGGAGATATTTGGACTTCAACTCCCAGAATTCCATGCTGGGGGTTGAGGTCCCAGGTTATAAAGGGGCCAGAATTACCTACCATTGTGCTAGAACAGTGTTTCCCAACCTTGGCAACTTGGAGATATTTGGACTTCAACTCCCAGAATTCCCCAGCCAGCGAATGCTGGCTGGGGAATTCTGGGAGTTGAAGTCCAGATATCTTCAAGTTGCCAAGGTTGGGAAACACTGTGCTAGAAGCTCAGAAGCCCTTTTCAGTCCCTAGTCCAAGAAGAAACTGTGTGCAACATTACTTCATCCATGTGGATTTGGCTCATACACACTGTTTACAAAATTCCGCTATTGCTCAAATGAGTTTTAATGTTTTAAAAAATGTGCCCAGTTATGTGCACTTAGCTATCGTATAGAAGAGAAGGACTCTGGAGCTCTCGAGTGTATAGACACTTTATATTTAGCACCAGTTCTCCCAAGTAACCAAAATCTAATGACTGATGATGGAAACTTAAATTAGAAAGAGGAAGCGTGACTTAAAACGAAACGAAACATGAAAGGCAGGCAGATGTGCCCGCATGATTTTGTCTGGCCTAGACTACTTAGGTCAACCTTCCTAATCTGGGGCTATTGCCCCCTACAATCTGGGTTTTACCGATATTGGAAGGCTGGAAGGTTAAGCCAACATTGAGCCAGTCAGGATCGAACCGCTGGCAGTGATCAGAGTCAGTCGGCTCTTATTAATCATAATTGATCCAAAATGTGGACATTCCCCTGCAGGGAAAGGAGGAGGAGAATGCTGGACATTGTTATTCACACAATCGTTAAATCTTAATATTGATTTTCAGATTTATAACTGAATAATACCGGTATATTCAATTATTCACAATCAAGTGGCATATTATAGTTTTTATGGTATTTGAAAGTCCCTTTTTTATTCATTTGTATCCTAACCTTTTATTCCTTTTTTTCTTTTTCCGGTTTTATATTTTCTCTAAGCATCTAATAAAAATGTATGAAAAACCATTAAAGCAGCAGCAAACCAGCCAATTGATTAATAATTCTAGCAAGACTTCAGTGTTCTTTTGTGAGATAAAATTTCCAGAAAGGATGCCAACAATTCATGTTCTCAAGATAAGAATGCAAAAATCAAGGCCAATTCTACTAAAATCTTATAAGATTTAAGAAGTTCGGGCTTTATTTATTAATTATTTATTTATTTATTGGATTTGTATGCCGCCCCTCTCCGTGGACTCGGGAAGGGTCACAACAAACATAATAAAACAATTTAAACCTTTTTTTCTTGACACCTACTATGTGAAATATCTGCCAACCCTCAAGGAAACACTGAGAAAAACTATACTGATTTTTTTCATTCATGGACTTCTTTCATCGTTCTATCTATGTATCTATGTATCTATCTATCTATCTATCTATCTATCTATCTATCTATCTATCTATCTATCTATCTATCTATCTATCTAAATTTGTATGCCGCCCCTCTCCGTAGACTCGGGGCGGCTCACAGCAGTGATAGAAACAATGTACAATACAAAGCTAATAATACGAAGTTAAAAACCCATAATTTAAAAAACATGCACACAACACACCATACATAAATTATATAGGCCTGGGGAAGATATTTCAATTCCCCCATGCCTGACAGCAGAGGTGGGTTTTGAGAAGTTTACGAAAGGCAAGGAGTGTGGGGGCAATTCTGATCTCTGGGGGGAGTTGGTCCAAAGGGCCGGGGCCGCCACAGAGAAGGCTCTTCCCCTGGGTCCCGCCAAATGACATTGTTTAGTCGACGGGACCCGGAGAAGGCCAACTCTGTGGGACCTAACCGGTCGCTGGGATTCGTGCGGCAGAAGGCGGTCCCGGAGATATTGTGGTCCGATGCCATGAAGGGCTTTATAGGTCATAACCTATTTCTCCTGAACCCTCCTGACTAAATCATCCCCTTCCACTTATAATAATGCTGTCGTAAAGGCAGCCTGCAAAATTTACTTCATATTTATTTAACTCTGCAAATCTATAGTGAAATCTTAAAATACATATGCAAACACAGCTCTAATATTTATAATTAGCTGTAGGAGATAAAACCTTCCTTAATGTATGATAAAATAAAATGCAAATGCGGAATGAATTGAGGAATCCTCTCGGATCTCTCTTTTGTGAGCTAAAAATATTTTCCCAGAGAATGGCATTGCAGAAAGGAATAAAATCCATAATCTCTTACCCTCGGTATCAGCCTCTCCAGATTAATGTCCTCCTTGAGTTTGTGTTGGAACTACCATTCAAAAATGGCAAGTGAGTATGCATATTTTTTGGCATGGGTTTTTCAAATGACCATAAATGACGGCCAGATCCTGAGTGCAGTCACATAACCCCGGTGGTCCATCTCATCTATGTCGCCAGGCATGAAGGAATTTATATATCCTTAGCTGACTTTGACTTTATAGATGCTGTATGTTTGGTCTGTATGACTGTTTTAATAGGGGTTTTTAAAAGACTGTTTTAACATTGGATTTGTATATGATGTTTTATTGTTGTGAGCTGCTCCGAGTCCTCGGAGAGGAGCGGCATACAAATCTAATAAATTATTATTATTATAAATTATTATTATTATTTTGTTTTTGCTTGAAGACATTTCACTTCTCACCCAAGAATGACCAGAATACCTCTGGGACCGCCTTCTGCCGCATGAATCCCAGCGGCCGATTAGGTCCCACAAGTTGGCCTTCTCCAGGTCCCGTCGACTAAACAATGTTGTCTGGTGGGATCCAGC
This sequence comes from Erythrolamprus reginae, assembly GCF_031021105.1. Classification (NCBI taxonomy): domain Eukaryota; kingdom Metazoa; phylum Chordata; class Lepidosauria; order Squamata; family Dipsadidae; genus Erythrolamprus; species Erythrolamprus reginae. The sequence continues at coordinate 17,478,198 of NC_091959.1, read as the reverse complement.
GGGAGAGCCTTCTCTGTGGCGGCCCCAGCCCTCTGTAACCAACTTCCCCTAGAGATTAGGACTGCCCCCACCCTCCTCGCCTTTCGCAAGTTATTAAAAACTCATCTTTGTCGCCAGGCATGGGGAAACTAACACACCCCCCAATTGTCAAGGCTGGTGTATGGTTTGATTGGTTGTGTGACTATTTTATTTTATTATAAGGGTTTTAAATTGCATTTTAAATTTGGATTTGTGCACTGTTTATGTTGTTGTGAGCCGCCCCGAGTGCTCAGAGAGGGGCAGCATACAAATCTAATAAATTATTATTATTATTATTATTATCATCATCATCATCATCATCATCATTATTAAGAAGTTTCTTCAGTTCTGACTGAATGGTGGAGAATGGAAGGATTTATATTCCTTGCAGTCATCTGGTCATTAGTACCCTTTCTGAGAGTCACATGGGGGTTTAGCTGTGCCCCCCAGGGTCACTTATATCAGAGTGCAAACGAACATGGAACCTTCTTGGAACTGCAGGAAGGACTGGGAGAGAAAATAGGTGGTGTCATATTCCTCACCCTTTGTGGAGAGAAGGCTGACCACTCCTCTTCCAAACCAGCGGTCCTCTTTGTCCAAAAGGTGGACTTTAATCTTTTAAATTCAGATGGAATGCCGAATCTGGTCCCGATGGGTTTGTTCTCCTATGCTGTGCCATGCATTTATGAAGTGGTTGCTTTGTTTCTCCAACTTACAGATCCTCTCACTGCAAGGAATATAAATCCTTCCATTCTCCACCATTCAGTCAGAACTGAAGAAGCTTCTGGGATGAGAAGTGAAACGCCTTCAAGGAAAAAGTCCGATTGCCTTTTGAAAAAGCACCTTTAAGACAACCATGACCTGGATGACTGAGAGTCTCCACCATGGTGGAGATGGTGGTGGATTTCCAAATGTTGTAACTTTGGAGCTTTTGATGGGTCTGTTGTAACTTCAAACGGTCGCTAAGTGACCAGTCATATGTCAGTCACTACCTGAATTATAACTTTGTCCCCATTTAAAAATGGTTTGATCCTTGGTCCTAGTGTGCAGTGTTAACCTTTATTGATTGAGCCTTGTTGGCGCAGCAGAATACGGCAAGCTGCTTCTGCTAACTGTTGGTTGTAGTTCAGCAGTTCAAATCTCACCACCGGCTCAAGGTTGACTCAGCCTTCCATCCTTCCGAGGTGGGTAAAATGAGGATCCAGATTGTTGGGGGAAATATGCTGACTCTGTAAATCGCTTAGAGAGGGGCTGTAAAGCACTGTGCAGCGGTATATAATGATAATGATAATGATAATAATTAATAAGTGGTACTTGGCACGCTGGGCACAGTGGCAAAGGATCTCAGCGGACATTTGAAAACCATCGGAATTGACAAAATCTCCATCTGTCAATTGCAAAAGTCCGCTTTACTGGGATTGGCAAACATTATTTATTTATTTGTTTGTTTGTTCGTTCATTCATTCATTCATTCATTCATTCATTCATTCATTCATTCATTCATTCATTCATTCGATTTTTATGCCGCCCTTCTCCTTAGACTCAGGGCGGCTTACAACATGTTAGCAATAGCACTTTTTAACAGAGCCAGCCTATTGCCCCCACAATCTGGGTCCTCATTTTACCCACCTCGGAAGGATGGAAGGCTGAGTCAACCTTGAACCGATGATGAGACTTGAACCGCTGACCTTCAGATCTACAGTCAGCTTCAGTGGCCTGCAGTACAGCACTCTTCCTGCTGCGCCACCCCTAATTTGCCGCTACATCACGCAGTCCTAGGTGCTTGGGAAGCGCCCGACTGGTGATGAAATACGAAATCCAGCATAGTGATCTCGTTTGCTGTGTTGTATTGACATAATAATAATATTTATTAGACTTGTATGCCGCCCCTCTCTGGAGTCTCGGGGCGGCTCACACCAATGATAAAAACAATATAGATACAAATCTAATAATTAAAACTATGACTAAAACCCATTATCTTTAAAAAAATCAATATTAACAATCATAACCATATAACATATAAGTCTAAGTGCTATTGCTATTGCTAAGTGCTATTGCTAAAAGTGCTGGGCAAGAGATGGGTCCAGATCTCCAGTTTAAAAATGGTGTGGTCAATGGAGGCCAACGGACAACTTTCTCTTGCTCCACTGATCAAAGCAGAGGAGGCCGCAACGAGGCTCATCCGCTTGCCTGCTCTCTAACCAGCTCAACGGTCCTTTTGGGGTTGAAACAGACAATAACCCCAGAAGGCTCTGTGGGCTCTCTCTATGACTTGCACAGACCACAACACCCACCGTGCTGGGATGACAAAACAGGGAGGGTGTTAGCTTGACAAACCCCAGAAGAGCTTGACAAACCCCAGAAGAGCTTTACAAACCCCAGAAGGCGACAAATGAATAAACAGGGCAGACACAGACCTGTGTGGGCAGCCAAAAGCCAACGTTGGAATTTTGAGAGCAAACTCTTGGGCTCTCCACCACGCTGCTGCTTCTCGGAGGAAGGGAAGGGAATTCTTCCTTGATCTGAGTTTGATACTTGGTGGCTCCATGGATGCCTCCAAGGTTGTCCATGACTTCTTTTGCTATAAGTGGGGTGGGGGTGGGTGGGGCCTGGCAATTCACCAAATGGCCAACTTGCAAAGAAGAAGCCCTACATGGCATCGGACCAGAATACCTCCGGGACCGCCTGCTGCCGCACGAATCCCAGCGACCGATTAGGTCCCAAAGAGTTGGCCTTCTCTGGGTCCCATCAACGAAACAATGCCGTCTCACGGGACCCAGGGGAAGAGCCTTCTCTGTGGCGGCCCTGGCCCTCTGGAATCAGTTCCCCCCGGAGATTAGGACTGCCCCCATCCTCCTTGCCTTTCGCAAACTTTTGAAAACTCATCTATGTCGCCAGGCATGGAGGAATTGATATATCCTCAGCTGCCTTTGATTTTATGGATGGTGTGTTTGGGCTGTATGACTGTTTTAATAGGTTTTTTTTTTAAAGAATGTTTTTAACATTGTATTTGTATATGATGTTTTATTGTTGTGAGCCGCTCTGAGTCTTCGGAGAGGGGCGGCATACAAATCTAATATATTATTATTATTATTATTATTATTATTATTATTATTATTATTATTATTATTATTACTGAGGTGGCATTTTATCTTTTTCCCAGAGGGCCCCCTCCCCCGACCATTGTTTTTTGCTTTGGGGTTGGACTATAAGACCCCTAAAGTCCCTTCAAAACTCTTATTTTGTTATTTTTATCACTTGAGCTTTGTCTTCTATTTTTCCGAGTGGTTACGCACACTTGCAGATCAACTGTGTGTGAGCAGGGATCCCACCCCATGTTTTAAAATGCCAGAGGACTGCATGATGCTGGGAGTTGGAGTCAGGCTTCTGTTTATGTTGTGTGAAATGTCTTCAAATATTCTCCAGTAAGTATAGGTATGTGTGTAAAAAAACATTTATAGGTAATCCTGGGCTGATAACCATTTGTTTCGTGTCCATTCAAATGGCATTGAAAACAGTGACTTATGACTGTTTTCACAATTACATCCCAACCAGCATCCCTACGGTCAAAAATTGACCCTCAAAATTGATCAAAATTGACCCTTGGCAACTGGCTCATAGTTATGATGATTACATGATCACCTTTTGTGATCTGACAAGTAAAAGTCCATGGGGAACTCACTTAACAAGCATGCCAGTAACTTAACAACTGTCAAGGAAGCTCATTAAATGGGGCAAAATTCACTTAGCAACTGTCTCAATTAGCAACATAAATTCTGGGCTCATCTGTGGCCATAAGTCAAAGACTACCTGTAGTTGATTTCTTTTTGTAAGCAAGCTACAGAAAAATTTGTTTCAGGGACACAAACTGCAATGTTGTTCAATGTGCCAATCGATGTGAGCATGACACTTTCTAGTGCAGAAGTCTTCAAACTTGGCAACTTTAGGATTTGTAGATTTCAACTCCCAGATTTCTCCAGCCCACATGGGTGGAGAATTCTGGGAGTTGGTTGAAGTCCACAAGTCTTAAACTTGCCAAGTTTGGGGACCCCTGTTTTAGTGCCTTTCTCCTCATGAGCCATAAGATGCTCTTCTCATCCTCCCAAAACAAGGAAACCCATGTCAAGCAAGCCACGCAAAGTATTTTAGCTCTTAAGCCAACAATTAAAACCCACCTCTGCCGCCAGGCATGGGGGAATTGAGATCCTCTTTCCCCCTAGGCCTTTACAATTCTATGCATGGTATGTATGTATGTATGTTTGGTTTTTATATTAATTGATTTTTAATCATCAATACCAAATTACTATTGTACACTGTTTTATTGTCGCTGTTAGCCGCCCCGAGTCTCTGGAGAGGGGCGGCATACAAATCCAATAAATAAATAAATAAATTAATTAAATCAGGCACTCCAAATATATGCTATTAATCACTCGTAGGGTGGGTCTCCATTAGATTGGGCTAAAACATAGATGTATAGTCTGATATTTAATGTGTTGTAGAACCCAGCTATTGTCTTAGGAATCTGTGGGACATATGCTAGACTAAACATGGTTTGTGTGTTTAAGCCCAGCTGTTTCTGGAAGCGTAGCAACTGTGCCTCACTCAATCAGTTGAGAGTTGTGTGTGTTATGCAAATTGTGCGACAAAGGGCCCAAAATGGGTTGAATCATTATCTACCTATTTAAACAAAATGTCCCCTGCCCAGCCACGTTCACTCTTGATAGTGATGTTTCCAAAGAAAAGGATTGAAGGCAGGGGTGAAATTCAAAAATTTTCCCTACTGGTTCTGTAGGCGTGGCAGGGGAAGGATACTGTAAAATCCCTGGGGCCAGCCAGATATTGTATTTGCAGGTTCTCCGAACTACTCAAAATTTCCGCTACCGGTTCTCCAGAACCTGTCAGAACCTGCTGGATTTCACCCCTGGTTGGAGGCATGTTTGGGCACCCATCAATCAGGCATGCAGAACAAGGAGAGACATGGCACTGGGGTTAGTAAGGAGGCAGGATGTTGCTCATAGGTGAGGCTACTTCATTTCTTTTTAAGGGCAAATGTAGAGACTTGAGGGAGCTTCTACATCTTTCTGGTTCCTTGGCCATGAAGTTCCTTTCATTCTATCTCACATGGCTGGAACAGAACAAAGCTCTTCCAAAAATCTGATCTCAGCAGTGGCACAAATCCAAAACCTTCTCAGGGAATGCTAATTCTGAATACAGTGTTCCCTCGATTTCCACGGGGGATGCGTTCTGAGACCGCCCGCGAAAGTCGAATTTCCACAAAGTAAAGATGCGGAAGTAAATACACCATTTTTGGCTATGAACAGTATCACAAGCCTTCCCTTAACACTTTAAACCCCTAAATTACCATTTCCCATTCCCTTAACAATAATTTACTCACCATTATTACTGGTACTCACCATTGAATAAGACAATTAGTGATCCTGATATTTATAAACATAATTATTTATTAACAATAATTAATTTTTTTTGTTATTTATTTGGAAAAAGTATTAGTTTGGCGATGACGTATGATGTCATCAGGGGGGGAAAACCGTGGTATAGAAAAAAACCCACGAAGTATTTTTAAATTAATATTTTTTAAAAAACCGTGGTATAGGCTATTCACGAAGTTCAAACCCGTGAAAATTGAGGGAACACTGTACTGCAAATCTGATCCATCTCCAATCCCTCCACTTTAAAATTGTGTTTTTTCACCTTGGTCACTAGTTGACTAGAGAATCCTGGGGGCTTAGGTCCACACGCTTTTGGGTTTAGATTTTTTATTAGAGTTGGAAGGGACCTTGTAGGTCATCTAGTCCAGTGTTTTCCAACCAGTGTGCTGTGGTACACTAGTGTGCCGTGAGACATGGTCAGCTGTGCCATGGGGAAATTAAACATGGGTCCCCAAACTATGGCCCGCATGCCGGATACGGCCCGCGGAGGCCATTTATCCGGCCCGCCGCCAGCTGCCTCCATCTGAACATAAGCATTCCCCCCACAATCCCTCCAGCTATCAGCGACAGGAAGAATGGAGGCACAGCTAATGCTCACTGACCAATCACCTGGGATTCATCCTGACCACTAGCGATGAACCAATAGCAGGCCGCCTCTCATTCACACCCAGGAAGGTCCCCACTCGGGCTGCCGCGCACTTGTCATTGTGTGGCCGCGCCGAGTAGTTGAAGCTGCTACTCCTCCCCATGGTCCTGATGTCTAATCCTGGTCAGGACTGGAAGTAAATGTTGCCACCACTAGATGAAGCCTCAGCCTCAGCTGGTTATGTCTATCCTGATGGTGTATATAGATATTTTTTATTTTATTTATTTATTTATTCATTTGTCCAATACTCAAATACATAGGAAGAAAAATAGACATGTAGTAATATATATAAGGGTAAAAGTGAACTTAGAGGAGAGGCTATTACAAGTTATGCACGGTATGTTTGTGTGTATGTTTGGTTTTTTATAATAAGGGTTTTTTAGTTGTTTTTATTAATTGGATTGTTCATGTTGTTTTACCACTGTTGTTAGCCGCCCCGAGTCTGCGGAGAGGAGCGGCATACAAATCCAATAAATAATATGAAAGAAAGAAAATATATATGATGAGTGAGAGAAAGGAAAGACAATTGGACAGGGGACAAAAGGCACACCAGTGCACTTATGTACGCCCCTTACTGGCCTCTTTTATTTGACCTTTTTCTTTTTATAAGAGGCCCCCGGAGAGGGTGATATACTACATTATTAACTATACGTATAATATGTACTGTGTTAGAATGTCATTTTGGTTGATGGTGTGCATCAGGATTTTGTAAATGTAAAAAATGTGCCGTGGCTCAAAAAAAGGTTGAAAATCACTGATCTAGTCCAACCCCCATTCAAGCACCATTTGAGACACATGGCAGTCCAATCTTGAAGGTCTCAAGCGTTGGGACTCTCACAACTTCTGCTGGCAAGCCGTTCCACTGCTTAATCGCTCTCACCGCCAGAGAGTTTGAAAAAGCACAGGTAAAAAGTTTGTGATGTTCTAGACGTCAGTTTGTGATGATCTAGACATCAGTTTCATTTACTTAACCACAGTCCGCTTAGTGACCATTCAAAATCATGAAACTAAAAAAAGTGACGTAAGATCATTTTTCACATGATCATTCAAGCACCCCAGGATCAAAATTCAGACGCTTTGGGCAACTGACCCATCTTTATGACGGTTGCAGTGTCCAAGGACCATATGATGATCTCCTTTTGCAACCTTCTGACAAGCAAGGTCCACAGGGGAGCCTGATTCACTTAACGCTAGTAGCAAGAAAGGTCGTAAAATAGGGCAAAATTCCCATAACAAATGTTTCGCTTAGCAACAGAAATGTTGGGCTCAATTATAGTCGGAAGTCAAGGACTACCTGTATTCTCTTTTCCACTTCAGATTTGTTACCCTCTAAAAAGCTGACTGGTTTAAGAAACCTGGAAATCTCTTTTACAGTGGTACCTCTACTCAAGAACTTAATTCGTTCCGTGACCAGGTTCTTAAGTAGAAAAGTTTGTAAGTAGAAGCAATTTTCCCCATAGGAATCAATGTAAAAGCAAATAATGTGTGCAAACCCATTAGGAAAGAAATAAAAGCTCGGAATTTGGGTGGGAGGAGGAGGAGGAAGAAGAAGAGGAGGACAGTCGCTGCCCAGAGCAAAGGGAGCATTTCTTTTCTCTGGGTGCTGGCAGAAGTTTATTCCCTCTCCAAGCACCCAGAGAAAGGAAAATGCTTTGTTCACTCTGGACTGCCAAAGCCTCCTTAAGCACCACCGAAAGGCTCCTCTGGCAGCCCAGAAAAGCCTGAGATGGCCAAGATTAAAAGGGGAATGACAGGAAATTGGCCAGGCTTTCGTGCCTCTCTCAAATTTCCTGGGAACATTTTCCGGGCTCGGGTTCTTAAGTAGAAAATGGTTCTTAAGAAGAGGCAAAAAAATCTTGAACACCCGGTTCTTATCTAGAAAAGTTCTTAAGTAGAGGCGTTCTTAAGTAGAGGTGCCACTGTATATTGTGACAATCTCACTGGTGACCCTCCATTTCCACCAAGTCTGCTGTAAGATCACAGGAATGTCCACTCGTGCAAACCCAGTCATATTTTATTTTATTTTATTTTATTTTATTTTATTTTATTTATTTTATTTATTTTATTTATTTTATTTATTTTATTTATTTTATTTATTTTATTTATTTTATTTATTTTATTTATTTTATTTATTTTATTTATTTTATTTATTTTATTTTATTTATTTTATTTATTTTATTTATTTTATTTATTTTATTTATTTTATTTATTTTATTTATTTTATTCTATTCTATTCTATTCTATTCTATTCATTTCAATTCAATTCAATTCATTTATTTATTTATTAGATTTGTATGCTGCCCCTCTCCGTAGAGGCCGGGCGGCTAACAACAATAATAAGACAATATAAACAAATCTAATATTTAACTTTAAGTTAAATTAAAAAAAAACCTAATTTAAGAAACCAATCATACATACAGACATACCAAGCATAAATTCTATAAGACTAGGGGGAAGAGAATATTTCAATTCCCCCATGCCTGACGACAGAGGTGGGTTTTGAGGAGTCATAACCTAGCAGCCCTCCAAATTGCAGTGGGGGTAGCGGGTGATGTTCCAGGACAACCGATTTGGTCAGATGGACTGCCTATATTTTTAAATGGCTTGGCTTCGTTAATCACCCATGTAATTACAACCTATGATGTCCTGCCTTCCTTAAGCTCAAGTAGTAAGGATCTCTGTGAGCTGTTCCATGTGATTACGGAGCCAAGTCAGCTTGTTCAGGCAAGTAGATCTCTGCTCTGAAGACAAAACATCCTTCAGCTCACTTTTACCTAGGAAAAGATTACATGACGCAGCCCTCGGCTGTCTAATGTTTGTTATCTGGAGGCTAACAAATTTTGCTGTTCCCAGTTGCTGCCAACTCTCACCCACAAGCCAAGGCCACCACCAGAAGACAATGCAAAACAAGAAACCTTCATCCTTTCAAGAGGTGGATTAGGTCTTGCTTGCCGATGTCAGGCCTGTCCCGGCTTGGAGGTTCAGGAAAAAAAGACCCTCAACTCCATTTGTATTCAAAGGTATATTTTTACTAAAGCCAAATAACGTAGCAAAGCCAGATCTGGGGATTTCCTGTGTAAACCTGGTGGTCTTCCCTTCTCCTAGGCTCTACCTCCACCCTTGGTCATCTTGGTGGTGTCCAGTAAGGTTCAAACTGGGTGCTTTGGTAACAGTTCCAGAGTTTGGTGCCTCTTTGGTGGGCGTTTGCATTCTGTTCACAGACCTGTGTCTTTGGACTGTTCAACTATTGTCTCTGGTTCCCGTCATGTCCCCACCTTATGTCTTCCGATCCACACTCCTCACCCTTTATGGCCAGCTGCTATCAAAATGAAGCAGGTGTCGGGGTAGATCTGACTGTTGTGGTTGGCTCTGGCCCAGCTCCTGCCCCAAGGACTGTGGACGTGGGGGAGACATCCACATGCCGCAGGCCTGTTTTGCCCCCGGTGGAATCTGATGATGAAGGCTCCTCTGACCAAGAAGACATGAGTGACAGGGAGGAGGAGAGTGTGGCAGACAGCTCAGAAGGAGATCAATTATCTAGCTCCTCCTTGGATTCAGAACAAGAGTTAATTATACAGCCACGCATGCGGAGAGCGATGCATAGGCAACAACAACTGAGAGATTATTATCAAAGAAAATGAGGCCACCTCATTTAGCAGCCTGTGGGTTTTGCCGTTGTGGGGATCCTTGTGTTTCGTGCCTGCTTTGCTGACTTTGATCTTTGTGTGCTGATTTTTCCCCGCTTTGAAACTAAACCAGAGCAAAGTGTGTTTCACTTTGTGAAAGAATAAGGACTGTGAATTGCCTCACAGCTGCAAGATAAGTATCTCAGAACTGATAAGGGACTTGTACAAATTACCAGTTTGTTTGGAGACAAGTGCTCTTTGCTATACAAAAAGAGTGCTTCGTTTATTTGGATTTTTCGGTATAAAGAACATTGTTCTGAATTTTCAAACGTGTGTGTGTCTGAAATTGTATCTGTGCATTTTTGGGAGGATTCTACCAGAGAGCTCGACAGAACAACTGTGAGCCTGGAATGCCACTTATACATGGGAGGCAGGGTACCCAAAATGCTGTTTGGTTCCTTATGTAACTTACCCCTTGAGTTAATAAATCAACCTAGGCAACTTTTAAAATGCATGAACTTCAACTTCCAGAATTCCCCAGCCAGCTATGCACTCCACATAGGAGTTAAGGTTGCCAAGGTTGATAAACACCCTGCTAAAGCAATGAGAGTTTCTTTAAAAAAAGGTCCAAATGCATGAAATCCCTTCTTTCGAATCCCAGCGGCCGATAAGGTCCCACAGAGCTGGCCTTCTCCAGGTCCCGTCGATTAAACAATGTCGTTTGGCGGGCCTCAGGGAAAGAGCCTTCTCTGTGGTGGCGCCGGCCCTCTGAAATCAACTTCCCCCGGAGATTAGAACGGCCCCCATCCTCCTTGTCTTTCGCAAGTTACTTAAGACCCCACCTAAATCGCCAGGCATGGGGGAACTAAGACATCTCCCCCAGGCTTATTATATTTCATGTTTGATGTTTATGTGCTATATGGTTTTTAATTGTTGAGGTTTTTATATATTTTATTATTACAATGGATATATGTTTATCCCAGGCATGTTTAAATTCAGTTACTGTGGATTTACCAATCACGTCTGCTGGAAGTTTGTTCCAAGCATCTACTACTCTTTCAGTAAAATAATATTTTCTCATGTTGCCTTTGATCTTTCCCCCAACTAACTTCAGATTGTGTCCCCTTGTTCTTGTGTTCACTTTCCTATTAAAAACACTTCCCTCCTGAACCTTATTTAACCCTTTCACATATTTAAATGTTTCGATCATGTCCCCTTTTCCTTCTGTCCTCCAGACTATACAGATGGAGTTCATGAAGTCTTTCCTGATACGTTTTATAGTTAAGACCTTCCACCATTCTTGTAGCCCATCTTTGGACCCGTTCAATTTTGTCAATATCTTTTTGAAGGTGAGGTCTCCAGAACTGGACACAGTCTTCCAAATGTGGTCTCACCAGCGCTCTATATAAGGGGATCACAATCTCCCTCTTCCGGCTTGTTATACCTCTAGCCATGCAGCCAAGCATCCTACTTGCTTTTCCTACCGCCCGACCACACTGCTCAGCCTTCCATCCTTCTGTGACCATTTGAGCCCGATGTGGACCGGTCACAACAAATTCTAGATTGCTTCTCTCCTTGATTTAGTTTCCATCCATTGCTTCTTGTCCTACCCTCAGGTGCTGTTTAGAGAATAAGTTGACCCTCTCTTCTTTATAAGCAGGAATTGGAAGACTGCTATAATGTCACTCCTAGTCCTTCCTTCCATTAAACTGGGCATGCCCAATTCCAGCCCTTATCCAGTTTATTATTATTATTATTATTATTATTATTATTATTATTATTATTATTATTATTTAGACTTGTATTTGTTCCATTGTTATACTGTTTTTATTACTGTTGTGAGCCGCCCCGAGTCTTCGGAGAGGGGCGGCATACAAATCTAATAAATTGAATTGAATTTCTAATTTCATGGGGACTAGAGATTAAAATTTACAAAGAATGGTTGCAGGAACTGGGCATGGCTGGTCTAGTGACGAGAAGGACCAGGAGAAACATGATAGCAGGCTGCCATAAATAATAGAGGGTCAAGCTATTTTCCAAAGCACCCAAAGGCCAGACAAGGAATAATGGATGGAAACTAATTCAGGAGAGATTCAATCTAGAAATGAGAACTTTTCTGACAGCGAGAACAATCAAACCATGGAACAGGATTTCGTACGTTGTGGGTGCTTCATAACTGGAGGCTTTCAGGAAGAGACTGGACTGCCACCTGTCAGTCAGACTAGATGACCTTCAATGTCCCTTCCAACTCTCTTAATCTTTTAATCATTTTATTCAAAACTGGTTGTGAGAAGGAAGTGTCCTATGCATAATTCCTGCAGGATCTTTTATTTATTTTATTAGAGTTGAAAGGGACCTTGCAGGTCATCAAGTCCAACCCCCTGCTCAAGCAGGAAATCCTACACCTCCCCAGCCAGGTGGCAGTCCAATCTCCTCAAATGTCCAGAGTTGGGATGTTCACAACCTCCACTGGCAGGCCGTTCCATTGGTTGATCGCTCTGACCGTCAGGAAGTTCTTCCTTATTTCCAGGTTGAATCTCTCCTTGGTCAGCTTCCATCCGTTGTTCCTCATCTGGCCCTGTGGTGTCCTGGAAAATAGTGTGACCCTCCTCCTATCTGTGGCAACCCCTCAAGTACCTGTAGACTGCTATCATGTCCCCCTTGGCCCTTCTTTTCATTAGACCAGTGTTTCCCAACCTTGGCAACGTGAAGATATCTGGACTTCAACTCCCAGAATTCCCCAGCCAGCATTTGCTGGCTGGGGATTTCTGGGAGTTGAAGTCCAGATATCTTCACGTTGCCAAGGTTGGGAAACACTGTACTAGACTATCCATGCCCAGTTCCAGCAACCTTGCTTCATATGTCTTGGTTTCGAGTTTCTAGATTGGAATCCAGATTGCTTAAAACAGAGTGCATAAGCAGGCAACAGTCAAGAACAGACCTGAACGAGATTTCTTTCTTAGTTTTACCCTGGCCAGAGAAGTTAGTTTATTCACCTTTCTTCTCCAAATCTCCCTAAAGAGCCAGGAGAGTTGAGAACAGCAAGTCAGGAATCCAAAAATAAAAAGACACAGGGGGCCAACCTCAGAAATAATAATAATAATAATAATAATAATAATAATTATTATTATTATTATTATTATTATTATAGTACAACACAGCAAACGAGATCACTATGCTGGATTTCGTATTTCATCACCAGTCGGGCGCTTCCCAAGCACCTAGGACTGCGTGATGTAGCGGCGAATTATGTTTGCCGATCCCAGTAAAGCCGCCTTTTGCAATTGACAGATGGAGATTTTGTCAATTCCGATGGTTTTTAAATGTCCGCTGAGATCCTTTGGCACTGCGCCCAGCGTGCCAAGTACCACTGGGACCACTTTCACTGGCTTATGCCAGAGTCATTGCAGCTCGATTTTTAGATCTTCATATTTCACTAATTTCTCTAACTGCTTCTCCTCAATTCTGCTGTCTCCTTAGTATTATTCTGCTGTCTCGTTGTTGTTGTTGTTGTTGTTCTTATTATTATTATTATTATTATTATTATTATTATTATTATTATTAATTAGATTTGTATGCTGCCCCTCTCCCTAGACTCGGGGTGGCTCACAGCAATAGTAAAAACCAATATACAATAACAAATCTAATAATTAAAATATCTAAAAATCCCTTATTTAAAAGCAAGACATACACACAAACATACCATGCATAAACTATATAGGCCAAGGGAGATTAGGCGTTGATTGCTTACCTGAACGCCTCTTCTCGTACGGTGAGCGGGTACAGCAGTCACATGGGTTGCTCATGTCCAATCCGGTGGAACTGAGCCTAGTATTAAAAAAGCTTGCCGGATCCGCCCCTTCCCCAGAATTCGCGAATCCATAGACTAGGCTCAGTTGTGAAGCTCTGTAGTGTTCAACTCTCATTGTTAGAGAAAAAAGGATTATAGAAAGGTGAAGAAGACACATACAAGGGCGGGAAGTGACTGCTGTACCCGCTCACCGTACGAGAAGAGGCGTTCAGGTAAGCAATCAACGCCTATTCTCCGTACTGAAGGAGCGGGTCCAGCAGTCACATGGGACATACCCAATAGATGGTCCCTAGGGTGGGATTAGTTTGCTATCGTGTGAGATAACGGATTGGAGTACCCTTCTGCCGAAGGCAGCGTCCGCTGAAGCGTAAGAATCAATTTTGTAGTGCCTGATGAAGGAATTTGGCGAGGCCCAAGTGGCTGCTTTGCAGACCTCCTCCAACGGGGCTTGAGTCGCCCAAGCGGCCGAGGTGGCTGCGCTCCTGGTGGAATGCGCTGTGATGTTCCTTGGAACTGAGAGGGAGGCCGACTCATAGGCCTTAGATATAGTCCCTCTGATCCAACGGCCTATTACTGTTGAAGACACTTTGGCCCCCATGACTCTGGGATGATAGGCTACAAAGAGTGCTTCTGACCTCCGAAAGGGTCCTGTGCGTTGGATATATATTCTCAGCGCTCTGGTGAGATCCAGGGTGTGCCATCTAATTGTCAAGGGATGGTCTCGTTGGAGGCAGAAGGAAGGTAGGACAATATCCTGAGATCTGTGGAACATGGAACTGACCTTGGGTAAGAAGGTGGGGTCCAGTCGCAAGACTACCTTGTCCTGATGGAATTGACAAAGGTCCTGCCTGATTGAGAGGGCAGCCAGCTCCGAAATGCGTCGGGCAGAGGTAATAGCCACCAGGAATGCTACCTTAAAGGATAGGTACCTGAGGGACGCCGATTTTAGGGGTTCGTATGGTGCCTGCGTGAGGGAATGGAGAACCCGTGGCAAATCCCAGGAAGGATACCTGTGGACCTTGGAAGGTCTGAGATTGGCTATGCCCTTGAGGAATTCCTGAACTTCAGGGAAGGATCGGAGAGGCTGTCTGCGGGGACCCCCTAGGACAGATGAAATGGCTGCCAGATGACGTCGGAGGGTGCTGGTGGAAAGTCCTTTATGGAAGCCTTGCATAAGGAAGGAAATAATTCTGTGTATGGGGATGCACAGAGGGGAGAGACCTTCCTGTAGACACCACTGGTGAAACTTGGACCACGTGTGGTCGTAGATTCGATTGGTCGAACCCCTTCTGGCCTTTAAAATGACCTCCACTGAATCGGGGTCATGACCACGCAGTTCTAGATCTCTCCTGATAACAGCCAGGCGGTGAGGTGGAACCACTCCGGGTCTGGATGGAAAGAGGCCCCCTGCCGCAGCATATCCCCCGAAACGGGGAGTCGCCAAGGGTCCTGGACGGACAGCTGTTGGAGATCCGCGAACCAGGGCCGGCGGGGCCAATGAGGAGCGATTATGATTACTCGGGCCCTCTCGGTGAGGACCTTGTGAATCACGTCCGGGAGGATTGGAATTGGAGGAAATGCGTAGAGTAGGCCTGGAGGCCATGGACTCCGGAGGGCATTGATTGCTTCCGCTCCCGGGGATGGAAATCTGGAATAGAAGCGAGGGAGTTGGGCGTTCGCATTGGTCGCGAAGAGATCCAGGATTGGTAGGCCGAATCTGAGGGTGATTTGATGGAACAGGTCTTGATGGAGGTTCCACTCTCCTGGGTCTATCGTTGCTCGGGATAGCCAATCCGCCTGGACGTTGAGACTCCCCGAGATGTGATCGGCTAGGAGCGACTGCAGATGTTTTTCCGCCCAAAGGCCTAACTTGAGGGCCTCCCTCATGAGAGCCTTGGATCTCGTGCCTCCCTGTCTGCAGATATGGCTTTTTGTGGCAATGTTGTCGGTGAGAATGAGAACGTGCCGGTTGGGGATGCGAGGAGAGAAATGCTTCAGAGCCAGGGAAACGGCTCTTAACTCTAGCCAATTGATTGGCCTGGAAGCTTCCTCCGGGGACCACGTGCCCTGGGCTATCATCCCCTGGGCGTGGGCGCCCCATCCCGATAGACTGGCATCTGTGGTGATGACAAATTGATCCGGGCACCTGAACGGGGATCCTTTGTCCATGGCCGGAGACTTCCACCACTTGAAGGATCTGCGAACACTCAGTGGGATGACAATGCGTCGATTTGAGTTGCTGTGCCCCGATCTCTGAAAAGGCAACAGGAGCCACTGGAGTTCCCTAGCATGAAGGCGAGCCCAGGGAATGATGCCTATGCATGACACCATCTTCCCCAAAAGGGAAGATAGAGTAACTATGGATACTGAAGCATTAGATAAAATGTTAGAAATTAACTCCACTATACTGAGTTTTCTCTCGGGAGAGAGAAAAACCTGGGAGGATTCTGAATCAATAATGGATCCCAGGTGAGAAATGGATGTGGAAGGTTGGAGGTGACTTTTATCAAAGTTGATGGAAAATCCATGGTCCTGAAGGACTGACATGGTGACCGAAAGGTCTGTTTTCACTCTCTCTAGGGAGTTCCCATGAATCAAAATATCATCAAGATAACATAAAATGTGGATGGGAGACGCCCGGATATAGGCCGCCAGGGACCCCAAGAGCTTTGTAAAGACTCGAGGGGCCGAGGAAAGGCCAAATGGCATCGCCCTATACTGGAAATGCCTGCCTTGAAAGGAAAAACGTAAAAATTTTCTGTGGCATTTGGCTATAGGAATGTGAAGGTAGGCCTCAGTGAGGTCTAAGGAGACCATGAAATCTCCCGAATGAATGGCGGCCAAAATAGAAGACAAGGAGTGCATCTTAAACTTCCTATATTTAATGAATAGGTTTAGTTTCTTTAAATCCAAAATAGCTCTCCAACCTCCGGAGGACTTTGGAACCATAAATAGGATGGAGTAAAAACCTAGGCCCTTCTGATCGGAAGGGACCGGTTGAATGGCTCTGATGGACAATAGATGAGAAATGGCCTCCTCCATACGGTTACAATCTGAGGATGACCTGGGAGAAGGGCAGGAAATAAAACGTTTAGGAGGAGGAGAAATAAATTCTAAAAGAAGGCCTGATTGAACAGTGTCAATGACCCAAGGGTCCTTGGAGGTGAGACGCCAATTAGAGGCGAAATGAGCTAGGCGACACCCTATGGGAATGGAGGTAAGATTACCATCTAGGTTTTTTTGAAGCCCTGTTAGAGGAAGCTCCCCTTTGGAAGCGAAACCCTCTACCCCTGGAGTTCCTACCTTGGGAACGAAAGCGGGGGGAATACTGACCTGGAGATCTCTGATAGGAAGCCGCTTGATCTTGCTGGCGCCCTGGGCGACGAAAGGACTGCGTTTTGGTAGCCTTTTTTGTGGTTGGACCCAAAACTTTCTTCTTGTCCGTGGTCTCCGTGAGGAGTGGATCCAGAAGATCACCGAAGAGAAGGTCGCGCTTTAAGGGGCCCTGGGATAACTGCCACTTTTGGCGAACTCCCGCTTGCCAAGGGCGAATCCATAGGAGTCTTCTTGCCGTTGTAGAAGCTGCAATAGACTTAGCAGAAAACCTAGTAGATTGCAAGGTGGCATCAGCCACGTACTGAGCAGCTGCAAAGACCTTGTTGAAGTCTTGTTGACCTCTCAAGTCATCGGGAGGAATATGCTGTTGAAGTTGGCGAAGCCACAGCAGCGTGGCTCTGGAGAAAAAGGAAGCCGCTGCAGAACTTTTAATGGCCCAGGAATCAGCGGTGAATCCTCTTTTGAGCATTTGCTCAATGCGCTTGTCCTCTGGGCGGAGGACTTCCTCCGCCTCGCCTGGCACAGCCGCTGCCGAGTGAAGAATCTTGACAGGTTCATCTGGTTTGGGAAAGGATAGAAGCTCTTCATAGGAAGAGGAAAGTTTGTACAACTTTCTATCCTTGGTGGAGGGATTAAGGCCAGAGGCTGGAAATTCCCACTGTTTGAGTAAGGCATCTTTAAACAATTTAGGCATAGGAATTACCTCGTTATCCTCCTGTTCCTCTGTGAAGTAAGGTAAATTCTCCTCTGGGGGATCAGTGGAAGTGGAGGATTGTTTCTCCTGGGCCGCTAATCCCGTAGAAATTCTAGCTTTGAGGAGGAGAGATTTGAATAATTGAGAGGGAAAAATAGTAATTGGAGGAGGAACCTTTATTTGGGATTCCTCATCATCTGATAAGCCCTGAAAAGCATCCTCATCATCCTCTATATCCTCATATTCATCCTGGGAGGAATCTGAATCATCCTGAATAGGAGCTCTGACCGCTGGGGAAGAACCCAAGGGGCGGGAGGAGCGAGAAGGAGGAAGAGGTAAGGGAGGCTCATTGATGGTGGAGAGTTTGGCATCAATGGCTTTGGACAGCACAGCAAATATAGACTGGAACTCAGGAGGTAAACTGGAAATATCAGCAGAAATGGCAGAAGAATTCCTAAAGGCCTGGGATGATCCTGGCTGGGGGGAATCTTCAATAATATCTGGTTCCTCTGGACCTATGCCCCATAGGTTAGGTTGGGGTCTGTCTAGGTTTGGCTCATCCAGAGATAACACAGGGACCCCAGAAGGAGGTAGACTAGAAGCCTCTGGGGGGTCTTGACTACTGATTACTTGGGCCTGCACTTTTTTGTAGGGCTAGGTCCCTTCTCTTCTCGGCCCTGGTGACCTTGGTCGAGGGGCGGGCCCCTGGAGAAGAGGAGGAAGAGGCCTGGGGGATACTAGTAATTTCATCGCCTGTAGGCCTGGCCTCTCTGGGACCTTTAGTTGTGCCTCTCTTGGGAAAAGTAGCCATAGTCTGACAATTAACAGAAGACAAGGCTGAGCCAATAACTGAATAATAAGGAGAAGAATTTCAAAGACTTCCCAAGAGGAATGGATCCTGCTTCGAGGCCTCGAAGCTGCTGAAACTTGAGGACAATCTGGGCAAACCCAGAGTTCGTGCCCCCAAATCCAGCGGGGCCAGCCTCCCTAAACTTTGTAATTAAGTAAACCAAGGCACTCTGGTTGGAGGCTTAGCCGGTGGAGAATTTAGCCTGGGACCCCCAAGGCCCGCTCCGGGATCCACGCGGTGGACTGAGGCCTACGGGGCTGGCAGGAGGCCAACACGAGAGGCCTAGATTTAAAAAGGGCGCGAAGGCCTTCGCGCCAAAAAAATCGCCCCGTAAATACTTAAAGGGGAAGCGATCGACTAAGTCCAGGAGACTGGAAGGCGTCTCACTCCGCAGGAGGTATTTCTTAAGCCCTTAAATATTTTGTATACAATAAATAATCAATAATTCAATATATAAATACTTGCACCAGGACCTCCAGGCCAAAGGATTAGAAGAATCCACAAGCGGCCGCAGGAATCGTAACCGGCAAAAACCGCCGGGGGAAAACGAAACCGCAACTTCTCCCAAGGAAAAAAGCCGAGCCGCTTTATTTTTTTCTTTTTTTCTTTTAAACGGCTGGCGCAATTAGTGCAAGTAAATGAATAAAGACAATAAATCTTACTACTTTTTGAAGGAAAGATCGAAGGGAAGGTGTTAGAATGTTGAACGAGCTATCACAATACAACCGCAGGATATGCGAACTGAGCGAATTCTGGGGAAGGGGCGGATCCGGCAAGCTTTTTTAATACTAGGCTCAGTTCCACCGGATTGGACATGAGCAACCCATGTGACTGCTGGACCCGCTCCTTCAGTACGGAGAAGTCTCAATTCCCCCATGCCTGACGGTGGGTTTTGAGGAGTTTACAAAAGGCAAGGAGGGTGGGGGCAATCCTAAATTCCGGGGGGAGCTGGTTCCAGAGAGTCGGGGCCGCCACAGAGGAGGCTCTTCCCTGGATCTCGCCAGACAACATTGTTTAGTCGACGGGACCCAGAGAAGGCCAACTCTGTGGGACTTAACTGGTCGCTGGGATTCGTGCGGCAGAAGGCGGTCCTGGAGATATTCTGGTCCGATGCCATGAAGGGCTTGATAGGTCATAACCAACACTTTGAACATCACCACACAACCTTTCCAGGATTGAATTCCAGGCAAAAGGCCTCGGGACTATCGTGCAACAAACCACTTTCTGCCAACATTGGACTCATTCCACTGAAAGGGGCCTGTTTCCACCCCCAAGGGTTCAGATCAGGGCTGGTGTGGTGTGTGTGTGTGTGTGACTCAAAACCTCTCTGGCTGACTCAGCCCCTATTAAGTGATTCCCACAATATTGGTGAGAAGTCCTGAGATATTAGAAAGTGATTCACTTTGCAAACAATCCTCGGAGCTGCAAAAAGGCACGATTTACCAAGTATGGGAGAGTTTAAACAATGACAAGCCTTGCAAACCATAAATTTCTCCTGCCTGGAGCCACACCTCACTGCCGCTTGCAGCTTAGGGCCTGGGAGTGGGAAGGTGACTCACCAGGTGCTCATGTCTTCTGGCTAACAACCTTGTTGACAACAAGCACGGAAGAGCTACGGGCACGAAAGCTGAGTAGTGGCGCAGGAGCGTGAGAGAGGCCTTGCGGAAGAGAGCCCACCCCTCCCATTCGAATCTCTCTTGAGGGGCTGCCCCAGAGAGGAGGAGGGGGTCAGGCTGTTTTCCAAAGCACCAGAGGGCCAGACAAGGAACAATGGATGGAAATTGACCAAGGAGAGATTCAACCTGGAAATAAGTGTTGGTTATGACCTATAAAGCCCTACATGGCACAGGGCCAGATTATCTCCGAGACCGCCTTCCGCCGCACGAATCCCAGCGACTGGTGAGGTCCCACAGAGTTGGCCTCCTTAGGGTCCCGTCGACCAAACAATGTCGGTTGGCGGGACCTAGGGGAAGAGCCTTCTCTGTGGGAGCCCCGGTCCTCTGGAATCAACTCCCCCCAGAGATTCGCACTGCCCCCTCCCTCCTTGGCTTCCGAAAGAGCTTAAAAAACTCATCTTTGCCACCAGGTTTGGGACTCTTAGATCTTCCCCTGACCACTGAATGCCTTAAGTATGATTGCTGAATGTTTGGTTAATAAGTTCATTTTTTAATCTTCTCTTTGTAATTGTTTTTAATATTGTAGTACTAATTGGATTATATTATTGTTCTGTTTTTTATATATGCTGGAGTCTACATTTCGGCCGGCCAGAAAGGACGTCTCCGTGATGTCAAAGCTCCGCCCATGGAATTCCCTATTGGGATTCCCCACCTCCGTTTGAGCCTCCCAACCGGCCGACAGCTCCGCGGCTCTTTTGCAAAGCTGACAGCCGGGTGGTGGGGCTTCTCAGCGTCCTCCCGAACCCAAACGCCAAACCCGAACTTTGCCGAACTTCCGGGTTCGGCATTCAGGACAACGGCGAGAAGCCCTACGGCTGTTTCAAAAGGCAACAGCCGGGCGGCAGTGCTTCTCGGCGGCCTCCTGAATGCAGAACCCGGAAGTTTGGCAAAAGTTCGGGTTTGGAGTTTGGGTTTGGGAGGACACCGAGAAGCCCCCCCCCCCCCCCCCCGGCTGTTTCAAAAGGCGACAGCCGGGCGGCGGGGCTTCTCGGCGGCCTCCTGAATGCAGAACCCGGATGTTCGGCAAAAGTTCGGGTTCGGAGTTCGGGTTTGGGAGGACACCGAGAAGCCCCCCGGCTGTTTCAAAAGGCGACAGCCGGGCGGCGGGGCTTCTCGGCGGCCTCCTGAACCCGAACTTTTGCCGAACTTCTGGGTTCGGCATTCGGGAGAACGCTGAGAAGCGCCCGGCTGTTTCAAAAGGTGACAGCCGGGCGGCGGCGCCCAGCAAAGCACCGTTTTTGCGTTGTTTTTTTTTTTGCTTGCACGCATTAATTGATTTTACATTGTTTCCTATGGGAAACATTGTTTCATCTTACGAACCTTTCGCCTTACGAACCTCCTCCCGGAACCAATTAAGTTCGTAAGATGAGGTATCGCTGTACTTGCTATCTTACATATGTTTGACAAATGAACAAATGAAATCAATAAATAAATGACGTGGTCCTCAATGAAATCGAGTTTCTCAGCCCTGAATTAAAGGTTCCTTCCGGGAAAAATGGCATGCAAACTCCGTAAAGCGTTGCCCACGCCAGGAGCCTGCACAGCTATAATTATCCTCCCTCGGGAGCAGCAGCAGTTAAATGTTCTCAGGTTTCAAAGGGCTCTCGGAGCATCCAGAGGAGCCGGAGGAGGCAAAGAAACAGGGATACAGTTCAATACTTTCCCGCAGATTTTCTTTCTTTCCATGGTGGCCCATGATGTCGGGACCATCTTCTGCCACCTGAGTCCCAGCAACCGGTTAGGTCCCACAGAGTTGGCCTTCTCCAGATCCCATCAACCAGGCAATGTCACTTGGCAGGGCCAAGGGGAAGAGCCTTCTCTGTGGTGGCCCTGGCCCTATGAAATCAGCTCCCCCCCCCGGAGATTCACACTGCCCCCACTCTCTTCGCCTTCCCCAACAGTCTTAAGACTCATTTATGCCGCCAGGCTTGGGGTGATTAGATCTTAGACCCCCTGGCCGATGAATGTCATGTTAGAAAGTGCTATTGCTAACATGTCGTAAAGGGCGGCATAAAAATTGAATAAATAAATAAATAAATAAATAAATAAATAAATAAATATGCAGAAAGCAGAGTAAATATACATACATACATACATACATGAATTTCAGTGGACAACACCCCCCCCCCCAAACTTTCCTGAAATGGGATATATTTTGTCCAGAAAATACACTAATAATGAGGGTGGGAAGGAATTGATTTTCATCTTTCTTGGCTTCACATCATGTTCCACATGTGGCACAGATGTTTTCCTCTGGAGAAGAATGTATTGCACAAGCCTTTGCTTACTAGTCAAGCAGAACTGTTATTATTATCATCATCACTGTAAGACCATTTTCACCAATGGAACACGCTGCACAAAGAAGATCATATTACAATAAACCAACAGTGAAGCTGGTTCCAGTGACCGACCAAGATTGGGTCCTGCAATAGAATGCCGCAAAATTTATTTATTAGATTTGTTTATTTATTAGATGTGTATGCCGCCCCTCTCCGTAGACTCGGGGCGGCTCACAACAACAACAGAACAATTCAAGACAAATCTAATAATTTAAAAACATTTTTTAAAAACCCGTTATTAAAGCAGACATACGCACAAACAAACATACCATACATGAATTGTATAGGAGGAGATGTCTCAATTCCCCCATGCTTGACGGCAGAGGTGGGTTTTAAGGAGTTTAGGAAAGGCAAGGAGGGTGGGGGCAGTTCTAATCTCAGGAGGGAGCTGGTTCCAGAGGGTCGGGGCCACCACAGAGAAGGCTCTTCCCCTGGGACCTGCCAAACGACATTGTTTAGTTGATGGGACCCGGAGAAGGCTAATAATAATAACCGGTCGCTGGGATTCGTGCGGCAGACAATTCGATCTCAGAGACAAACTCAAATGAGCAACCCAATTCCTATCCTAAATCCGTTCCATACATAACACACAAGAGCAGTGGTAGCTAACCTTTTTCTTGCCATGAGCCTAAAACATGCACACGCGCAATAGCACGCGTGCATGCATGCCAGCAGCCATAATACAATGCATATGTGACACCCTCCGCGCATATGTGCACAACCCCAGCATTCATCCTCCCCCCTGCGTTCCCCACCCCCTCTGGAGAGCCTGCGGAGCCCAGCAGAGGCCATTTTTGCCCTCTCGGAGGCTCGAAAGCATCCAGGGCCTAGGGAAGGCAAAAAATAGGCCTCCTGGAAGTTCTGGAAGTCCAAAAATGGGCCGGTTTTTGGCCTCCCGACAGCCTCCGGAGCCTAGGGGAGGCCATTTTCATCCTTCTGGAGGCTCACAGAAAGCATCTGGAGCCAAGGGATGCTCCCCGCTCTTCACACGTGTGTAGCAGATACCTGAAAATCAGTTGGCCAGCGGGAGGCGGTGCGTTGGAGCTGAGCTGGGTGACAGCCCACGTGCCCACAGAGAGGGCTCTGGGTGCCACCAGTAGCACATGTGCCATAAGTTCGCCATCACGGCATTAGAGTCTATTATTTAAAATGACCTACTTAGATCATCGCATCTCCGTTTATAAATCCAAGCTACAAAAAATAATCAAGACACTAATCAACCGTAAGTTCTCACTTTGATTCACACCACGATGAATTCAATGCTCAATAAGCTAGGATTTGAATAATTCAATTTCTCAGATTTCCTAATAAGATATGATTCAAAACCTAAAGCAAATTATCTTACCATAGAAGAACAACAAAGAGGATTGGCATGTTGGCAAACAACCTTTGAGTAACTAATTCCCAAGCACACCTAGTTTGGTCCAAGCTGTAACATCAATAATAATTGATTACTGAATCACCAATTCAATAATCTGGCATCATGGCCTGAAAGTCATGGTGGACAAACCATGACTGGAAGCTTGGTGAAAGATTTAGCTGGACTTTTGGCGTGGGAGGCCGATGGGAGCTATCTGGTGGTCCAATAAAACACCATTGATGAGGGTAAGTCAAAATTCATGATACAGGGAGTGGTGGATCCCTTAACTGGATCCCTTGGAGTTGCATCCTTGCAAGGAATGCCACTTTATAGATGGTAATCCAGCATAGAGATCAATGTTGTTTCTGATAATATTAATCTCTGGTTTCTGACAGTCAACTTATCTGTTGGCTAAAAGTCGTTCCCGGAAACATAGACTTGAACCTAGACTAAAAGAGTTGGAAGGGATTTTGGAGGTTATCTAGTCCAACTCCCTGCACAAGCAGGAGAATCTCTACCATTTCAGACAAGTGGCTCTACAGTCTCTTCTTGAATCTCCCCCCCATAACATCTGGAAGCAAAGCATTCCAGTAGTTGATTGTTCTCACAAGAGTTTTCTCCTTAGGGATCGATTGCTTCTTTCCTTCAATAGTTCCCATCCCTCAAAATAATCAGAAACCCACAAAATAACAATGAATTGATCTCTGAGCCAAACTCAATATGGGAATCCATTGTGGAGATCACTGTTGTTTCGGACAATCTCATCTGCAGTTTCTGATAGTCAACTTATCCATTGGATGGCCTACTACAGCGTTTCCCAACCTTGGCAACTTGAAGATATCTGGACTTCAACTCCCAGAATTCCCCAGCCAGCATTTGCTGGCTGGGGAATTCTGGGAGTTGAAGTCCAAATATCTTCAAGTTGCCAAGGCTGGGAAACACTGGCCTACTAAGCCCACCCAACAGCCCTTGTAGAGCCTTTTCGGCCCATCTTTGGTTCAGGTGGCTTTATATGAAGAAAAACATAAAAAGTGTTGGGTTAAGATGTCCTCATCTCTAAGAATGAGCAGAGAAATCCACAAAAGCTGTGCTCAACAGAAGCCCTGCTGATTTTAGCAAAGTTGTACCAGATGTTGATTTATCACCCTCGTTCTAGAATTTTGAACAGATCTAGTCAAATTTTCCCACTATTGTACATAAAAGAAGACACCAATGATGAAGGAATGAAAAATAATATGTTCGCTTCAAAGGGTAGGACTACAGTTCAAGTACCGTATTTTTCGCTCTATAAGACGCACCTGCTGATAAGACGCACCTAGTTTTTAGAGGAGGAAAATAGAAAAAAAATATTTTGAGCCAAAAAGTAGGCTAAGATATTTATTACAATAACACTGCCCTAGGGGAATTGGGAAAATATACAAACAAGCCCCCCTCTCTCTTTCTTTCTATCTCTCCCTCTTTCTCTCTACCTTTCTTTCTCTTTCTCTTTCTCTCTCTCCCTTTCTCTGTCCCTCTTTCTTTCTCTCTGTCCCTCTCTTTCTTTCTCTCTGTCCCTCTCTTTCTTTCTCTCTGTCCCTCTTTCTTTCTCTCTGTCCCTCTCTTTCTTTCTCTCTGTCCCTCTCTTTCTTTCTCTCTGTCCCTCTCTTTCTTTCTCTCTGTCCCTCTTTCTTTCTCTCTGTCCCTCTTTCTTTCTCTCTGTCCCTCTCTTTCTTTCTCTCTGTCCCTCTTTCTTTCTCTCTCTTATCTCTCCTTCTCTCACTCACTCTCTTTGTATCTCTCTTTCTCTTTCTCCTTCTCTATCTCTCCCTCTTTCTTTCTCCCCCTTTCTATCTCTCCTCTCCCTTTCTCTGTCCCTCTATTTCTTTCTCTCTGTTCTTCTCTTTCTTTCTCTCTGTCCCTCTTTCTTTCTCTCTCTTCTCTCTCCTTCTCTCACTCACTCTTTGTATCTCTCTCTTTCTCACTCTCCTCTATCTCTCCCTCTTTCTCTCTCCCCCTTTCTATCTCTCCTCTCCCTTTCTCTGACCCTCTCTTTCTTTCTCTCTGTTCTTCTCTTTCTCTCTGTCCCTCTTTCTTTCTCTCTGTCCCTCTCTTTTTCTCTGTCCCTCTCTTTCTTTCTCTCTGTCCCTCTTTCTTTCTCTCTGTCCCTCTCTTTCTTTCTCTCTGTCCCTCTTTCTTTCTCTCTGTCCCTCTCTTTCTTTCTCTCTGTCCCTCTCTTTCTTTCTCTCTGTCCCTCTTTCTTTCTCTGTCCCTCTCTTTCTTTCTCTCTGTCCCTCTCTTTCTTTCTCTCTGTCCCTCTCTTTCTTTCTCTCTGTCCCTCTCTTTCTTTCTCTCTGTCCCTCTTTCTTTCTCTCTGTCCCTCTTTCTTTCTCTCTGTCCCTCTCTTTCTTTCTCTCTGTCCCTCTCTTTCTTTCTCTCTGTCCCTCTTTCTTTCTCTCTGTCCCTCTCTTTCTTTCTCTCTGTCCCTCTTTCTTTCTCTGTCCCTCTCTTTCTTTCTCTCTGTCCCTCTCTTTCTTTCTCTCTGTCCCTCTCTTTCTTTCTCTCTGTCCCTCTCTTTCTTTCTCTTTGTCCCTCTTTCTTTCTCTCTGTCCCTCTTTCTTTCTCTCTGTCCCTCTCTTTCTTTCTCTCTGTCCCTCTCTTTCTTTCTCTCTGTCCCTCTCTTTCTTTCTCTCTGTCCCTCTTTCTTTCTCTCTGTCCCTCTTTCTTTCTCTCTGTCCCTCTCTTTCTTTCTCTCTGTTCTTCTCTTTCTTTCTCTCTGTCCCTCTTTCTTTCTCTCTCTTCTCTCTCCTTCTCTCACTCACTCTTTGTATCTCTCTCTTTCTCTCTCTCCTCTATCTCTCCCTCTTTCTCTCTCCCCCTTTCTATCTCTCCTCTCCCTTTCTCTGACCCTCTCTTTCTTTCTCTCTGTTCTTCTCTTTCTCTCTGTCCCTCTTTCTTTCTCTCTGTCCCTCTCTTTTTCTCTGTCCCTCTCTTTCTTTCTCTCTGTCCCTCTTTCTTTCTCTCTGTCCCTCTCTTTCTTTCTCTCTGTCCCTCTTTCTTTCTCTCTGTCCCTCTCTTTCTTTCTCTCTGTCCCTCTCTTTCTTTCTCTCTGTCCCTCTTTCTTTCTCTGTCCCTCTTTCTTTCTCTCTGTCCCTCTCTTTCTTTCTCTCTGTCCCTCTCTTTCTTTCTCTCTGTCCCTCTCTTTCTTTCTCTCTGTCCCTCTCTTTCTTTCTCTCTGTCCCTCTCTTTCTTTCTCTCTGTCCCTCTCTTTCTTTCTCTCTGTCCCTCTTTCTTTCTCTCTGTCCCTCTTTCTTTCTCTCTGTCCCTCTCTTTCTTTCTCTCTGTCCCTCTCTTTCTTTCTCTCTGTCCCTCTTTCTTTCTCTCTGTCCCTCTCTTTTTCTCTGTCCCTCTCTTTCTTTCTCTCTGTCCCTCTTTCTTTCTCTCTGTCCCTCTCTTTCTTTCTCTCTGTCCCTCTTTCTTTCTCTCTGTCCCTCTCTTTCTTTCTCTCTGTCCGTCTCTTTCTTTCTCTCTGTCCCTCTTTCTTTCTCTGTCCCTCTCTTTCTTTCTCTCTGTCCCTCTCTTTCTTTCTCTCTGTCCCTCTCTTTCTTTCTCTCTGTCCCTCTCTTTCTTTCTCTCTGTCCCTCTTTCTTTCTCTCTGTCCCTCTTTCTTTCTCTCTGTCCCTCTCTTTCTTTCTCTCTGTCCCTCTCTTTCTTTCTCTCTGTCCCTCTTTCTTTCTCTCTGTCCCTCTCTTTCTTTCTCTCTGTCCCTCTTTCTTTCTCTGTCCCTCTCTTTCTTTCTCTCTGTCCCTCTCTTTCTTTCTCTCTGTCCCTCTCTTTCTTTCTCTCTGTCCCTCTCTTTCTTTCTCTTTGTCCCTCTTTCTTTCTCTCTGTCCCTCTTTCTTTCTCTCTGTCCCTCTCTTTCTTTCTCTCTGTCCCTCTCTTTCTTTCTCTCTGTCCCTCTCTTTCTTTCTCTCTGTCCCTCTTTCTTTCTCTCTGTCCCTCTTTCTTTCTCTCTGTCCCTCTCTTTATTTCTCTCTGTTCTTCTCTTTCTTTCTCTCTGTCCCTCTTTCTTTCTCTCTCTTCTCTCTCCTTCTCTCACTCACTCTTTGTATCTCTCTCTTTCTCTCTCTCCTCTATCTCTCCCTCTTTCTCTCTCCCCCTTTCTATCTCTCCTCTCCCTTTCTCTGACCCTCTCTTTCTTTCTCTCTGTTCTTCTCTTTCTCTCTGTCCCTCTTTCTTTCTCTCTGTCCCTCTCTTTTTCTCTGTCCCTCTCTTTCTTTCTCTCTGTCCCTCTTTCTTTCTCTCTGTCCCTCTCTTTCTTTCTCTCTGTCCCTCTTTCTTTCTCTCTGTCCCTCTCTTTCTTTCTCTCTGTCCCTCTCTTTCTTTCTCTCTGTCCCTCTTTCTTTCTCTGTCCCTCTCTTTCTTTCTCTCTGTCCCTCTCTTTCTTTCTCTCTGTCCCTCTCTTTCTTTCTCTCTGTCCCTCTCTTTCTTTCTCTCTGTCCCTCTTTCTTTCTCTCTGTCCCTCTTTCTTTCTCTCTGTCCCTCTCTTTCTTTCTCTCTGTCCCTCTCTTTCTTTCTCTCTGTCCCTCTTTCTTTCTCTCTGTCCCTCTTTCTTTCTCTCTGTCCCTCTCTTTCTTTCTCTCTGTCCCTCTTTCTTTCTCTCTCTTATCTCTCCTTCTCTCACTCACTCTCTTTGTATCTCTCTTTCCCTTTCTCCTTCTCTATCTCTCCCTCTTTCTTTCTCCCCCTTTCTATCTCTCCTCTCCCTTTCTCTGTCCCTCTATTTCTTTCTCTCTGTTCTTCTCTTTCTTTCTCTCTGTCCCTCTTTCTTTCTCTCTCTTCTCTCTCCTTCTCTCACTCACTCTTTGTATCTCTCTCTTTCTCTCTCTCCTCTATCTCTCCCTCTTTCTCTCTCCCCCTTTCTATCTCTCCTCTCCCTTTCTCTGACCCTCTCTTTCTTTCTCTCTGTTCTTCTCTTTCTCTCTGTCCCTCTTTCTTTCTCTCTGTCCCTCTCTTTTTCTCTGTCCCTCTCTTTCTTTCTCTCTGTCCCTCTTTCTTTCTCTCTGTCCCTCTCTTTCTTTCTCTCTGTCCCTCTTTCTTTCTCTCTGTCCCTCTCTTTCTTTCTCTCTGTCCCTCTCTTTCTTTCTCTCTGTCCCTCTTTCTTTCTCTGTCCCTCTCTTTCTTTCTCTCTGTCCCTCTCTTTCTTTCTCTCTGTCCCTCTTTCTTTCTCTCTGTCCCTCTCTTTCTTTCTCTCTGTCCCTCTTTCTTTCTCTGTCCCTCTCTTTCTTTCTCTCTGTCCCTCTCTTTCTTTCTCTCTGTCCCTCTCTTTCTTTCTCTCTGTCCCTCTCTTTCTTTCTCTTTGTCCCTCTTTCTTTCTCTCTGTCCCTCTTTCTTTCTCTCTGTCCCTCTCTTTCTTTCTCTCTGTCCCTCTCTTTCTTTCTCTCTGTCCCTCTCTTTCTTTCTCTCTGTCCCTCTTTCTTTCTCTCTGTCCCTCTTTCTTTCTCTCTGTCCCTCTCTTTATTTCTCTCTGTTCTTCTCTTTCTTTCTCTCTGTCCCTCTTTCTTTCTCTCTCTTCTCTCTCCTTCTCTCACTCACTCTTTGTATCTCTCTCTTTCTCTCTCTCCTCTATCTCTCCCTCTTTCTCTCTCCCCCTTTCTATCTCTCCTCTCCCTTTCTCTGACCCTCTCTTTCTTTCTCTCTGTTCTTCTCTTTCTCTCTGTCCCTCTTTCTTTCTCTCTGTCCCTCTCTTTTTCTCTGTCCCTCTCTTTCTTTCTCTCTGTCCCTCTTTCTTTCTCTCTGTCCCTCTCTTTCTTTCTCTCTGTCCCTCTTTCTTTCTCTCTGTCCCTCTCTTTCTTTCTCTCTGTCCCTCTCTTTCTTTCTCTCTGTCCCTCTTTCTTTCTCTCTGTCCCTCTCTTTTTCTCTGTCCCTCTCTTTCTTTCTCTCTGTCCCTCTTTCTTTCTCTCTGTCCCTCTCTTTCTTTCTCTCTGTCCCTCTTTCTTTCTCTCTGTCCCTCTCTTTCTTTCTCTCTGTCCGTCTCTTTCTTTCTCTCTGTCCCTCTTTCTTTCTCTGTCCCTCTCTTTCTTTCTCTCTGTCCCTCTCTTTCTTTCTCTCTGTCCCTCTCTTTCTTTCTCTCTGTCCCTCTCTTTCTTTCTCTCTGTCCCTCTTTCTTTCTCTCTGTCCCTCTTTCTTTCTCTCTGTCCCTCTCTTTCTTTCTCTCTGTCCCTCTCTTTCTTTCTCTCTGTCCCTCTTTCTTTCTCTCTGTCCCTCTCTTTCTTTCTCTCTGTCCCTCTTTCTTTCTCTGTCCCTCTCTTTCTTTCTCTCTGTCCCTCTCTTTCTTTCTCTCTGTCCCTCTCTTTCTTTCTCTCTGTCCCTCTCTTTCTTTCTCTTTGTCCCTCTTTCTTTCTCTCTGTCCCTCTTTCTTTCTCTCTGTCCCTCTCTTTCTTTCTCTCTGTCCCTCTCTTTCTTTCTCTCTGTCCCTCTCTTTCTTTCTCTCTGTCCCTCTTTCTTTCTCTCTGTCCCTCTTTCTTTCTCTCTGTCCCTCTCTTTATTTCTCTCTGTTCTTCTCTTTCTTTCTCTCTGTCCCTCTTTCTTTCTCTCTCTTCTCTCTCCTTCTCTCACTCACTCTTTGTATCTCTCTCTTTCTCTCTCTCCTCTATCTCTCCCTCTTTCTCTCTCCCCCTTTCTATCTCTCCTCTCCCTTTCTCTGACCCTCTCTTTCTTTCTCTCTGTTCTTCTCTTTCTCTCTGTCCCTCTTTCTTTCTCTCTGTCCCTCTCTTTTTCTCTGTCCCTCTCTTTCTTTCTCTCTGTCCCTCTTTCTTTCTCTCTGTCCCTCTCTTTCTTTCTCTCTGTCCCTCTTTCTTTCTCTCTGTCCCTCTCTTTCTTTCTCTCTGTCCCTCTCTTTCTTTCTCTCTGTCCCTCTTTCTTTCTCTGTCCCTCTCTTTCTTTCTCTCTGTCCCTCTCTTTCTTTCTCTCTGTCCCTCTCTTTCTTTCTCTCTGTCCCTCTCTTTCTTTCTCTCTGTCCCTCTTTCTTTCTCTCTGTCCCTCTTTCTTTCTCTCTGTCCCTCTCTTTCTTTCTCTCTGTCCCTCTCTTTCTTTCTCTCTGTCCCTCTTTCTTTCTCTCTGTCCCTCTTTCTTTCTCTCTGTCCCTCTCTTTCTTTCTCTCTGTCCCTCTTTCTTTCTCTCTCTTATCTCTCCTTCTCTCACTCACTCTCTTTGTATCTCTCTTTCCCTTTCTCCTTCTCTATCTCTCCCTCTTTCTTTCTCCCCCTTTCTATCTCTCCTCTCCCTTTCTCTGTCCCTCTATTTCTTTCTCTCTGTTCTTCTCTTTCTTTCTCTCTGTCCCTCTTTCTTTCTCTCTCTTCTCTCTCCTTCTCTCACTCACTCTTTGTATCTCTCTCTTTCTCTCTCTCCTCTATCTCTCCCTCTTTCTCTCTCCCCCTTTCTATCTCTCCTCTCCCTTTCTCTGACCCTCTCTTTCTTTCTCTCTGTTCTTCTCTTTCTCTCTGTCCCTCTTTCTTTCTCTCTGTCCCTCTCTTTTTCTCTGTCCCTCTCTTTCTTTCTCTCTGTCCCTCTTTCTTTCTCTCTGTCCCTCTCTTTCTTTCTCTCTGTCCCTCTTTCTTTCTCTCTGTCCCTCTCTTTCTTTCTCTCTGTCCCTCTCTTTCTTTCTCTCTGTCCCTCTTTCTTTCTCTGTCCCTCTCTTTCTTTCTCTCTGTCCCTCTCTTTCTTTCTCTCTGTCCCTCTTTCTTTCTCTCTGTCCCTCTCTTTCTTTCTCTCTGTCCCTCTTTCTTTCTCTGTCCCTCTCTTTCTTTCTCTCTGTCCCTCTCTTTCTTTCTCTCTGTCCCTCTCTTTCTTTCTCTCTGTCCCTCTCTTTCTTTCTCTTTGTCCCTCTTTCTTTCTCTCTGTCCCTCTTTCTTTCTCTCTGTCCCTCTCTTTCTTTCTCTCTGTCCCTCTCTTTCTTTCTCTCTGTCCCTCTCTTTCTTTCTCTCTGTCCCTCTTTCTTTCTCTCTGTCCCTCTTTCTTTCTCTCTGTCCCTCTCTTTATTTCTCTCTGTTCTTCTCTTTCTTTCTCTCTGTCCCTCTTTCTTTCTCTCTCTTCTCTCTCCTTCTCTCACTCACTCTTTGTATCTCTCTCTTTCTCTCTCTCCTCTATCTCTCCCTCTTTCTCTCTCCCCCTTTCTATCTCTCCTCTCCCTTTCTCTGACCCTCTCTTTCTTTCTCTCTGTTCTTCTCTTTCTCTCTGTCCCTCTTTCTTTCTCTCTGTCCCTCTCTTTTTCTCTGTCCCTCTCTTTCTTTCTCTCTGTCCCTCTTTCTTTCTCTCTGTCCCTCTCTTTCTTTCTCTCTGTCCCTCTTTCTTTCTCTCTGTCCCTCTCTTTCTTTCTCTCTGTCCCTCTCTTTCTTTCTCTCTGTCCCTCTTTCTTTCTCTGTCCCTCTCTTTCTTTCTCTCTGTCCCTCTCTTTCTTTCTCTCTGTCCCTCTCTTTCTTTCTCTCTGTCCCTCTCTTTCTTTCTCTCTGTCCCTCTTTCTTTCTCTCTGTCCCTCTTTCTTTCTCTCTGTCCCTCTCTTTCTTTCTCTCTGTCCCTCTCTTTCTTTCTCTCTGTCCCTCTTTCTTTCTCTCTGTCCCTCTTTCTTTCTCTCTGTCCCTCTCTTTCTTTCTCTCTGTCCCTCTCTTTCTTTCTCTCTGTCCCTCTTTCTTTCTCTCTCTTATCTCTCCTTCTCTCACTCACTCTCTTTGTATCTCTCTTTCCCTTTCTCCTTCTCTATCTCTCCCTCTTTCTTTCTCCCCCTTTCTATCTCTCCTCTCCCTTTCTCTGTCCCTCTATTTCTTTCTCTCTGTTCTTCTCTTTCTTTCTCTCTGTCCCTCTTTCTTTCTCTCTCTTCTCTCTCCTTCTCTCACTCACTCTTTGTATCTCTCTCTTTCTCTCTCTCCTCTATCTCTCCCTCTTTCTCTCTCCCCCTTTCTATCTCTCCTCTCCCTTTCTCTGACCCTCTCTTTCTTTCTCTCTGTTCTTCTCTTTCTCTCTGTCCCTCTTTCTTTCTCTCTGTCCCTCTCTTTTTCTCTGTCCCTCTCTTTCTTTCTCTCTGTCCCTCTTTCTTTCTCTCTGTCCCTCTCTTTCTTTCTCTCTGTCCCTCTTTCTTTCTCTCTGTCCCTCTCTTTCTTTCTCTCTGTCCCTCTCTTTCTTTCTCTCTGTCCCTCTTTCTTTCTCTGTCCCTCTCTTTCTTTCTCTCTGTCCCTCTTTCTTTCTCTCTGTCCCTCTCTTTCTTTCTCTCTGTCCCTCTCTTTCTTTCTCTCTGTCCCTCTTTCTTTCTCTGTCCCTCTCTTTCTTTCTCTCTGTCCCTCTCTTTCTTTCTCTCTGTCCCTCTCTTTCTTTCTCTCTGTCCCTCTCTTTCTTTCTCTCTGTCCCTCTTTCTTTCTCTCTGTCCCTCTTTCTTTCTCTCTGTCCCTCTCTTTCTTTCTCTCTGTCCCTCTCTTTCTTTCTCTCTGTCCCTCTTTCTTTCTCTCTCTTATCTCTCCTTCTCTCACTCACTCTCTTTGTATCTCTCTTTCCCTTTCTCCTTCTCTATCTCTCCCTCTTTCTTTCTCCCCCTTTCTATCTCTCCTCTCCCTTTCTCTGTCCCTCTATTTCTTTCTCTCTGTTCTTCTCTTTCTTTCTCTCTGTCCCTCTTTCTTTCTCTCTCTTCTCTCTCCTTCTCTCACTCACTCTTTGTATCTCTCTCTTTCTCTCTCCTCTATCTCTCCCTCTTTCTCTCTCCCCCTTTCTATCTCTCCTCTCCCTTTCTCTGACCCTCTCTTTCTTTCTCTCTGTTCTTCTCTTTCTCTCTGTCCCTCTTTCTTTCTCTCTGTCCCTCTCTTTTTCTCTGTCCCTCTCTTTCTTTCTCTCTGTCCCTCTTTCTTTCTCTCTGTCCCTCTCTTTCTTTCTCTCTGCCCCTCTTTCTTTCTCTCTGTCCCTCTCTTTCTTTCTCTCTGTCCCTCTCTTTTTCTCTGTCCCTCTCTTTCTTTCTCTCTGTCCCTCTTTCTTTCTCTCTGTCCCTCTCTTTCTTTCTCTCTGTCCCTCTTTCTTTCTCTCTGTCCCTCTCTTTCTTTCTCTCTGTCCCTCTCTTTCTTTCTCTCTGTCCCTCTTTCTTTCTCTGTCCCTCTCTTTCTTTCTCTCTGTCCCTCTCTTTCTTTCTCTCTGTCCCTCTCTTTCTTTCTCTCTGTCCCTCTTTCTCTCTCTTATCCCTCCTTCTCTCACTCACTCTCTTTGTATCTCTCTCTTTCTCTCTCTCCTTCTCTATCTCTCCCTCTTTCTCTCTCCCCCTTTCTATCTCTCCTCTTCCTTTCTCTCTCTTTCTGCTGTGGGCGGTTTAGGGCCCCTCAAACCCCGACGACCTCGCCCCCGGATCCTGGCCGGGACAGGGCAGCTTCCTCTGACAGGCGCCGCGCGGGGCCGAGGGGGCTCAGCAGGAGGCGCAGCGGCGGGCGGAGAGAGGGAAGGGGGGGGCAGCGGCGTCCCTCTTGGCCTTGGCGGGCCGCCCGACCCTCCCCACCTCCTGCAAATGCGGCCGGCGGCGGGGGAAGAGCAAGAAGCCGGCTCCGGCGGGCGCGGGGCTTGGCTGGCTGGCTGGCGTGGGGAGCGCCGCTGGTGGTGCAAAGGGAGACCCTCCTCCGGGAGGGAGGGGGCCAGGCAGCAGCTAGCCAGCCGAGTTCGCAGCCAAACTTTGCACAGGCGGCGGCCGGCTGCGAGCGACTGGCTGGGTTTTGGGTCTTCGAGACCTCCCCGCCTCCTGAAGCGATTCCCGTAGCCTTCCCAAAGGCTCGGAATCGCCAACGCTCCTCCGGTGTCGCTCCGCCTCCTAAACCTGCGGGGTGGAGGCATCCCCCGGCCCAGCACTTCCGGAGGCCGAAAGGCGCGGCTCTCTTCGGGGTTGGGAAGAGGAGAGGCGGCGACAGAGGCGGCAGTCTACAGATGAGTATATCGCCGCCCCCCCTCTGCTCCAGCGCCTCCCCCCCCTCCCTGCCTGCATCTTCGCTCCATAAGACGTGGCCGATTTTTCATCCTACTTTGGGATGAAAAAAACTGCGTCTTATGGAGCGAAAAATACGGTATATGGTATATTTTGTATGTGTGCAGAAATACAGTGGTACCTCAAGATACGAACCCCTCGTCTTACGAACAACCCGAGATACGAACCCGGGGTTCAGAAAAATTTTGCCTCTTCTTACGAACTTTTTTCGTCTTACGAACGCTAAACCCGAACTTCCGGGTTCGGCATTCGGGAGGCTGCTGGGAAGCCCCCCGGCTGTTTTAAAAGGTGACAGCTGGGTGGCGGGGCTTCCCAGCGGCCTCCCGAACGCCGAACCCAGAAGTTCGGGTTTGGCGTTCGGCATTCGGGAGGCCGCTGAGAAGCCCCCGGGCTGTTTTAAAAGGTGACAGCCGGGCGGCAGGTTTTTTTTGCGGTTTTTTTTTTGTTGTTGCACGGATTAATTGAATTACATTGTTTCCTATGGGAAACAATGTTTCGTCTTACGAACCTTTCATCTTACGAACCTCCCCCGGGAACCAATTAGGTTCATAAGACAAGGTATGACTGTATATGGATCTTTATTTCTGATGAAAGGAATTTTTCATAAGGACATATGAAGCTGTATAATCTCTTATGAATCCAATGACCTGGGAATCAAAAATGATTTATTATATAACCGTGCAATTACTGTTTTGACACTTTGTCGTGTTTTATTGTTGTTTGTAACATAAAAATTTGAAGGAAAAAAAAAAAGAAGACATCAATTTTCCCAACTTAACACAAACCCAACTTAGCCTCAGGCTTCATGACTGTTGTATGCAACCTCTGCATGACAAACCTCTTTGTGCTGTTTTCTTGCTGCCCCATTTTTGGGGTTATCTTAAAAACAAAGCACTTTTTGTCATGGGGATGTGTCTACACAGAGCCTTTCCTTGGAAAAGAAATGGTTACTATGTCGATCTCTGCTGTGAATTGACACGAATTGAGCCCTTGGGAAAGTCCGGTACCCTTCCCTGAATGTGGGGGTGGATGTGGTAAGCCTCAAAGTTGCATATGCAAAGCACTTCCGTTAAGGGTGTGTGTGTGTGTGTGTGGAATCCACAAGACGCTTCTTCTCTCTACTTGCTTGGAAGCCAAGCGGCAAGTGGATAAGAACCAGGGGTGGGCAGCAGGCAGGACGGGGTGGAACGCAGTTCCACCGGCACAAATGAAGCGTCTTAGAACGTCTTAGAACTGTGGTCCATTCATCATCTTGGTCATCTCCGTCTCCAATTACATCGCTAGGAACATCATCTGCGATGGTGAAGACTGCACATCAACTGGAACATCTGGGACAGCTATCTAAAGTCCATAAATATCTTGTGTTGTACTCATAATTTGAATCAGGAACGTTGTTTAGAGTTAAAATATTGATTGTAGCACGTGATTCGCTTCCGGAACCTCGTTGAGCTGATCTGTAGTTACTGGAACCCCTGCGTCTGCCGCCTCTGGGACCTGTTCCTCTGGGCTGGGCAGGATATTGAGAGCGTTGAGAATCAGCAGATTGAGAGCGTTGAAAATGCCCCAGCTTTAGCTGACCATCCACCACTCCCATCCTCCTCCTCCTCCTCTTCGTAAAGCGGCAGGGAGACCAGCACCGGCAGGAGTTGCAGGGGGCCCATTTCGTACCCCCCCTCTTTTCTCAACAGCTGATCAGTTACCCAGTCTGAGGCAGGGGGCAACCGAGGAAGGAGAGCGTGGGAAACGCGAAGCAAATTGTCACCCCAGAAAGCGACACTGGTG
The DNA here is from genome assembly GCF_031021105.1 of Erythrolamprus reginae. NCBI lineage: Eukaryota > Metazoa > Chordata > Lepidosauria > Squamata > Dipsadidae > Erythrolamprus > Erythrolamprus reginae. The sequence continues at coordinate 17,441,635 of NC_091959.1, read as the reverse complement.
AGGTTGTAAGTTGAGGACTTAACAGTTCACTTGAACGATGAGGATCGTTCAAGCCACTCCCACCTGGTCCCATGGCCGGCAAGCCACTCCTACCCAGTCACATGACCATCAAGCCACACCCACAAAATAAGCCACACCCACAGTGTGGCAGTAAAAAAATTGGCTGCCCATTACTGATGATAAGAACACTTTGTTCAGGCCTCAGCAAAGGATGTCATCATTAATTCCAGAGGAACACCGGTTTCTCCTTGAGGCTCACCTTCCCAGCTTAATAAGTTCTTTAAAAGATCCATAGATCATCTGTAAAGGCCTGGAAAAACTCTCTGCTACTGAGGGACAGCAGACGACCAATCACAACCACTGGAAGTTTAGAAAGGGAGGAGGAGGAGGAGGAGGAGGAGGAGGAGAGAAAATGGAAATAAGTCATGGCAAGGAGGAGATTTTTTGTCCAACCTCAGTTGGACCAACTCCCACTGCCCTCAGGAGACCTTGGCCAGCTGGTGTTCCACGTTGGCAAGAGCATCAAGTGGTGATAAATTATTCCAAAATCAAGATTATTGCCAGAAGGTCTGAATTACTGCTCCTGTAATGAGCTTTGCATTGTGCAAGTCTCATCCTTTAAATGTGTAGGGGAGGCATTTCATGCCCAAGGCAGTTGAAGGGCACGAAGCTGCCAAGCTGCCTCATAAGGAAGCCAAAAAGCCCAAGGCCACTTCGTGGGAGAGCAGCAACTTGCCTTTCAGCAGCGCTCAAGTTATCTCAGGTAAGTCTCTGGTCTGGCCCAGATTGCAGATCAGCAGAGTTGGAAGGGACCTTGGAGGTCATCAAGTCCAACCCACCACTCAAGCCGGAGACCCTGCACCATTTCTGACATATGGCAGTCCCGTCTCTTCTTGAAAGCTTCCAGTGACGAAGCTCCTACAACTTCTGGAATCAACTTCTGTTCCATGGGTTGATTGCTCTCGCTGTCAGGAAATTTCTCCTTATTTCCAGGTGGAATCTCTCCTTGATCAGTTTCCATCCATTATCCCTTGTCTGGCCTTCAGGTGCTTTGGAAAATAGCTTGACCCCCCCCCCTTCCTCCTCTCTGTGGCAGCCCCTCAAGTATTGGAAGGCTGCTATCATGTCTCCCTTGGTCTTTCTCTTCACTAGACTCGCCATGCCCAGTTCCTGCAACTGTTCATCGTATGTCTTAGCCTCCAGCCCCCTAATCATCCTGGTTGCTCTTCTTTGCACTCTTTCTAGAGTCTCAACATCTCTTTTAGGGTGTGGTGGAAAAAAATGGATGCAGTATTCTAGATGTGATCTTATAAGCTTTGTAGAGTGACATTAATACATAGAACATAGAAACATAGAAGACTGACGGCAGAAAAAGACCTCATGGTTCATCTAGTCTGCCCTTATACTATGTCCTGTATTTTATCTTAGGATGGATCTATGTTTATCCCAGGCATGTTTAAATTCAGTTACTGTGGATTTACCAACCACGTCTGCTGGAAGTTTGTTCCAAGGATCTACTACTCTTTCAGTAAAATAATATTTTCTCATGTTGCTTTTGATCTTTCCCCCAACTAACTTCAGATTGTGTCCCCTTGTTCTTGTGTTCACTTTCCTATTAAAAACACTTCCCTCCTGAACCTTATTCAACCCTTTAACATATTTAAATGTTTCAATCATGTCCCCCCTTTTCCTTCTGTCCTCCAGACTATACAGATTGAGTTCATGAAGTCTTTCCTGATACGTTTTATGCTTAAGACCTTCCACCATTCTTGTAGCCCGTCTTTGGACCCGTTCAATTTTGTCAATATCTTTTTGTAGGTGAGGTCTCCAGAACTGAACACAGTATTCCAAATGTGGTCTCACCAGCGCTCTATATAGCAGGATCACAATCTCCCTCTTCCTGCTTGTTATACCTCTAGCTATGCTGCCAAGCATCCTACTTGCTTTTCCTACCGCCCGACCACACTGCTCACTCATTTTGAGACTGTCAGAAATCACTACCCCTAAATCCTTCTCTTCTGAAGTTTTTGCTAACACAGAACTGCCAATACAATACTCATATTGAGGTTTCCTTTTCCCCAAGTGCATTATTTTACATTTGGAAACATTAAACTGCAGTTTCCATTGCTTTGACCATTTATCTAGTAAAGCTAAATCATTTACCATATTACAGAGGCCTCCAGGAATATCAACCCTATTGCACACTTTAGAGTCATCGGCAAGTAGGCAAACTTTCCCTACCAAACCTTCCCCTATGTCACTCACAAACATATTAAAAAGAAAAAGACCTCCCTTGATCTTGATTGCATCCCTCTGTTAATGCCGCTTAGGATCGCACTGGGGTTTATTTGGCTTTGCATCATTTTCTGCTTGACCTCGAGGGGGTGGACATGGGTTCTTTCAAGAACACCCAAGTTGGTGGGCTCCAAAGCACCTAAGGGCCAACATAACCATACAGGTCCCTAGGTAACACCCCCCCCCCCAATACTCAAAGGCTAATACTCAGTGCTCGCTACTCCATTCTCTTCCACTTCTACTACCACCTACTACTACTACTACCCCCCTCAACGATTACTTCCCATGTTATACTGCCATAGAACAGTATCTCTTCCAATCTGCTTTAGTCTGATTCTGGCTATACAGTGATACCTCATCTTACAAATGCCTCGTCATACAAACTTTTCGAGATAAAAACCCGGGGTTTAAGATTTTTTTGCCTCTTCTTACAAACTATTTTCACCTTACAAACACGCCGCTGCCGCTGGGATGCCCCGCCTCCAGACTTCCTTTGCCAGCGAAGCACCCGTTTTTGCGCTGCTGGGATTCCCCTGAGGCTCCCCTCCATGGGAAACCCCACCTCTGGACTTCCGTGTTTTTGTGATGCTGCAGGGGAATCCCAGCAGGGGAATCCAGCAGCGCAAAACGGGCGCTTCGCTGGCAATGGAAGTCCGGAGGTGGGGTTTCCCATGGAGGGGAGCCCCAGGGGAATCACAGCAGCACAAAAACCAACGCTTCAGCTGGCAAAAGGGGTGAATTTTGGGCTTGCACGCATTAATCGCTTTTCCATTGATTCCTATGGGAAACATTGTTTCGTCTTACAAACTTTTCACCTTAAGAACCTCGTCCCAGAACCAATTAAGTTTGTAAGACAAGGTATCACTGTACTTCCTTCATTCTCTCACCAATGACCCATAATGACCATTTGAAAAATATCCTTTCAATCAATCCTTGCATTGATGGCTGTCAAGCAAAGGAAAGCTGAAGTGAGGTTGTAAGCGCAGCTGTGGTTTTGCTTAATGACTGCTTTGCTTAATGACCAGTGTTGGTTCAAATTGTGGTTTCCAAATGACGATGGTCTGTACCTACATCACCACTGTGGTTAGCTCTAATGGAACACCTCAAGCATTAGTACACCTCTCTCCTACAGTTTGATAAGAAATCTGGGAATCCTGGGAGTTGAAGTCCACATATCTTGACCTTGCCAAGATTAAGAAGCACTGCTCTAGTCTAATTATTTTCTGTTGCACCCCCCTAGAAAGAAGTAAACATTGCCCCCCCCAACTCTCCAATCTGGGCAATGGAATTTTAGTGTTAATATTTATTATTTTACTTATTATAAGCTGCAAGCAAACTGTTGCCTTACTATTGGCCTGGGAATAAGTCACATTGAACTCAGTGGAGCTTGTTTTCGGTTAGGCAGGCATAGGCTTAATCCAGCCAATGTTTTGGGGACAGCCGCCTAGCCCATAAGTGCTGCCTCTGACGGGCACTCACAGTGAAAGGAGGCTATAGGGCAGGGATCGTGAACCTATGGCATGGGTGCCACAGGGGGCACGTGGAGCCATATAGTTATAGTTATAATTAGATTTGTATGCCGCCCCTCTCGGAAGACTCTGAAGACATCTGCTGGCACACGAGCCGTTGCCCTAGCTCAGCTCCAATGTGCATGTGTGTGCCGGCCAGCTGATTTTTGGCTCACACAGAGGCTCTGGGAGGGCGTTTTTGGCTTCCAGAGAGCCTCTGGTGGGATGGGGGAGGACGTTTTTACCCTCCCAGGGAAGCCTTTGGAGCCTGGGGAGGGCAAAACACGAGCTTAGTGGGCCTACCAGAAGTTGGGAAACAGGCCGTTTCTGGCCTCCAGAGGGCCTCCAGGGGCTGGGGAAGCTGTTTTCGCCCTCCCCAGGCATTGAATTATGGGTGTGAGCACTTGCGCGTGCCCGATAGCACACACACACGCTCTTTCGGCACCCAAGGGAAAAAAGGTTTGCCACCACTGCTATAGGGTGTCGGTCAAAGCTTTCGCCCAGCTGCAGAGGATTTCCCCACTAAGAACATAAGAACATAAGAAGAGCCCTGCTAAATCAGGCCAAAACCCATGGAGTCCAGCATTCTGTGTCACACAGCGGCCCACCAACTGTCTATGGGGATCTTGAGCAGAAAGAGAAGGCAAGATCCTCCCTTTGCCATGACCCCCAACAAATGGTCCTCAAGGGAATCCCGCCTGCTTCAACCAACATAGAGGCGGCACATGGACATACCTTTCAATAACCACGGATACACTTGGCATCCATGAATCTGTCTAATCCTGCCTTGAAGCTATCCAGGCTGACAGCTGTCACGACCTCTTCTGGAAGTGAATTCCATTCTGCTTTTAAATAACTGAGATGCAACCTACTTCTAAATTGGAAACTTCAATGTTTTAGGATCTGTCATCAAGTCTGCCATTAATGGAATCCAGAGAAAATCAAGCCCTTGTTTAAACCAGCAACGATGAGGTTGGTCCACGGGGGACGTCCGGACAGCAGCTTCTGTGCTTCCTCGCCATAAGCTGCTTTTGTTGCCAATGCACACAAACTGTGACGGACTCGGAATTCTTTCCCCTCTTAATAATCCAACCGCGCTTCAAAGCCGGTGAGGATAGAATGTTTATTTGGACAATTCAAATTTCCTGCAGAAATGCTTAAGAGCCCATTGCGATTGCAAAACTTTGTGCAAAAGCTGAAAACACTCATGCTGCCCTTGTGTGGAAAAAGCTACACTAGCAGAACTAACCCTCGTGCATTTCTGATCCAAGGACATCAAAGATTTGCACCTAAAACTTCACAAATTCTCCAATGGCAGCAGATTTGTGACATTTTAACTCCCAATCATCTTAGCAGCAGCTATGCTACCTGAGGATGACTCTGGAAATCCACTGTCCAGAGCAGACCTGGGCAAGGGGCGATCCACCCGCTGTCTGTGACCGGCCTGCCTGCTATCTGTGACAGGTCCGCGGAGGTCGGGGTCTGCTCCAGTGCGAGGATGAAAGAGTTCACCGCGTCTGCCGGGACTGCTCCGGTTCCTGCTTTCCTGATGCAGGCACAGTGAGCTCTTTCATCCTCGCACTGGAGTGGAACTGTTGTGGTTAGCTCTGGCCCAGCTCCTGCCCCAAGGACTGTGGATGTGGGAGAGACATCCACATGCTGCAGGCCTGTTTTGCCCCTGGTGGAATCTGCTAATGACGGCTCCTCTGACCAAGAAGACATGAGTAACAGGGTGGAGGAGAGTGTGGCAGACAGCTCAGAAGGAGATCAATTATCTAGCTCCTCCTTGGATTCAGAACAAGAGTTAATGATACAGCCACGCATGCGGAGAGCGATGCATAGGCAACAACAACTGAGAGATTATTATCAAAGAAAATGAGGCCACCTGTGGTTGGGTGGGGCTGTGGTAATTAGTGAGGCTGCTATAAATAGCAGCCTGTGGGTTTGGCCATTGTGGAGGATTATCTGATCGTTGTGTTTTGTGACTGCTTTACTGACTTTGACTTTTTGGGTGCTGATTTTTCCCCGCTTTGAAACTAAACCAGAGCAAAGTGTGTTTCACTTTGTGAAAGAAGGACTGTGAATTGCGTCACAGCTGCAAGCTAAATATCACAGAACTGATAAGGCACTTGTACAAATTACCAGTTTGTTTGGAGACGAGGGCTCTTTGCTATACAAAAAGAGGGCTTAGTTTAAGTGAATTTTCATTATAAAGAACATTGTTTTGAATTTTCAAACGTGTGTGTGTCTGAAATTTGTACCTGTGAATTTTTAGGAGGAGTCTACCAGAGAACCCGACAGAACAGGAACACAGCCTCCTATCGAGAGCGTCCGAGCACAGAAACCTCGCAAACACTCCAGCGCAGTGACTGTGGTGCACCATGTTGCCGTAAAGCAAACAATTAGGGGTCTGTAGAGTGGGTCTGGGTGTTTAGGTCAGGCCAGGGTCTGGGTCTTTACAGTATTGGGTAGAACTGAGTTAATTATATTAGTCCGGCCCTCTAAAACCATCCCAATTTCTCATGCGGCCCCATGGCAAAATTAATTGCCCACCCCTGGTCCAGAGGGTACTCAAATGATAGATTGAGTCATTGAACTGTACAGCCACTGTCCACTCTAGCTTTGTAACATTCACAGGCCAGCACAACATTTTTCTTTGCCATTGCTAGGAAATTCAAATGCAGGAAGTCTTTTTTTTAATCAATACCTTGTTTGCAGGCATCAAAACTGGTTGCTGTGAAAACAGATGGCTGATAATCTAAACGGGGGCTTCCGTCTGATCTACAGAGGTTGTTTAGAATATGGAATACTGAATAATGGAGTTGGAAGGGTCCTTGGAGGTCTTCTAGTTCAACCCCCAGCTCAAGCAGGAGACCATATGTTGTTTCAGACAAATGGCTATTCAGACTCTTTAAGAAAGCCTCCACTGATGGAGCACCAACAATTTCAAGCTATTTTATAGTTTGATTTCTCTCTCCTTTAGGAATTAGGCCAGACAAGGAACAATGGCAGGGCCCAGGGGAAGAGCCTTCTCTGTGGCAGCCCCGGCCCTCTGGAACCAACTCCCCCCAGAGATTAGAATTGCCCCCACCCTCTTCGCCTTTCGTAAGCTCCTTAAAACCCACCTCTGCCGTCAGGCATGGGGGAACTGAGATATTCTTTCCCCCTAGGCCTTTACAATTTATGCATGGTATGTTTGTTTGTATGTATGTTTGGTTTTACAATAAGGGTTTTTTTAGTTGTTTTAGTATTGGATTTACATGCTGTTTTTTATTACTGTTGTTAGCCGCCCCGAGTCTACGGAGAGGGGCGGCATAGAAATTCAATAAATGAATGAATGAATGAATGAAGGAAGGAAGGAAGGAAGGAAGGAAGGAAGGAAGGAAGAAAGAAAGAAAGAAAGAAAGAAAGAAAGAAAGAAAGAAAGAAAGAAAGAAAGAAAGGAAACTGAACAAGGAGAGATTTAACCTGGAACTAAGGAGGAACTTTCTTACTGTGAGAACCATCAACCAACGGAACAGAAGTTGCCTTCAGAAGTTGTGGGAGCTTCACCACTGGAGGCTTTCAAGAAGAGATTGGACTGCCATTTGTCAGAAATGGTGTAAGATCTCCTGCTTGGGTGAAGGGTTGGACTACATGAACTACAAGGTTCTTTCCAGCTCTGCTAATCTGTAATACTTTTCCTTAGTTCTAGGTTGCTTCTTTTCTTAGTTAGTTTCCATCCATTGTTTCTTGCCTTGCCTTTTGGTCGTTTTGGAAAACAAGTTGGCTCCCTCTTCTTTGCTTCAGCCCCCCAAATACTGCAACACTGCCATCATGTCGCCCCGACCCTTCTTTTCACTAGACTAGACCTACTCAATTCCTGCAACCATTCTTTGTATGTTTTAGCCTCCAACCTCCTAATCATCTTTGTTGCTCTTCTTTGTACTCTTTTCAGAGTCTCAACATCTTTTTGTTGTGGGACTGTGGAATGTTATATGTCGACAAAAAGTGGGTGCAGTATTCCAAGTGTGGTCTTAACAAGGATTTGTTTATTGTTTGTCTTATTTTGTCTTATGGTTTATCTTACTATTTTTGAATTGCACCTTTTTTGGCCCTGCCTTCCTTAAGAGAAGACTTTGCTTCTTCCTCTAGAAGTGGATAGTCTTGAAGGGCAAATCAACATGAAACGATTTTGAGACTCGGTGTTCTAACATTCGTAAACTCCTTAAAACCCACCTCTGCCGTCAGGCATGGGGGAACTGAGATAACTTCCCCAGGCCTATATTGTTTATGTATGGTATGTTGTGTGCATGTTTTTTAAAGTATGGGTTTTTAGCTTTAATTATTAGATTTCTATTGTACATTTTTTTTTCTATTACTGTTGTGAGCTGCCCCGAGTCTACGGAGAGGGGCGGCATACAAATTAGATAGATAGATAGATAGATAGATAGATAGATAGATAGATAGATAGATAGATAGATAGATAGATAGACAGACAGACAGACAGACAGACAGACAGACAGACAGATTAGATAGAATAGATAGATAGATTAGATAGAATAGATAGATAGATAGAATAGATAGATAGATAGATTAGATAGAATAGATAGATAGATAGATAGATAGATTAGATAGAATAGATAGACAGACAGACAGATAGATTAGATAGAATAGATAGATAGATTAGACAGAATAGACAGATAGATTAGATAGATTAGATAGATAGATAGATAGATAGATAGATAGATAGATAGATAGATAGATAGATAGATAGATAGATAGATAGATAGATAGATAGATAGATAGATAGATGTGTCAAACTCAAGGCCTGGGAGCTGGATATACGAAGGACTAGCCCGTGGTATCTCTGCCGGTGTAAACGGGCTCCCGAACTCTGTTTTCACTTGCAACAGCCTCCTGCATCCCTCTGCTTGTGTGCGGTCCTCTTGAGCTCCGTTTTTGCTGGCAGAGGATTGCAGGAGGCCGTTGCAGCTGAAAACCCAGCTCAGGAGCCCATTTACATTGGCAGAGTGCTCTGGCACTACAGGTGCCCCCAACATGAATGACGTTGAGTTGGCCACACCCATCCTGGCCACACATTCATTCATTCATTCATTCATTCATTCATTCATTCATTCATTCATTCATTCATGCCGCCCTTCTCTTTAGACTCAGGGCGGCTTACAACATGTTAGCAATAGCACTTTTTTAACAGAGCCAGCATATTGCCCCCACAAACCGGGTCCTCGTTTTACCAATTTCAGAAGGACAGAAGGCTGAGTCAACCTTGAGCCGGTGATGAGATTTGAACCGCTGACCCTCAGATCTACAGTCAGCTTCAGTGGCCTGTAGTAGAGCACTCTACCTGCTGTGCCACCCTGGCTCTTCTTCATCCCTGCCCCCACCCCCAAGGTCAAACACAACCCTGATACGGCCCTCAATGAAATTGAGTTTGACACCTCTGCTCTAACATGTTCTCCTGTACTTTTTTGTAGATTCACCCATGATACATAAAGACCTTGATTTACATCTGTAATTAAGGCCAGAATTATTGCCGTAAGCCATTGCAGTCTTTAATGGATCACCCTGAGAGCATGCCTGACCATATGACTGGTTTTTTTTCTTTGCTGTGGTCATTAAGTGAAAGCAGTAGTCGATAGGCAAATTGTAGTTGTTAGGCAAATCCGTTTTACCCAATGGTCATTTCTGGCCAGAAATAGAAGTCAAATTTGCAGTTACGTGACTGTGGGAGACTGCAAATGTCCGAGCCAGTTGCCAAGGACCCAAAATCTGATCATGTGACTGGGTTGGGTTCATTGGAACTTTGAAATCGGGTCATAAATTCCTTGTAAGATGGACATTGTAACTCAGTTGGATGCTCAATGCTCAATCCTAAATTGAGGACTATCACGACACGGTGATGGAAACATTTCAGATATCTAACATTTCAGCAGGAGGAGAGATTATTTTGCTAAACTGCTCTCTCTTTACTATACAAATTTAGCTATGGTGCTCCAAAACCATTTGTTCAGGCAATGGCTTCTTCCGGAGGCCAACTCAAAGGTTCAGAAAAGGTATTGCATTGGCAGTTCTGTGTTAGCAAAAACTTCAGAAGAGAAGGATTTAGGGGTAGTGATTTCTGACAGTCTCAAAATGGGTGAGCAGTGTGGTCGGTCAGTAGGAAAAGCAAGTAGGATGCTTGGCTGCATAGCTAGAGGTATAACAAGCAGGAAGAGGGAGATTGTGATCCCCTTATATAGAGCGCTGGTGAGACCACATTTGGAATACACTGTGTTCAGTTCTGGAGACCTCACCTACAAAAAGATATTGACAAAATTGAACGGGTCCAAAGATGGGCTACAAGAATGGTGGAAGGTTTTAAGCATAAAACGTATCAGGAAAGACTTCATGAACTCAATCTGTATAGTCTGGAGGACAGAAGGAAAAGGGGGGACATGATCGAAACATTTAAATATGTTAAAGGGTTAAGGTTCAGGAGGGAAGTGTTTTTAATGAGAAAGTGAACACAAGAACAAGGGGACACAATCTGAAGTTAGTTGGGGGGAAGATCAAAAGCAACATGAGAAAATATTATTTTACTGAAAGAGTAGTAGATCCTTGGAACAAACTTCCAGCAGACGTGGTTGATAAATCCACAGTAACTGAATTTAAACATGCCTGGGATAAACATATATCCATTGTAAGATAAAATACAGGAAATAGTATAAGGACAGACTAGATGGACCATGAGGTCTTTTTCTGCCGTCAGTCTTCTATGTTTCTATGTATTTAGGTTTTTGAAAATCCCTGACTTTCTCATTAGACCAGATGTTAAAAAGCTGTGAGTTTGACTAGATGCTCAAGACTGAAGTCTGCAGTATTATTCTCATAGCACATCCCCATCTTTTTTTTTTACTTGCTGTAATTCTTAAAAAATTCATCGCAAGTTCTACTTTTAACACAGACATTTCATCAGAGGCCTGATTATTCCACCGTGATTACCTAACTGCAGAAGTCAACAGAAGGACTCTGCAGGATGAGTTACGCCAGTGTAGCAAGAGAGCCCTTGACTGCCTTCCAGAATTTATTTTTTTAATGTCTGTATTCATACAGAAGAACTCCACTCCAATCCATCACTCCTTTGTATAAGTACAAAAGTAACACAATTCTCTGCACTGGCAACGGCAGTCCAATGAAACTGCAGGACCTGGAAGATGCTAGGAGCTAAATGCCAGGCAACGCGTAGCAGGTGGCTCAACCTTTTGCAAGAAATTCAGCCAGCAACTAACTAACTAACTAACTAACTAACTAACTAACTAACTAACTAACTAACTAACTTACTTACTTACTTACTTACTTACTTACTTACTTATTTGATTTGTATGCCGCCCCTCTCCGAAGACTCGGGGCGGCTAACAACAGTATAAAAAGACAATGTAAACAAATCTAATATTAAAAATAATCTAAAAAACCCCAATTTAAAGAACCACTCAGACATACAAGCATACCATGTATAAATTCTATAAGCCTAGGGGGAAGGGAAATTTCAATTCCCCCATGCCTGACGACAGAGGTGGGTTTTAAGGAGCTTGCGAAAGGCAAGGAGGGTGGGGGCAACTGTGATATCTGAGGGGAGCTGGTTCCAGAGGGCCGGGGCCGCCACAGAGAAGGCTCTTCTCCTGGGTCCCGCCAGACGACATTGCTTAGTCGACGGGACCCGGAGAAAGCCAACTCTGTGGGACCTAACCGGTCACTGGAATTCGTGCGGCAGAAGGCGGTCCCGGAGATATTCTGGTCCGATGCCATGAAGGGCTTTATAGGTCATAACCAACACTTTGAATTGTGACCGGAAATTGATCGGCAACCAATGCAGACTGCGGAGTGTTGGTGTAACATGGGCATATTTGGGAAAGCCCATGATTGCTCTCGCAGCTGCATTCTGCACGATCTGAAGTTTCCGAACACTTTTCAAAGGTAGCCCCATGTAGAGAGTGTTACAATAGTCGAACCTTGAGGCGATGAGGGCAGGAGTGACTGTGAGCAGTGAGTCTCGGTCCAGATAGCTTGTTCTCCAGACCCTGCCATCTCCTTATGTCATAAAACGGGTTATATTCGGGCAGAACTGAAAGGGGAGCAAAGGCCTGGAACACGAAAAGGGTGGGAAGAAAAAACAGCACACACACTTCAAGGGTAAGCACAACCACATCCACTGCAAGAGGAAAGAGGCTTTGGAAGCCCACAAACGCACGCACACATCCTGGGGCTGCAAGGTGGAATGGAAAAATGTCCTGTTCTTGGAAAGTCTTTCACACACACCAGGGTCTCCCCATGTCTATTCACACAGCAGTCCCTCTGGAGCAGATGTAAGTAAATCTATTATTATTATTATTATTATTATTATTATTATTATTATTATTATTTATTTATTTAGATTTGTATGCCGCCCCCCTCCACAGACTCGGGGCGGCTCACAACAAGATACGGCGAATCATAACAAATCCAAATAAGATTTAAAAGATTTTAAAAGATTTTAAAAGAACCCCATTTACTAACAAACACACACACAAACATACCATGTATAAATTGAACATGCCCGGGGGAGGTGTTTCAATTCCCCCATGCCTGACGGCAAAGGTGGGTTTTAAGGAGTTTACGGAAGGCAGGGAGAGTAGGGGCAGTCCTAATCTCTGGGGGGAGTTGGTTCCAGAGAGTCGGGGCCGCCACAGAGAAGGCTCTTCCCCTGGGGCCCGCCAACCGACATTGTTTAGTTGACAGGACCCGGAGAAGGCCCACTCTGTGGGACCTAATCGGTCGCTGGGATTCGTGCGGCAGAAGGCGGTCTCGGAGATATTCTGGTCCAGTGCCATGAAGGGCTTTAAAGGTCATAACCAACACTTTGAATTGTGACCGGAAATTGATCGGCAGCCAATGCAGACTGCGGAGTGATGGTGAAACATGGGTGAAACATCTACCTGGGGTCTTGCCACTTGCAGAGGGCATTTCTACCCCTGAGCAAAGAGGACAACACCAGTTTTACACAACCTTCCAGGAAGACCTCGAGGGCTGAGAAAAGTATCAGCCGTGGACCTCTGAGCAGGCAGTTCAAGAGAAGGAGGAGGACTTCGTGAAAAAGACAAAAGCTTTCTTGAGAAAGAGCTTGCGCAAGACGCAGAGAGCTGCCTGAGGTGAGGGTTAGGAACGCCACAAGTTCCCTTCCTTTTCAACCTCCAAACTCGCGGAGAGTGATGTGGGCAGGGGGTGGGCTGCTAAGGTGGAACGGTGGCGTGTGCTCGCCCCCGTGGCTCTGAGTGCTAGCGGAGTCCAGCGCAATTCTGCTACTGCACCTGGACAGCCATGGGCACACCTGCGTGTCCGCGCGCGATTTCGCTCCCTGCCCAGGTGCAGTAGCAGAATTGCGCTGGACTCCGCTAGCACTCAGAGCCACAGGGGCGAGCACACATCACCGTTAGCAGCCCACCTCTGGATGTGGGGCCGGTCACTCCCCTGCCTTGTTGAGAGAGAGAGAGAGAGAATAAATCCGAAGGAGGCAGAGCTGGGAACGTTGCCTGGCGTTCCAGAAGGAGAGGAGGAGAGGAGTAGGAAGAGATGAGGTTTTCTAACCCAAGCTGTGGCTCAGAGGCAATGCCAGCTCTCCCCCAGTCCCTTCTGGAGAATACAAGCCCAGATGAGCTTCTGCAGAAAAGCAACCCTATCCCCAACGAACTGGCACTACAAGAGAACAATGAGTGGGGTGGATGAAGTGGGTGGGTGGGAGAGATGGATTGCTCCTTTGCCATAAATGCCTCCCCCCCATTTTGAGTACGGACGCTCTGCAAAAGGCGGTTTTCTACCCAGCGAGGCTCTCCACCCTGAGAAGCATGCAACTTCGACACTTGGAAGCTGTCTTTCAAAAAAAAGAGAGAGAGAGAGAAACATTTTCGGCACTGCCCGACCCCTCCTGGCCTCCCCTCTCCCCGGCTGGCCCGAAACAACAGACGCCTCTTTGTGTGAGCCAGCCGCCCCCTGCTAAATCACTCTGACAGCCAAGATTCACATTTACAGAGCGTTGGGAAAGCAAAAGGCAGGGACGAAAACAAACACGCCTTCTGGGCCCAACGCTGAGAACTTTCCCCTCGCGCCGAAAGTGAGGCCACACGGCTGCTCTGCAGCCCCTCCTCGAAACAGAGAAAGGAAAAAAGGGGGAAACCAAGAAGGCCAAGTTCTCTCCAGGAGAGAGAGTGACCCCAAACTCCAGACTCAAACTGGAAGAACCAATCGATGTTTGTCGTTTTTTGTTTTTTTTTAAACTCACTTGCACGTGAACCAGAGCAATTATGCTCGGCCGTAAGAGCCCAGAATGAAGGGCCAAAATAAATGACGAGGAAACAACTTGGCCGGCTGAAAAATCCCCACCCTGCCCAGCTTAGGCCAAACTGCATTCTCCCTTCAAGCTCCAGGATTTTGAAATGGATCGTGTCTCCCATGCCGTTCCCAAGCGAGGCCTTTGTGCAGCCCACGGCAGGAAAGGAAAAGACCTCTGTGAATATTATCCCAGCAAGAAAAGGCGATTTGCGGGGGTGCTCCCTGTGCAGGGGAGACCTTGCAGCAGGGGCGGCCGAAGAGACTCAGCCGAGAGTCCTTCCAGTGGCTGCTAGACAGACCGCAAGTCCATCAGAACCTCTGCCCCACTTGGGCCTGTCTCCAAGGCAGCTGACCCAGATGCCTCCGGGCGGGTTGCAGACAGGGCCAGAAGCCAGCAAAGAATGCTCATCCCAGCCACTCAGTGGACCCCCAGCTGACCCTCCAGGAACTGAGTCCGGGTGGATCTCTTGCCCTCCTTCCTGGGAAGGTATATGCAGAGGTGGAACGGGGATGTGTGCTTGTCCCACGTGGCTCTGAGTGCTAACCGAGTCCAGCACAATTATGCTACTGCACCTGGGCCATTTCGGTACCTGCCCAGGTGCAGTAGCAGAATTGCGCTGGACTCTGCTAGCACAGGGCCGAGCACAAGTCACCGTTCTACCTTAGCAGCCCCCCTCTGGGTGTATGCCCTTCTTCTATCTGTCTGGACCCAGTTGCAGGTGACAGCTGGGCAGGTCACGGTCACTTCCGAACAAGCTGTTCCAGCATTAAATTAGAGTATAATCAGAGTTCTTAGGGAGTTGGGCAGTATGCAAGTGGAACTAAATAAATAAAACTTTTCGGGAGGAGTGGAGGTGACTCCCAGGAAGGGCCCTAGTGGTAAGTAGGTTTCTAGCGCGCCAACTCAGGAAGCTCAAACTGCCCAAGGAGCTGCTGATACAGTTCTACAGAGGAATCATCGAGTCTGTCATCTGCACCTCTATAACTGTCTGGTTTGGTGCTGCAACCCAAAAGGACTGACACAGGATAATCAGAACTGCAGAAAAAAAAGCAATTGCTACTAACTTGCCTTCCATTGAGGACCTGTATACTGCACGAGTCAAAAAGACGGCGGGGGAAATATTTACTGACCCCTCAAATCCTGAACATTTTAAACCGTTTCAACTCCTACCTTCACAAACTTTGCTATAGAGCCCTGCACACCAAGACAACAAGATACAAGAACAGTTTTTTCCCGAATGCCATCACTCCGCTAAACAAATCATTCCCACAACACTGTCAAACTGTTTACTAGGTCTGCACTACTATTACTACAGGTTTTTTCTCATCATTCCTATCACTTATTTCCTCCCACTTATGACTGTATGACTGTAACTTGTTGCTTGTATCCTTAAAGTTTTTATTAATATTGATTGTTTCCTAATTGCTTATTTGATCCCTATGACAATTATTAAGTGTTGTGCCTCCTGATTCTTCACAAATGTCTCTTTTTCTTTTGTGTCCACCGAGAGCATCTGCACCAAAGACCCATTCCTTGTGTGCCCAATCACACTTGGCCAATAAAGAATTCTATTCTATTCTATATTCCAGTGTTTCCCAACCTTGGCAACTTGAAGATATTTGGACTTCAACTCCCAGAATTCCCCAGCCAGCATTGGCTGGCTGGGGAATTCTGGGAGTTGAAGTCCAAATATTTTCAAGTTGCCAAGGTTGGGAAACACTGCTATATTCTATTCTATATCCTATCCTATCCTAATCTATTTTATCGCACTGTTTTGCTTGGGCCTCAACACAATCTGGTCATCAATGCGAGTCTTTGAAGAAAGTAAAGTAAACCAAACCAAACCTCATCGGGACTGAGTGAATTTGACGAGGGTAGAACATTTTCACAGCTCATTTAAAGGTTTGGTTTTTTAAATCATTTTCTTTTCTTCGCCCCTATTTTCACTTCCGACTGAAAACGAACACACTCTTGGCAAAGGAGGCAACCAAAGAGCCGGCAACGAAGGGCGGCGAGGCGCCTCTCCATCCTCCGCGGCGACTTTCGCAGCCTCCTTCTCGTCTCCCCCTCCCTCCCTTCCCAGCGCCGCCGGCCTCTGTGCCTAAAGTAAGGGAGGTCTCCACCCTTGGCAACTTTTAAGACCCGCGGACTTCATCTCCCAGAATTCCTCAGCCAGCAAAGCTTGGCTTTTCTTTTCTTTTTTCCCCTCAGGAAAGCTGGCTGAGGAATTCTGGGAGTTGAAGTCCGCGGGTCTTAAAAGTTGCCAAGGGTGGAGACCCCGGGTTGGCCTAAAGGGTGCCGGGGGTGGGTGGGTGTGCAGCGGACGGAGGTGTTGGTAGGGCCCGCGGGCGCTCTCCTCCGGCCTCCCCGCCGCCACAAAGGGCGGGGGTCTCTCGGCGGGTCTCCCGGCCGGCCCTACCTGGGGATGGTGATGCACTTGGTTGCGGCGCTCTGCGTGGTGATGGCCTTCTCCAGCTCGTCCAGCTGGCCGGTTTTCTTGAGCTTCTTGACGAGGCTCTTCACCGCCTTCTCGCACCACTTCTCCTCCTGCCCGTTCTGCTCGCCCTTCTTCCAGCCCAGCAGCCGCTTCACGATGGGCGGCGTGAAGGGCAGGATGGACGACATGGCCGGCGCGCCGAGGAAGAAGAGGAGGAGGAGGCCGGGCGAGGGCAGCCCGGGAACCCCGCCGCCCCGCCTGGCTCTGGTGCCCGCGGGCGCCCCGGCTCTCTCTCCTCGGCTCAGGCGGGCGGCGCGAGGGCCACGAGCGGCCCGGGACAAAGCGAAGGACGCCGCCGCTGCCAACTTTCCGCCGACTTCTGCCGAAGCTCCTCTTAGCGGGCGGCTGCGGCTCCTCCTCCGGCAGGGCGCGCTCCTCGCCTCCTGCGCAAAGGCGCGCTCCGGCGGCCGTCTGAGTCGCATGCAAATCGGGGGGCCGCCTCCTCTGAGGGGGCGGAGGGAGGCCACCTGCCCCTCGGCCGCCGCGGGAGGAAGCGGGGCGTCCGGCTCCAGCCTGCCTTCCCCTCGCCCGGCTGGCCGCTGGGGATGGGAAGGGCGGAGGGTCCCGGGCGGAACCCGTTGTGGAGCGTCCTGGGGGCCGAGCCCTCGTCGCTGGCGGACCACTTTCCTCTCCAAAACAGGAACTCTGAGGGGGACCTTCAGTTCACCCACCAGCCAACCGTGGGCGGCAGGAGCCCCCAAAAGCCAGTACAATATTGACGTGAAGGATGAGTCTTTGGAGAGGGGCGGTATACAAATCTAATAAATATTATTATTATTATTATTATTATTATTATTATTATTATTATTATTATTATTATTATTATTATTGCAATACAACACAGCAAATGAAATCACTATGCTATGTTTGCTGATCCCAGTAAAGCGGCCTTTTGCAATTGGCAGATGGAGATTTTGTCAATTCCGATTGTTTTCAAATGTCCGCTGAGATCCTTTGGCACTGCGCCCAGTGTGCCAAGTACCACTGGGACCACTTTCACTGGCTTATGCCAAAGTCGTTGCAGCTCGATTTTTAGATCTTCGTATTTCACTAATTTCTCTAGCTGCTTCTCCTCAATTCTGCTGTCTCCTGGGATTGCAATGTCGATGATCCATACTTTCTTTTTCTCCACAATTAGGATGTCTGGTGTGTTATGCTTCATATTCATTATTATTATTATATTGCTAGAGTTGGAAGGGACCTTATAGTATCGGCCCGCGGAGGTTGGTCCAAGTTTTCTAGATAAGAACTGTGTGCTCAAGATTTAATATATAATTATATATATAATATATAATATACTGTATAATATATAATATATTATATAATTATAATTTATAATTATAATATAATTAACTCAATTCTACACAATAATAAACAGTATTGGGTAGAACTGAGTTAATTAAGTATTAGTCAGGCCCTCTAAAACCATCCCAATTTCTCATGCGGCCCTATGGCAAAATTAATTGCCCACCCCTGTTATAGGTCATCTAATCCAGTGTTTCCCAACCTTGGCAACTTGAAGATTTTTGGACCGCAATTTATCACTGGAGTAGTAACTCAGAGAAATAATGTTTGAAACTATTATCGTTCCTTTATGAAGCCGAATGTCTATGTGTCCATCACATGAAATGGGCCCGTTTGTCCATGACAATGATTGGCTAGGCCAAAGCTGGACTCTTCATGTTACCCAAGATGTAATCTGGTTTGTTTGGATTTTGTTTAATGTGAGAGCTCTATCACTATGATTTTAACATATGATTTATTGCAGGGATTGGAAACATCTTCAAGCACTGGAAACTTTTGCACAATTCTGCAAGACAATGCAGGGCCAACATTTAAACATAAACAAAGCTGAACTCTTAGGGCAGATCTTACAAGGTCCTCATCCCAATTCTCAGAAACATGGCAATTTTGCAAGACCCTGGCAACATTTATGTGTTATTGTTGTTGTTTTTTTAATTAATCTGCTATATAAATTGTTAATGAGGGAACTTCGTGCGCTTGGCTGAGCCATTGTTTATGCCTTCTTGAACTAACCCAGCCATGTATAGTTTATTCAGTAAAACATATTTAACAAACACGTGGGTCCATTTATATTTAACCCAAAGTTTTTACGCATTCAACCTCTGGTTAATAAATACTGCGAGACAGTCATTTGTAAGTGTTCCTCACACTCTGCAGAATGGCTTTTCACCTTGAAAGGCAAGAATAGAGAAGAGATCTTTGAGCCCTGGCGGCACAGTGGTTAGAATGCAGTACTGCAGGCTACTTCTTCTGACTGCTGGCTGCCAGCAGTTTGGCAGCTCGAGTCCCACCAGGCTCAAGGTTGACTCAGCCTTCCATCCTTCAGAGATCGATAAAATGTAGACCCAGATTGTTGGGGGAAATATGCTTACTCTCTGTAAACCGTTTAGAGAGGGCTGTAAAAAAACTGTGAAGCAACACATTGTTCTGCCGGGCTCTCTGGTATGGGCCTCCCGAAAATTCAAGGGTACAAATTTCAGACACACGTTTGAAAATTCAAAACAATGTTCTTTATCACAAAATTCAAAATAAAGTAAGCACTCTTTTTGTATTGCAAAGAGCACTCGTCCCAAAACAACCTGGCAGTCTGTACAATTCCCTTAACCAGTCCTTAAGTACTTAGCTTGCAGCTGTGAAGAAACGTCACCGCCCTCCTTCTTCCACGAAGTGAAACACACACACACTTTGCTCTGCTTTGGTTTCAAAGTCGTGAAAAATCAACAAAGTCCGGAAACAGCAAGGCAGTTCTGAAGAACAACGATCAGATAATCTTCCACAATGGCCAAACCCACACGCTGCTATTTATGTCAGCAGCACTAATTACTGGAGCCCCAACCAAACACAGGTGGCCTCTCTTATCTCCTGTAATATGTCCTCAATTGGTCTCTTCTACGCATAACTCTGCACCTGCGTGGGTCCAAGACTTCTGCATCCGAATCGACCGAAGATAATGGAGATTGACTTCCTGGGCTGTGTGCCAAGCCCCCCTCTTCCAAGTCACTTCCACCTTCTTCTTCGTCTGAGGAAACTGAACTACCTGACTCTGTCGGCAATAAAACAGGCCTATGACATGTTGAAGTTTCCCCTGCATCCACCTCCACATTCCCTGGGGCAGGAGCTGGGCTAGAGCCAACCACAACACATATGAGTCTAAGTTCTATTGTTATCTTCTTCTCTGATCCAAGAGGAGTTTGGGGGGGGGAGCCCCCTTCTCATACTTTTAAAAGTTGTGGACTCTTACATAACTAGCAAGGCAGAGTTGTCACCATCTGCCTTTCAGAATTGGTCTTCCTTGGGGAGACCTCAGTGACTTCAAATTCTATTTTCATTTTGGATCTGGGTGTGGGCTATCTTTGTGAGTGAATCTCTTAGGTTCTTGTTTTTTTAGAGAAAAGTGTCACTCATTAAATAGGCAGTGAAGTAAATATTTACCCCAAAATAAATATCTTCTTTAAAAATATATGAATTGGTGGGGTCTGTTTCGATGAACTTGTTTGATAATTGATTTCCTATCATTTCTACCCCCTAATCTGTTTGTATTTTCAATGTTATTTGTTAGAGGAGAGGATGAATTAAAGGCCTCCCCCCCTTTTGAGACACCATCTCTTTCTGCTCCCCTTTACCTCCAAGGCTTGGCCATGGGAGCAATTTTTCAGACTCAAAGTTTCGGTGCCTCTTTTGCTAATTCCATCTTCTGGGGCAGCAATTTTTCATTCCATTATGACTTAAAATGGAGGTAGAGATATCTCTCTCTTTTTTTGGGGGGGGGGGGGTCTTCCACTATTCTGAAAGGACTATTTAGGGTAGAAATTATGACTTGTAGTGCTAAAAAGGTAAACGAGTCCCTGCAGATTTTACTTGTTGCCAATTACAGGGGGGTGGTACTCATCTCCGCTTTAATAAGACCATTGAGCCAGCGCTGTCAGAAGGCATTTCCACAGTCATGTGGCCAGTATGACATCATAGAATGCTGTTGACGTATTTATTATTATTTATTAATTTAATTTATATGATGTCCAG
The DNA here is from genome assembly GCF_031021105.1 of Erythrolamprus reginae. Taxonomy (NCBI): domain Eukaryota; kingdom Metazoa; phylum Chordata; class Lepidosauria; order Squamata; family Dipsadidae; genus Erythrolamprus; species Erythrolamprus reginae. The sequence goes on along the minus strand of NC_091959.1, from coordinate 17,420,946 downwards.
CTCCCAAAGGACTCTGGGCAGCTTACAGCAAGCTAAAAAGAACAATTTAAAAGATGATTAAAAACCCATATTAAAACCATGCATGTGGCCATATCTAGGTGATACCTTTTTTTGATCAACGACCCTGATCTGCTGGAAAACCCAGGTTTTTACAGCTTTCGGAAAGGCCAGTGGGATGGAGGACCCTACTGAAACTTCCCACTGGTCTCTTGCTTGAGAGGGGAGGTTGGACTAGAAGACCTTCAAGGTGCCTCCCCACTCTCTTATTCTGCATTCTGTAGAGAGGGCCTTCACTGGGACAAAAGCAGTTTGTGCTATAGTGAAAGCTTTGCTCCTGGCCCTAAAAGCTTTGAGAGACAAATGCCCACTGACCAACCTCCAGGTCTTTGGTTGCTGTTGTATCAATTTGGACCTTCTCATATAGGTGTCCCCAACCCCTGGGGCACGACCCTATTGGAACCGGGTGCTCGTGTGCAAAGCTTTATTGGTGTGAGTGGTGCGTGTGGCTGCCTGTTGCTTGTGCAAATTGAATTGTGCATGCTTGTGCTCATGTCTGCCACTCACATGGAACCAGTCCCTCTCCCTCTCACCTCCACCAAGCTGGAAAAGTTGGGGACCCCTATTCTAGAAGATATTCCAGATCCCTCTGACTTTTAGGGGGGCTCTTCCAAAGCCCAGGATGGAGAAAAGCCACCCAGCCCTTTCACAAAGTAGCAGGTTCCACCCTGGAGACACCTCTGCTTCTTGTATTGCACACAAGATCATATGCTACAACGTCCTCCCTGTCAACGACTACTGCAGCTTCAACCACAACAACACAAGAGAACCCAACAGATTCAAACAATATTAACCACTCCAAACTTGACTGTAAAAAAAATGACTTTAGTAATTGAGTTGTCAAAGCATGGAACTCCTTACCTGACTCCGTAGTGTCATCCCCTAACCCCCAAAATTTTACCCTTAGACTATCTACGGTTGACCTCTCCAGATTCCTAACAGGTCAGTAAGGGGTGTGCATATGTGCACCAGCATGCCTTCTGTCCCCTGTCCTAATGTCTCTCTTATATTTCTACTACCTATGTGCATAAGTTTATGAACTCTATTATTCCCAATGATTATTTTTTTCATACTATTCCTATGTTTTTCTTCTTCCTTTGATATATAGAAGCAGAGAAGATTGACGGCAGAAAAAGACCTCATGGTCCATCTAGTCTGCCCTTATACTATTTCCTGTATTTTATCTTAGGGTGGATATATGTTTATCCCAGGCATGTTTAAATTCAGTTACTGTGGATTTACCAAACACGTCTGCTGGAAGTTTGTTCTAAGCATCTACTACTCTTTCAGTAAAATAATATTTTCTGATGTTGCTTTTGATCTTTCCCCCAACTAACTTCAGATTGTGTCCCCTTGTTCTTGTGTTCACTTTCCTATTAAAAACACTTCCCTCCTGAACCTAATTCAACCCTTTAACATATTTAAATGTTTCGATCATGTCCCCCCTTTTCCTTCTGTCCGCCAGAGTATACAGATTGAGTTCATGAAGTCTTTCCTGATACGTTTTATGCTTAAGACCTTCCACCATTCTTGTAGCCCGTCTTTGGACCCGTTCAATTTTGTCAATATCTTTTTGTAGGTGAGATCTCCAGAACTGAACACAGTATTCCAAATGTGGTCTCACCAGCGCTCTATATAGTGGGATCACAATTTCCCTCTTCCTGCTTGTTATACCTCTAGCTATGCAGCCAAGCGTCCTACTTGCTTTTCCTACCGCCCGACCACACTGCTCACCCATTTTGAGACTGTCAGAAATCACTACCCCTAAATCCTTCTCTTCTGAAGTTTTTGCTAACACAGAACTGCCAATACAATACTCACATTGAGGATTGCTTTTCCCCAAGTGCATTATTTTACATTTGGAAACATTAAACTGTAGTTTCCATTGCTTTGACCATTTATCTAGTAAAGCTAAATCATTTACCATATTACAGACGCCTCCAGGAATATCAACCCTATTGCACGCTTTAGAGTCATCGGCAAATAGGCAAACCTTCCCTACCAAACCTTCCCCTATGTCACTCACAAACATATCAAAAAGAATAGGACCCAGAACAGACCCTTGTGGCACACCGCTTGTAACCTGTCTCTGCTCAGAATACTTGCCATTAACAATAACTCTCTGATGTCTACACTTCAGCCAACTGCAAATCCACTGAACTATCCAGGGATTAAGTCCAATCTTCACTAATTTATCTATCAGCTCTTTATGTGGAACCGTATCAAAGGCTTTGCTGAAGTCCAGATAGGCAATATCCACGGCACCACCTTCATCCAACACCTTTGTGACATAGTCAAATAAATCAATGAGATTAGTCTGACATGATTTGCTTTCATTTATTTATTTATTTCTTTATTTACTTATTTACTTATTTATTTATTTATTTATTTATTTATTTATTTATTTAACCCTTTAACATACTTAAATGTTTCGATCATGTCCCCTCTTTTCCTTCTGTCCTCCAGACTATACAGATTGAGTTCATTAAGTCTTTCCTGATACGTTTTATGCTTAAGACCTTCCACCATTCTTGTAGCCCGTCTTTGGACCCGTTCAATTTTGTCAATATCTTTTTGTAGGTGAGGTCTCCAGAACTGAACACAGGATTCCAAATGTGGTCTCACCATCATATCTTACTGTGATTATATCCTCTGAAACCTACAATATGTATTGGACAAAATAAATAAAATAAAGTAAAGTAAAATAAAATAATTAAAATAAAATAAAAAATAAATAAATAAAATTAAAATAAAATAATAAATAAATAAAATAATAAAATAAATAAAATAAATAAAATAAAGTAAAGTAAAATAAAATAATTAAAATAAAATAAAAAATAAATAAATAAAATTAAAATAAAATAATAAATAAATAAAATAATAAAATAATGAAATAAATAAATAAAATAAATAAAATAAATAAAATAAATAAAATAAATAAAATAAATAAAATAAATAAAATAAATAAAATAAATAAAATAAATAAAATAAATAAAATAAATAAAATAAATAAAATAAATAAAATAAATAAAATAAATAAAATAAATAAAATAAATAAAATAAATAAAATAAATAAAATAAATAAAATAAATAAAATAAATAAAATAAATAAAATAAATAAAATAAAATAAAATAAAATAAAATAAAATAAAATAAAATAAAATAAAATAAATAAAGCAGCGTTGCCTATCACAAGGGTTTGGGGACAGTCGTGATGGCAGAAGGGCACATTGGTGCTGGTTACCAAAGAGGCCAGGTGTTCAGGCAGACAGAAACGGAACGACACAGCTGCGACTGAACGTATGCTGTCGTCAGATACGACTATCATAATTACGCCTCACAACTTCATCAATGTGACATTTGCACCTCCGTTTAAAATTGGCCATGCAGGGGGCGTCTCTCAGCTCGCATCTTTCTGTTAAAACCTGCAGCGGGTGAACCTTCCATTATTTTGCACTTAGCAAAGCAGAACATTGTCTACTGAACAAGATGTGGCAACATGATTGTTCGCTTGTGTGTATCTTGGTCAGAAAACCTGGCATCTCTGATATTTTCCATTTTAGTTCTTTCTTTCGCTTTTCACAAAGGAAAGTGAAAAACAGCCCATTAACCTTGATACACTCCAGGATACAAAACACATAGAATTGTAGGGCTGGAAGGGATGCTGCTGAAGCTAGGAGACCTTGTACCATCTCAGACAAAGGGTTGTCCAACCTTTTCTTGAAAACAACTCTGGGAGGGAAGCTGTTCCATTGATGAATTGCTCTCATTGTCAGGAAATTAATGACAGGTCATCAAGCAGTAAGTACCAGCACTCTGATAATGGTAGACCTACTTTTAGAGGAATCGTATAAACTAAGCATATTAAACTATATACAGTGGTACCTCTACTTAAGAACTTAATTCGTTCCGTGACCAGGTTCTTAAGTAGAAACGTTAGAAACATAGAAACATAGAAGTCTGACGGCAGAAAAAGACCTCCTGGTCCATCTAGTCTGCCCTTATACTATTTTCTGTATTTTATCTTAGGATGGATATATGTTTATCCCAGGCATGTTTAAATTCAGTTACTGTGGATTTATCTACCACGTTTGCTGGAAGTTTGTTCTAAGCATCTACTACTCTTTCAGTAAAATAATATTTTCTCATGTTGCTTTTGATCTTTCCCCCAACTAACTTCAGGTTGTGTCCCCTTGTTCTTGTGTTCACTTTCCTTTTAAAAACACTTCCCTCCTGGACCTTGTTTAACCCTTTAATATATTTAAATGTTTCGATCATGTCCCCCCTTTTCCTTCTGTCCTCCAGACTATACAGATTGAGTTCATTAAGTCTTTCCTGATACGTTTGATGCTTAAGACCTTCCACCATTCTTGTAGCCCGTCTTTGGACCCGTTCAATTTTGTCAATATCTTTTTGTAGGTGAGGTCTCCAGAACTGAACACAGTATTCCAAATGTGGTCTCACCAGCATTCTATATAGCGGGATCATAATCTCCCTCTTCCTGCTTGTTATACCTCTAGCTATGCAACCAAGCATCCTACTTGCTTTCCCTACCGCCTGACTGCACTGTTCACCCATTTTGAGACTGTCAGAAATCACTACCCCTAAATCCTTTTCTTTTGAAGTATTTGCTAACACAGAACTGCCAATAAAATACTCAGATTGAGGATTCCTTTTCCCCAAGTGCATTATTTTACATTTGGAAACATTAAACTGCAGTTTCCATTGCTTTGACCATTTATCTAGTAAAGCTAAATCATTTACCATATTACAGACGCCTCCAGGAATATCAACCCTATTGCACACTTTAGAGTCATCGGCAAATAGGCAAACCTTCCCTACCAAACCTTCCCCTATGTCACTCACAAACATATTAAAAAGAATAGGACCCAGAACAGACCCTTGTGGCACACCGCTTGTAACCTGACTCTGCTCTGCTCTTAAGTAGAAGCAATTTTTCCCATAGGAATCAATGTAAAAGCAAATAATGCGTGCAAACCCATTAGGAAAGAAAGAAAAGCTCAGAATTTGGGTGGGAGGAGGAGGAGGAAGAAGAGGAGGAGGAGAGTCATTGCCAAAGGAAGAAGGTGAGGGAAATTTAAAAAATCCAAAACTTTAAGGCTTAAAAAAAAAGAGAGGGACTCTGAGGCGGCAAGGAGGAGCATGTGCCTCCCATATGCCCGGCGCAAGGCTGCCTCCCATACACTGCCTCCCATACATTGGCTGCTGCTGCTGCTACCTGCTTCCTCTTCCTTCCCATGCTGAAGGGCTCCCCTCTCCTCTTGCTCACTCGCTTTGTAGCCACGCCTTTCCTTCGCTGTGGTGACTCCTTGGCTATCCAGAGCGAAGGGAGCGTTTCTTTTCTCTGGGTGCTGGCAGAGGTTTATTCCCTGTCTAAGCGACCAGAGAAAGGAAAATGCTTCGTTCGCTCTGGACTGCCAAAGCCTCCTTAAGCGCCACCAAAAGGCTCCTCTGGCAGCCCAGATAGCCGGGATTAAAGAGGGAATGGCAGGAAACTGACCAGGCCTTTGCGCCGCTCTCAAATTTCCTGGGAAATTTTTCCCGGCTCAGGTTCTTAAGTAGAAAATGGTTCTTAAGTAGAGGCAAAACAAATCTTGAACACCCGGTTCTTATCTAGAAAAGTTCTTAAGTAGAGGCATTCTTAAGTAGAGGTACCACTGAATATTGAGAGGAAGAGGAGGAAACGGAAGAGGAAGAAGATTCCTATTTTGCACTAACTGGTGGCTAGAAGCTTTGAAGGGCAGGGTTAGAAGTCGCAAAGGTTTGTAGGGAAAAAATATGAAGCATTAGAGGTATCGTGGATAGAGCTGGGTGAAATGCTGGACATAGAGATGTATCCTGCATATGGTGGTCAATGCTGATGTGGAGAAGGAGGAACAGTGGGAGATATTGGAAGGTACCACGAGGGACATTAGAAGACCATTGCAGATGAAGAGATTTGCCTGTTAGTATTCTGGGTTGCGGTCTTAGTAACCACGTCTTGCATTTCTTTTAATTGCTGACCGACCACAACAAAAGTTTTCACCAAGGCATCCATTCTCTCTGTGAGTTCTGCCCCAACTACCTCCGCCATTTTCTTCCTCTTAACTTATTGTTTACTCACAGTTCCGAGTGGAAAGCAGGCTGTTTTCAAGTTGTTTCTCTCTCCTTCGATAAGCCCAAGGTATTTCTGGGTTCTGAATTTATAGCTTTTTTACTTAGTCCAATTTATTTGAGACTTCGGGAGGTTCGACAGGGCTTAAAATCCAATGTTTACTTTCTCATTTGAAGAGTGTTCAGCGGAGCGTCGACCCTCGCCGACGCATGCGCAAAACCCCGCCTGTTAGTATTCTGTTAGACACAAAAGTGCATGAATTCAGCACGCAGATTGGTTTCTGGAAGAACTCAAAGACGCCGTATTACACCTGTGCCAAAAGTATGGTGCTGGCTGCCAAATTGTTTCCAGGCAAAAGCCAAAGTACTGATTATTATTTGGCTCAGGCCCAGCCTATTTAAAATAATGGCTCTTTGGAGATGATCCCACACACCCCACAGGCACATCTGAGGAGGCTACCCAAGCTCCCACAGGCCTCCCACAAGCCCACTCCATACTGGGATGGAGAAATTTGACCTTTTCCTGGCTTGTAAAGAGCCCCAAATTGTATTTTTTTTTTAAAAAAAGTGAGCTTTTATTGTTCATTTTAATTGTTCTTAATTGTTGTTTTTAAATTGTTTTTAATATCCCTGGATTTTAATTTTGATTGTATCTCTTATGGAAAATGGCTGGGAGATCTTGATTGCCAACAAAATTATGTGTAATAAATAGTCATCCCTTGCGGGTAAAATGCTCCTCACTTTCTCCACTTGGCAAGCTGGTTTGGGACGTTCTTGCACCCATCTCGGGCAAGAAGGGGGAAAGTTGGCATTTTTTTCAGCAATCTGAAGTAGCCAGGGACAAAATTGCTTCCATAACTAAGGAGAAGGTATAACTATTGGGTGTACAAGGTTTATTATTTGTGCCCCCTCCTGGATCAAGAGGTCCTAACAACAATCACTTCTGCTTTAGTCACCTCCTGTCTCTAGACTACCGCACTGTGCTCTACCTGGGAGCTGGGACTGCCCTTGATGACGTCCAGTCCAGGATTGGATAGTGCAGCGAGCTATATGGAGACACCTCAATGCACCCATGTGTTCTGTCTGGGTCACTCCGGAAGCCAATACCAACCCAAAAAGAGAAGCCAGACACACCGATAAAAGGCAAAGGCAGTTTATAAAATTCAAGAAAAACACAGGTAACAGAAAATGTCCTTACAAACAGGAAAACGCTGTATCTTCAAATGTATCCACGAAGGCAAAAGTCCATGCAGCAATACAGGATTCTTGCTGCCAAGACGAGGCTCTAGATAGCAGACCTACACCTCCCATGGGTCTTCCAAACTGCTGGGCCACAAGCCAGGAACAGAGACGTGGAGAACAAAGCAGGACACCGTAACTCCAACTGATAACACTCCACATGGCTTCAAGGGCTTGCCTGCCTTTTAAACCCTGCTAAGGAGGACCACACCCAAGCCCAGCTGTTCCTAATTCAGTGCTGATAATACTTCTTTAATTGCTCCTTTCTCTGATCTGAACGTCTCTGTCGCATGTCAATGACGGCTTGTGCTTCATCACCTAATGACTCCAAGCTACTGGCTGGGGAGAGGCTCTCATGCTGTTCTCCTTCGTCCCATTCCTGACTTTCCTCTCCCTCGTCCGACTATTCAGCCCCCTCCTCTTCGCTGTCATCCTCCTCCGGGCATGGAGCCAGCAGAGACACAGCCAGTCCCTGAGCAGCCTCAGGCTGAACCACAACACCATGAAACCTCACTCCTTTGTCAGCTGCACGGGCTTCCTATTCAATACCCAATTCAAACTGTGCTTATTCACCTACAAAACCCTTTCTAGCACCAGGGTAGGTGGTGGGTGCTTGCTAACAATAACAACAACAACAGAGTTGGAAGGGACCTTGGAGGTCTTCTAGTCCAGCCCCCTTGCTGTCTCCAAGAGTTAATAATAATTAATAATAATAATAATTTATTAGATTTGTATGCTGCCCCTCTCCGAGTTCCTGCTTATCCGGTGAGATCTAGCAGAGGAGGGGTGCTGGGTTGGGGGTCTCTTCTCACGGGAGCCTGGTTACTATGACACATAAGACCATTTAAATCTCATCAACAGGCACAGCTTCCAAGAAGTTGTGCATATCAGGGAGCAATGATCAGAAAAGTAAATAAGTAATAAACTGATATTACTAGTGGAGTAAGTGACAACGGATCAAACATAATTTAAATTAAACCAGCAGCAAAAACTTATGTAGCCATTTTAAAAAGGCCAGAGGTCTGGTGTAAAGCATGGCCTGGGTGAGAAAATTCCTTCTTCTTGGGACACCCCCACCCTCCAGCAGAAGTAGCTAGGGAAAAATTGGGGTGTGTGCGAAGGAAATACGAGGTTTATACAAAAATTTCGCTTCCTCTACTGCCTTCCTTCCTTGCTTCCTTGCTTCCTTGCTTCCTTGCTTCCTTGCTTCCTTGCTTCCTTGCTTCCTTGCTTCCTTGCTTCCTTGCTTCCTTGCTTCCTTGCTTCCTTGCTTCCTTGCTTCCTTCCTCCTTCCCTTCCTTCTTTCTTTCTCTCTCTCCCTCCCTCCTTTTTCTCCTTCCTTTATTTCTTCCTCCCTTTTCTCCTCCCTTTCTCTTTCCCTCCCTCTCCCTCCCTTCTCCTTCTCCGTCTCTCTCTCTCTCTCCTCTTTCTCATCTTTCCCCTTCTCTCCCTCCATCTCCTCCTTCTCCGTCTCGTTCTCCACCTCCTTTTCCTTCTCCATCTCTCTCCCCTTTCTCCTTCTCTCTCTTCTCCTCCTTCCCTTCCCTCTGCAGATGTTGAACGAAAAGCCATTGGTGAGCCATAGAGTGGCTGGCTGGTCTTCTGGCAGCGATGCTCTAATCTAAACATTGGCTGCTGCACCGAGTAGGCTTGTAGTAAATAGCCTTGGAACTAACTAGCACTCTGTGCAACCTTCTCTCTGCTAGAGGTATGAGTAGCCTCCGCTTCCCTGAGGCCCATCTAAGTTGGAAAGGCCTGCTCGTTTTAATCTGAGTTTTCACTCTCTGTTTGTCCCGAGGAAGAGGCCCCTATTTGCTGGGGATGACCTGTATCTTATCAGCAAAAGATTTCACTTGGGGCATGTTGTGAAATGGCTCCCCAACTCCTGGCGCTGGGCCTCTTGCTAAATTCCTGGAAGAAGCCAGAGGGGATAATTGCAGATGCTATCGCAGCGGTTCCTTTCTTCAGAACTTCTGAGATGGCCAGAGGCTTGTGGGATGGAGGAGAGTAACTCGGAACAATTACGTCCCACCAAAATAGTAACAAAAGGAGCAGAGAATTTCAATTAGAAACATAGAAGGTTGAAGGCAGAAAAAGACCTCCTGGTCCATCTAGTCTGCCCACTGCAACAACATAGCCAAGAAGGCTTCAAGAGTTGTAAACCTAATCTTACGTAGCTTCTGCTCTGGCCAACTCACACTACTTATCAGAGCTTACAAAACTTTTGTCAGACCCATCCTCGAATGCAGCTCATCCGTTTGGACCCCATATCGCATCTCAGACATCAACACCCTTGAAAATGTCCAAAGATGCTTCACTAGAAGAGCCCTTCACTCCTCCACTCGAAACAGAATACCCTATGAGACTAGACTTTCAATCCTGGGCCCAAAAGCGTAGAGCTAAGATGCCTTAAACAAGATCTAAGTATTGCCCACAAGATCATATGTTGCAACGTCCTGTCTGTCGGTGACTACTTCAGCTTCAACCACAACAACACAAGAGCACACAACAGATTTAAACTTAATATTAACCGCTCCAAACTTGACTGTAAAAAATACGACTTCAGTAACCGAGTTGTCAAACCGTGGAACTCATTACCGGACTCCATAGTGTCATCCCCAAACCCCCAACACTTTACCCTTAGATTATCTACGGTTGACCTATCCAGATTCCTAAGAGGTCAGTAAGGGGCGAGTACAAGTGCACTAGAGTGCCTTCCGTCCTCTGTCCTATTGCTCTCCTATATCTCCTATACCTTTCTTCTATTCCTATATCTCTTCTTCTATTCTTTCATTGATATGTTTTATTACTATACCTTCTTTTCTATTATTTCTTAGATATATTTTACTATGAGTATCTCCTCTATAACCTTCATCATGTATTTTATTATGTGTGTATAGTCTTTTTTTATAGTGTGGGGACTAAAACTGGATGCCGTATTCTAGGTGTGGCCTTACTAAGGCTTTATAGAGTGGTATTAGTACCTCACTTGATCTTCATTGTATCCCTCTGTTGATACAACTTAGGATTGCATTGGCTTTTTTGGCTGCAGCCCCACCATGCTGGCTCATATTTAATTGGTTGTCCACTAAGACTCCAACGTCCCTCTCACAGTCACTGCTATTAAGCCGGGTTTCACCCAGTCTATATGTGTACTTTTGGTTTTTCTTGCCTAAGTATTGTTGTGGTTAGCTCTGGCCCAGCTCCTGCCCCAAGGACTGTGGATGTGGGGGAGACATCCACATGCCGCAGGCCTGTTTTGCCCCCGATGGAATATGCTGATGAAGGCTCCTCTGACCAAGAAGACATGAGTGACAGGGAGGAGGAGAGTGTGGCAGACAGCTCAGAAGGAGATCAATTATCTAGCTCCTCCTTGGATTCGGAACAAGAGTTAATGATACAGCCACGCATGCGGAGAGCGATGCATAGGCAGCAACAACTAAGAGATTATTATCAAAGAAAATGAGGCCACCTGTGGTTGGGTGGGGCTGTGGTAATTAGTGATGGGTTTGGCCATTGTGGAGGATTATCTGATCCTTGTGTTTCATGCCTGCCTTGCTGACTTCGACCTTTGTGTGCTGATTTTTCCCCGCTTTGAAACTAAACCAGAGCAAAGTGTGTTTCACTTTGTGAAAGAAAAAGGACTGTGAATGGCCTCACAGCTGCAAGCTAGGTATCTCAGAACTGATAAGGGACTTGTACAAATTACCAATTTGTTTGGAGAGGAGTGCTCTTTGCTATACAAAAAGAGTGCTTCGTTTATTTGAATTTTCGGTATAAAGAACATTGTTTTGAATTTTCAAATGTGTGTGTGTCTGAAATTTGTATCTGAATTTTCGGGAGGATTCTACCAGAGAGCTCGACAGAACAGGTATAAGACTTTACTTTTCTCTACATTGAATTTCACTGTTAGATAGGGTCCAATGTTCACATCTGTCAAGATCCACCCTTTAGTTAAAAAAAGGAGTTACTTAGACCCGACTTCATAACACAATCTTTGCCTTATCCTCAGCCTGCAATGGAGGCAGCCTGATTTAATATTTTTCTGATCCTGTGTGATGCTTTCCACCTTCCGATGGACCTTTGGCAGGTAGAGCTGTGATCTGGTTCATTTTGGGGCAGCTGTTGAGATGATGCCTTGATGCTGCTCTTATCAACGTTCCTGCTCCGTTCAGGGAGTGGGTTCCACTTGCTTTGCTCATGAAATTTTGCTTCTGTGCATGCTCGGTAGCTACCATGTTTCCCCGAAAATAAGACACTGTCTTATATTAATTTTTGCTCCAAAAGTTGTGCTACGTCTTATTTTCGGGGGGTGCCTTATATTTCTCAAATAAGACAAATTCACAGGCAGAAAAGCTGACACCCCCAAAGAAAGTGTATCATACGGTACACTGATTATGGTACGGTGCCTGTCAGTATGGCACCCACACACACAAACGACGGCACTTATATGGTACAACAGTATACTGTACTCCCGCTATTGCAGCTTCCGGCCACCAGAGGAACTACAGTCTACGCACTGTAGTGGAGACTGTAATGGTGGTGAGACAGCAGCAGACTCTGTCTGCTGTACTGGATGGTACAAAGCGATGGAAGAGGCCAGCAGGGGACGCCACATTATTACGGTACCGCTATGAACAGCTTTGAATGGTACCGTATGTTTTTCCACCGTACTGTATGTAAACTTGACTCCCCCTTATTTTCGGGGGGCGCCTTATATTAGCAAATTCTGCAAAACCTCTGACATGCCTTACTTTCGGGGTACGTCTTATTTTCAGGGAAACAGGGTATAATCAGCCTGAAACACAGCTGAGGAGTTGATCAGCTATGCTTCGGGCAAAGAAATAAAGGTCAGTGTTAATCATGGGCCGGGCGGGAGAACCCTTTTTCAAGCAGCAGAAGAGGAGAAGCCATCCAAACAGGGGAACAAATTGCTAAAAATAAAAAAATAAAAAAAGATGGCAGTGCCCATGGACCAGCACCGGTTGTGACATCGCCAGCGGGTCGCTACCGGTTTGGGCCAATCAGGAGGAATCCACCCCAGCTCCATTCATTGGCAGTTGACCTCCAGGGTCAGAAATTATGGCTTGGGTCAGTGTGAAAGATCAGACTCCGGGCATCGAGTCCTCAAAGATGGGCGGCATACAAATCTAATTCATAAATAATAAACAAATAATATGTCCATAGGATTCCAGGTTGTTATTTGGCAGCCATCACAAAAGATGCAAGTTTTCCATCTCTTACATCTAAGTAACATGAGTTATTCTGCCTTAATTTTGTATATGGCTTTCTTATTTGGGTCACTCTTTGTCAAGTGGACCAGGTGTCCCCACTTGACCACTTTCAATTTCAATGAAACTTTGCACCTATATTCCTTACGCTATAAAACTGAGGTCTGCAAACTTTTAGACCTAAAATTTTGCACGCCTCAGTTTTATACCATAAGGAATATAGGTGCAAAGTTTCATTGAAATTGAAGGTGGTCGAGTAGGGAAGATTCTGAAAATTGGTCCACTTGACCAAGAATGACCCATTTGGAAGCAAGCTATTTGCTAGAATTCTTGTGTTGTTGCTTTTCTTCTAATAAATATACAACGTATAAACACCAAGAGCATGTTGATGATCTGTTAATGATACAATCTGTTATTGTTATTAGAATGGGGGACTAAAATGTTGAAAAATTAAATAATGCAGGTTCATATTTTAATACAAATGTGTATAAGGATATTATTATAATTATATAAGTATGATTTAAATAGCAAATAATATTAATAGTATCATTACTACCTGTATTCAAATGATTGGTACCCAGATGCCCCACTGTTCATGTATTGATATTGGTGTATATAAAAAAAACAAATTAAAAAACCTTCCAAATACCAAGATGAGTAAATAGGAATTATATCCTGTAGCTTTTAACAAGAAAAGGGGGAGGCGTTTGTGTTCATGTTTGTTCTCAATTGGTTGAACTTTTTTTGTCATTCAAATGGGTCAAACATCCCTAGAAGTTCTGCATTTAGTACAAATTGATATTCATGACATGAAAAGCCTTTGAAACAAAATGAAAGTTGAGTTGAAGGACTCACATTTACAGGAAACTGCTTGCAAGACACAAGATGATCAGATAAAAGATAATTAAAACAAACCGAGAACCGGTTTGGTTCAGTGCTTAATATTTAACGTATCAGGCTAAAATTTGGGAGACTGGAAGTTTTAGTCCCACTTTAGGCACAAAGCCAGTTGGGTGGTGTTGGACTGGTCACTCTTTCTCTGTCCCCAGGGTTCAGGAAAGCCTCCCGAAGCCTGTAGACAGTGAAAAATGGCTAAATGGGCCAACCTGAAGTTCAGAAACAAACTTCTGATTGGCCCATTGGCCCATTTTTCCCCATCCCCAGGCTTCAGGAGGCTTTCCTGAATAACAACAACAACAACAACAACAACAACAATGTTCTGCCGGCGTGTTTCAACTGCCCGTAACTACAGGGTAATTAGTCCAGGAAGACACACACCACACGATGAAAGGAAAACCCAAAAGTTTTCATAAACAGAAAAACAGAAACAGCTCCCTTTTTAAATGTCAAAGGGATTTTCTGGTACACACAAGGCACAGGTTAAATGCAATCCAATTGCTCACCCACTAACTGGGAAATTGAGTCCAATTCTAAAGTCCAGAGAGTCCACACACAATCTTGAACAGCACAAAAACCATGATCTTGACGAAACAATGAATCAGATAAACTGCCACAAGGCTAAACCAGCACGCTGTTCTTTTTATCTGTAGCACTCATTACAGCAGCCCCACCCAACCACAGGTGACCTCATTTTCTCTTGTAATAATCCTTCAGTTGTTGTCTCCTATGCATCACTCTACGCAAGCATGGATGTGTCATTAATTCTTGTTCAGAATCCAAGGATGATACAGATGATTGATCTCCTCCTGGGCTGTCTGCCAAACTCCCCTCTTCCCTGTCACTCACACTTCCTTGGTCAGAGGAGGCTTCGTCGGCAGATTCCATCGGGAGCAAAACAGGCCTGCAGCATGTGGATGATTCCCCCACATCCACCTGCACATTCCTTGGGGCAGGAGCTGGGCCAGAGCTAACTACAACAAATTATTTATTTATTTATTTGTTTGTTTGTTTGTTTGTTTGTTTGTTTATTTATTTATTTATTAAATTTTTATGCTGCCCCTTTCCGTAGATTCGGGGTGGCTCACAACACAATAAAAACAGTTTATAACAAATCTAATAATTTACAATATAAAATATTAAAATTAATAATAAACTTTTATTTATAACAGCATGTTAGAAAGTAGCACTTTTTAACAGAGCGAGCATATTGCCCCCACAATCTGGGTCCTCATTTTATCCACCTTGGAAGGATGGAAGGCTGATTCAACCTTGAGCTGGTGATGAGATTTGAACCACTGACCTGAAGATCTAGCAGTCAGCTTTAGTGGCCTGCAGTACTACACTCTACCCACTGCACCACCTCGGCTCTGAACCCTGGGGAGAGTGAAAACGGCCAAAAAGAAGGCCCAAAATCAGTTGGCCAACATATACATGCGCACTGCAGCTGTCATAGGGCAATGCCCCACGTGCCGTCAGATATGGATCGACATGCCACCTGTAGCACATGTGCCATAAGTTCACTATCCCTGGCCTTGATTAAAGTTCTCCAAGCTCAGCAACTTTAAGATTGGTGGATTTCAATTCCCAGAATTCTCCAGCCAACAATACCACAAATCTTAAAGTTGCCAAGATACAACCTACAGTGAGATGGGGATAATCTTATTTGACTCAAACTTCAGACGTTTCCCATGTCTTTATTTACATGTGGGGAAAAATATCTGGATCAACAACCATGAAAGAAAAAAATAGCCATCCATAGCCCAAGAACAAAAATAGCCGAGGCCCAAAGACGGTTGAGGAAGCCTGCTATCTTCACCAGGCTCTCAAGCTGGCACTTTGCTGGCTAGACTGTGGGCAGCTGTGCCACCCCGTTCCATCGCCCAACTCAGCAAACCAAGCTGAAAAACGATAGCCGTGTCTCTGCACTGCCTTTCAACCCCCGTTCTTTAAAGTATTCATAATTGCCTGCAATGCCAACCACGGTTTCCCTGGCTGTACAAGGGTATGAAAGGGATATTATGATGGTTGCTGGGAGAAACAGGAGCTCCATTGACCAGCCTTGGTCAACTTCAGCCAGACCGGCCAGATGCAAAAGGGAGCTCCTTTGAACCTGTGGGAAGCTATACTCTTCCTAGAAGAATGAAACAGTTTGAGAACTATTAAAAGTCAGGATAGTATACAGTGGTACCTCTAGTTACGAACTTAATTTGTTCCGTGACCAGGTTCTTAAGTAGAAAAGTTTGTAAGAAGAAGCAATTTTTCCCATAGGAATCAGTGTAAAAGCAAATAATGCGTGCCGTTGGGGAAACCAAAGGGTGGTTGGAGACCCTGTTTCCTCCCAGGACATTCCCAGAGAGGCCGCACGGAGGCTTCTCCCCACCTTTTCCAGCTGTTTCCTCCCAGGAGATTCCTAGAGAGGCCCCACGGAGGCTTCTCCCCACCTTTTCCAGCTGTTTCCTCCCAGGAGATTCCCAGAGAGGCCTCATGGAGGCTTCTCCCCACCTTTTCCAGCTGTTTCCTCACAGGATATTCCTAGAGAGGCCCCATGGAGGCTTCTCCACAACTTTTCCAGCTGTTTCCTCCCAGGAGATTCCTAGAGAGGCCCCACGGAGGCTTCTCCCCAACTTTTCCAGCTGTTTCCTCCCAGGAGATTCCCAGAGAGGCCTCATGGAGGCTTCTCCCCACCTTTTCCAGCTGTTTCCTCACAGGATATTCCCAGAGAGGCCCCACGGAGGCTTCTCCCCAACTTTTCCAGCTGTTTCCTCCCAGGAGATTCCCAGAGAGGCCTCATGGAGGCTTCTCCCCACCTTTTCCAGCTGTTTCCTCACAGGATATTCCTAGAGAGGCCCCATGGAGGCTTCTCCCCAACTTTTCCGGCCCTGTTTCCTCCCAGGAGATTCCTAGAGAGGCCCCACGGAGGCTTATCCTCACCTTTTCCAGCCATTTCCTCCCAGGAGATTCCTAGAGAGGCCCCACAGAGGCTTCTCCTCACCTTTTCTGGACCTGTTTCCTCCCAGGAGATTCCTAGAGAGGCCCCATGGAGGCTTCTCCCCGCCTTTTGCGGTTACAGTTTTGGAGGCTCGGGTTTGTAAGTGGAAAATGGTTCTTGAGAAGAGGTAAAAAAATCTTGAACACCTGGTTCTTATCTAGAAAGGTTCGTAAGTAGAGGCGTTCGTAGGTAGAGGTTCCACTGTATTTCCTTAAAGGAGAAACATGTTTTATAGACAGAAAGCAGCTCCCTGCCCATTAAGAAAAAATGTGAGATCCTATCTACAAGACAAAAGACCTCCAGCTCCAGGGTGATGGGATTAAGGACCCTCCAGGACAAAGCCTTTGAGATAAAACACTTGAGATTTTCAAAGGGAAGTTGGACTGCCATTTGTCTGAAATAGTGTATAATAGCTTAGGCAGGGTTGCGGGGTGGGGTGGGGTGGGTGGGCTAGATCAGGGGTCTCCAACCGCCGGTCCGCGGACCGGCACCGGGCCGCTGGGGGTTTTCAGCCGGTCCGCGGCGCCAGGGCCCCCTCGGCCTTTCCGCGCTGCCCACCGCCCCGCCCGATTTGCCCCCTCTGCTCCTCTGCCACCTCCTGCCTTTCACCGCAGCTCCTCCCGCACCCGGAACGCACGCCCTGCCCGCCTCACATTTGCCGAGAGGACTTTCGCCCCGGGCTCTCAGCAAGGGGGCTGCATGAGAGGCGGGGCCGGCGGAAGGTGATATTCAATGTCGGGGGCGCACGGGCGGTCTTGCGCGCGCTCCCTATCTCCCTGCTAGCCCACTCGGAATACTGTATTCAAAATAAGAAAAGCCTTCGCCGGCAAAGGCTTTTCTTATTTTGAATACGTATTCCGAGTGGGCTAGCAGGGAGATAGGGAGCGCGCGCAAGACCGCCCGTGCGCCCCCGACATTGAATATCACCTTCCGCCGGCCCCGCCTCTCATGCAAACCCCCTTGCTGAGAGCCCGGGGCGAAAGTCCTCTCGGCAAATGTGAGGCGGGCAGGGCGTGCGCGCGTCACCGCTGAGAAGAACGGAGAGAGAACGAGAGTGAGTGAAAGCAACAGACAGCAAGATAGAGAGAAAGTGAGAAAGAGAGAGTGAGAGAAAGGGGGGGGAGAGAAAGAGATAGCAAGAGAGAGAGAACAAGAGAGAGAAAGAGCGTGAGAAACAAAACAAGAGAGAAAGAGAGAGAGAGAGAAAGCAAAAGAGACAGAAAGAAAACAAGAGAGAGAAAGTGAGAAGAAGAGAGAGAAAGAGGGGGAGAGAGAGAGAAAGAGAGAGGGGGGAGAGAGAGAAAGAGAGGGAGAAAGAGAGGGAAAGGGGGGAGAGATAGCAAGAGAGGGAGAGAGAAAGAGAGAGGGAAAGGGGGAGAGAGGGGGGAGAGAAAGAGGAGATAAAGGAAGAGGAGAGAGAGAAAGGAAGAGAAAGAAAGAAAGAGGGATAGAAAGAGAGAGAGAGTGAGAGATGCTCAGTGAGCCTTTCTTTGAAGTTGCCTTTCTTTCTTTCTTTCTTTCTTTCTTGCTCTTTTTCTTTCTCTCTTTTACCTTTCCTTCCTCTATTTCTTTTCTTTCTCCTTCCTACCTTCTTCCCTCCCTCCCTCCAGTCCTTCCTCTCTTACTCTCCCCTTTCATAAGTTTCCTTGCTTCCTTCCTCTGTTCCTGTCCCTTCCCTCTTTCCTTCTTTCTTCCTTCCTTCCTTCCTTTCCTCCCTTCCTTTCCTCCCTCCATTTCTTGCTTTCCTTTTCCTTCCTCCCTTCTTTCCTCCCTCATTCCCTTCTTTCACTCCTTCCTCTCTTACTCTCCCCTTTCACACCTTTCTTTGCTTCTTTGCACCCTTCTTCTGTTCCTGTACCTTCCCTCTTTCCTTCCTTCCTTCCCACCCTCCGTCCATTCATTCACCCATTCCTCTCTTGATCGCCCCTTTTACGGCGCCGCTGACAGCTAGCTCCCCCCCCCCCACCGGGCCATGGAAAACTGGTCTAGTTGAAAGCCGGTCCCTGGTGCAAAAAAGGTTGGGGACCTCTGGGCTAGATGACCTACAAGGTCCCTTCCAACTCAAATAATAATCTAATCTACATCTAAAGCCATTAAAGATATTGATAAAATTGAATGGGTCCAAAGACAGGCTACAAAAATGGTGGAAAATCTTAAGCATAAAACTTATCAGGAAAGACTTCATGAACTCAATCTGTGTAGTCTGGAGGACTACCTGCATCATCTTTTGAATAAAACGAAGACTGAATCAAACGCGAACCAAATTGTCACACCAGCCAGTGACACTGGTGAGATTGTAAATTGAGGACTTAAAAGTTCACTTGAACGATGATGATCGTTCAAGCCACTGCCACCTGGTCACATGGCCAGCAAGCCAGACCCACAAAATAAGCCACACCCACAGTGTGGCAGTAAAAATTTTGCCTGCCCATTACTGGGTGTGGGCATATGCATGCATGCTAGCACACATATCCACACTCCATTTGGCATGCAAACCCAAAAAGGTTCGCCATCACTGCTATCAGATCTTCTGCTTGAACAAGGGGCTGGACTAGAAGACCTCCAAGATCCCTTCCAGCCCTGTTCTGATTCTTTGTCCCTTGGATGTGAGCAAGTCACAACCCAAAGCCACACTTGGGTATCCCTCCTCCTCTTCCTCTTCCTCCTCCTCTTCTTTTTCCGTCTCCTCCTTCTCCTCTTCCTCCTCTCCTCCTCCTCCTCCTCCTCCTGTTCTTCTTCCTCCTCCTCCTCCTCTTCCTCCTCTTCTTCCTCCTCCTCCTCCTCCTCATTCTCCTCCTCCTCGTTCTCCTCGTTCTCCTTGTTCTCCTCCTCCTCCCCCTTCTCCTCCTCCTCCTCCTCCTCCTAATCCTCCTTCTCCTCCTCCTCTTCCTCCTTCTCCTCCTCCTCTTCCTCCTTTTCCTCGTCCTAATCCTCGTTCTCCTCCTCCTCCTCTTCCTCCTCCTTCTCCTCCTTCTCCTCCTCCTTCTCCTCCTCCTCCTCCCCCTCCTCCTTCTCCTCCTCCTCCTCCCCCTCCTCCTTCTCCTCCTCCTCCTCTTCCTCCTCCTCCTCCTCCTAATCCTCCTTCTCCTCCTCCTCTTCCTCCTTCTCCTCCTCCTCTTCCTCCTTCTCCTCCTCCTAATCTTCGTTCTCCTCCTCTTCCTCCTCCTAATCCTCCTTCTCCTCCTCCTCCTCCTTCTCCTCCTTCTCCTCCTCCTTCTCCTCCTCCTCCTCCCCCTCCTCCTTCTCCTCCTCCTCCTCCTCTTCCTCCTCCTCCTCCTAATCCTCCTTCTCCTCCTCCTCTTCCTCCTTCTCCTCCTCCTTTTCCTCCTCCTAATCCTCGTTCTCCTCCTCCTCCTCTTCCTCCTCCTAATCCTCCTCCTAATCCTCCTTCTCCTCCCCCTCCTCCCCCTCCTCCTTCTCCTCCTCCTTCTCCTCCCCCTCCTCCTTCTCCTCCTCCTCCTCTTCCTCCTCCTCCTCCTCCTAATCCTCCTTCTCCTGCTCCTCCTCCTTCTCCTCCTTCTCCTCCTCCTTCTCCTCCTCCTCCCCCTTCTCCTCCTCCTCCTCCTCCTCCTCCTAATCCTCCTTCTCCTCCTCCTCTTCCTCCTTCTCCTCCTCCTCTTCCTCCTTTTCCTCCTCCTAATCCTCGTTCTCCTCCTCCTCCTCTTCCTCCTCCTAATCCTCCTCCTAATCCTCCTTCTCCTCCTCCTCCTCCTTCTCCTCCTTCTCCTCCTTCTCCTCCTTCTCCTCCTCCTTCTCCTCCTCCTCCTCCTCCCCCTCCTCCTTCTCCTCCTCCTCCTCCTCCCCCTCCTCCTTCTCCTCCAATGTAGCCTGAATGAGTCACAGGTGTCTCTTTGCAACCCTACCTGCCGGATGGGCCTCCCGAACAGATGGCTCAACGATATTATTAATAACCGAAATCTGAGCTCTTCCATTAGTCACTCAGGAAAGAGCCAGCTGGGAGGGAAAAACACCTTGGCTGGATCTACGGGGCAGATATGAATCACTTCTAATCAGGACACCGAGATCCCTTCGGCTTCTCGGCCAGAAAAGGGAGGATGCCCTCCAGAGCTCCCCCACCCACCGGGCAAATGTTGCCGGGCTGAAGGGAGGCAAGAGCTTCAATCCAGCCTGCCGGCGGGTGGAATCTGGTTCAGGCTCCTCCATAAACCCCCTCTGGGCTTGGCCACATGGCAGGAAGGCATTCAGAAATGACTGGAGGGAACCTGGTGGGTTTTCCCCAGCTTCCTCCACAGGAAGTAGAAGTTCTTCAGTAATCTCTCTCTCTCTCTTAATTGATGGGTGGGCGCCATCAAATCAGGGTCTTACTCTTATGAACCAGAGAAATGGATGTTCTCCCTAGGACAGCCTTCTCGGATCCCATTTTTTTCAAATCTTGTGGTGGGAGCCACACTCTATCCATGACTCCCTCCCCTCCTGACCTCCCCCAAGAGTGCGGCGGAGGGCAAGCAAGCGTTGGTAGGGCTGAATGGATAACTGCTATCAATGCTTTCTTAGCATACTTAGTCCCGTGTACAGGGCCATTGGTCAGGTTTGTATGGGTGGTGTGTGTGTGTGTGTGTGTGTGTGTCTGTTTGTGTCAAAAAGTAAAGATTGAGGCCTTGCCTGTGCAAACGAAGCTTTACGCCTTTGGTATCTGCACTACCTCTCTGCAGATACTTCTGCCTTTCTTTTTCTTTCTTTCTTTTTTTCTTTCCTTCCTTCCTTATTTCCCTCCCATCCTCCCTCCCTCTTTCTTCCTTCCTTCCTTCCTTTCCTTCCTTCCTTCCTTATTTCTCTCCCATCCTCCCCCTCCCTCTGCCTTCCTTCCTTCCCTCCCATCCTCCCTCCCTCTTTCCTTCCTTCCTTCCTTCCTTCCTTCCTTCCTTCCTTCCTTCCTTATTTCTCTCCCATCCTCCCCCCTCCATCTGCCTTCCTTCCTTCCTTCCTTCCTTCCTTATTTCTCTCCCATCCTCCCTCCCTCCCTCTTTCTTTCTTTCTTTCCTTCCTTCCTTCCTTATTTCTCTCCCATCCTCCCCCTCCCTCTGCCTTCCTTCCTTCCTTCCCTCCCATCCTCCCTCCCTCTTTCTTCCTTTCCTTCCTTTCCGTCCTTCCTTCCTTCCTTCCTTCCTTTCTCCTCCCTTCCTCCCTCCCATCTCCCCCCCAGGATTAGGGTTCATGGAAAACATGATAACTTCCTTCCAGTACCTGAGGATCCATCACAGGGAAGAGGGGATGGACTCATTCCCCAAAGCATCTGAGGGTAGGACAAAAGCCATTAGGTGGGTGCTCATTCAAGACAGATCCAACCTGGAACTAAGGAGAAATCTCCTAACAGGGAGAGCAGTTAATCGGTGGGATGGCTTTGCCTCTAGAAGTTGTGGGTGCTCCAACCCTGGGGATTTTTAAGAGCCTGGACAGCTACTGCTTGAATGGTATAGGCAAGGTTTCCTGTTTTAGTAGCGGTTTGGACCAGAAGACTCCCGAGGTTCCTTCTAGGCCTGGGATTCTATGGTTCTGTGTAATTGCAGCGTGCCCATCTCTCTACCACGTGACGAAAGTGGCTGGGGGAGACCAGTAGGGCTACCAAGAATGGACTACACAGATGACCACAGCCAGCGAAGACCCAATCCCTATGTTGCTGCGATAGTTCTGTGCAATTTTTGCTACCTCAACATAATAGCATCCATGTAGGTCTCCCTTGTTCCTCCTCCAGAGCAGAAAGCAGACTATCAATCATTGGTCTTGAAAGCTCAGAACTACGATGCCTAAAACACGATCTTAAGTATTGCCCACAAGATCATATGCTGCAACGTTCTACCTGTCAATGACTACTTCAGCTTCAACCGCAACAACACAAGAGCACGCAACAGATTCAAACTTAATATTAACCGCTCCAAACTTGACTGTGAAAAATATGACTTCAGCAACCGAGTTGTCGAAGCGTGGAACTCATTACCTGACTCAGTAGTGTCAACCCCTAACCCCCAACATTTCTCCCTTAGACTATCCACGATTGACCTCTCCAGGTTCCTTAGAGGTCAGTAAGGGGCGTGCATAAGTGCACCAGTGTGCCTTCCGTCCCCTGTCCAATTGTCTCTCCTTATCTCATTTATCTTTTCTTCCTTTCAGAATTGTTCACCTATACTTTTATATCTTTTCTTCTATTCGTTTCTTTAGTTATGTTACTAAATATCTATTCTCTTCAATGTGTATTATTTATTGGACTAAATAAATAAATGAATAAAAAATTGAGAGCAATCAACTCCCCACCCACCCCCCCACACATCAATCCAAGCTCCTTTGCTGTCTGGTTCAACCTGGGATGACTAAATTCCTGGGCTGAGTGTGCAATTGTGCAGTCGTGTTTGCTCAGGCCACGGCAGAGTAAACAAGTCCTCCGTGACGGGCGTCCTCTTCTCTTCCTCAGCCCCTGGTCTCACCTGGTGGTCTTCCTCCATCTGACAGGTGATGCGACTTCCTTCAGCCCTCCTGCAGGCTTGGAAGAGAGATCAATGGTGTCGGGGATGGGGATTGTTATACTTTGGGTAAACAAAGCATCCAAGGAAGATGGGCCCTGAGGAAGGAAAAGCCTGTTGTCTTCAGGAAACTGGACATGAACATCAAACGTGCCTTCAGCGGGGAAGCCTGAGTCCAAACCCCGCTTGGGACAAGTCTGTCCAATCTGATCTTTGTCTGATTAGAAGGAAGAATGTCTTTCTCATTTTTCTGAACAAGAACCTCTGTTCTCATCTGTGCCATCGAACTCATCCTCACTTGGAAGAGGAGTCTCCAACCTTGGCAACTTTAAGCCTGGGGGACTTCAACTCCCAGAATTCTGGGAGTTGAAATCCTCTTGGCTTAAAGTTGACAAGGTTGCCCATGGAGAACATCTGGAAGCTTTCCTTAATCCAGAATGTAGTTCTCTACTTCAGTGATTTTCAACCTTTTTTGAGCCGCAGCACATTTTTTACATTTAGATTAGATTAGATTAGATTTATTGGATTTATATGCCGCCCCTCTCCGCAGACTTGGGGCAGCTCACAACAATGGTAAAAAAACAGTACATAGTAACAAATCTAATATTTAGCAATCTAAATTACAGTTTTAGGTTAAAAAAATCCAAAAAAGAAACCCCAATATATAAAAAACAAGCACACAATCAAATCATACACAAAAACTACATGGGCAAGGGGGAGATGTTTCAATTCCCCCATGCCTGATGGCAGAGGTGGGTTTTAAGGAGTTTACGAAAGGCAAGGAGGGTGGGGGCAATCCTAATCTCTGGGGGGAGCTGGTTCCAGAGGGTTGGAGCCACCACAGAGAAGGCTCTTCCCCTGGGTCCCGCCAGATGACATTGTTTAGTCGACGGGACCCGGAGAAGGCCAACTCTGTGGGACCTAACCGGTCGCTGGGATTCGTGCGGCAGAAGGCGTTCTCGGAGATATCCTGGTCCGATGGCATGTAGGGCTTTATAGGTCGTAACCAACACTTTGAATTGTGACCGGAAAATGATAGGCAACCAGTGCATACTGCGGAGTGTTGGAGTAACATGGGCATACTTAGAGAAGCCCATGATTGCTCTTGCAGCTGCATTCTGCACAATCTGAAGTTTCCAAACATTCTTCAAGGGTAGCCCCATGTAGACAGCATTACAGTAGTCGAGCCTCGAGGTGATGAGGGCATGAGTGACTGTGAGCAGTGACTCCTGATCCAAATGGGAATTTACAAAATCCTGGGGCACACCACCAACCAAAATGACACAAAATGACACTCTAACACAGTACATATTATACATATAGGAGGCTTCATCTAGTAGTGGCAACATTTACCTCCAGTCCTGACCAGGATTAGAAATCGGGACCATGGGGAGGAGTAGCAACTTCAACTACTCACCGCGGCCACACAATGACAAGTGCGCAGCAGCCCGAGCGGGGACCTTCCTGGGTGTGGATGAGAGGCGGCCTGCTATTGGTTCATCGCTAGTGGTCAGGATGAATTCTAGAAGGTGATTGGTCAATGAGCATTCCCTGTGCCTTCACTCTTCCTGTCGCTGATAGCTGGAGGGATTGTGCAGGGAATGTTTATGTCCGAATGGAGACGGCTGGCGGCAGGTCGGATGAATGGCCTCTGCGGGCAGTATAGTTTGGGGACCCATGTTTAATTTTGCCATGGCACACCTGACCATGTGTCATGGCACACTAGTGTGCCACGGCACACTGGTTGAAAAACACTGCTCTACTTTGTTCTGTCGGGCTCTCTGGTAGAATCCTCCCAAAAATTAACAGGTGCAAATTTCAGACACACACACGTTTGAAAATTCAAAACAATGTTCTTTATAATGAAAGTTCACTTAAACTAAGCCCTCTTTTGGCATAGCAAAGAGCACTTGTCTCCAAACAAACTGGTAATTTGTACAAGTCCCTTATCAGTTCTGAGATATTTAGCTTGCAGCTGTGATGCAATTCATAGTTCTTCTTCTTTCACAAAGTGAAACACACTTTGCTCTGGTTTAGTTTCAAAGCGGGGAAAAATCAGCACACAAAAAGTCAAAGTCAGTAAAGCAGTCAGGAAACACAACGATCAGATAATCCTCCACAATGGCCAAACCCACAGGCTGCTATTTATAGCAGCCTCACTAATTACCACAGCCCCACCCAACCACAGGTGGCCTCATTTTCTTTGATAATCATCTCTCAGTTTTTGCTGCCTATGCATCGCTCTCCGCATGCGTGGCTGTATCATTAACTCTTGTTCTGAATCCAAGTAGGAGCTAGATAATTGATCTCCTTCTGAGCTGTCTGCCACACTCTCTTCCTCCCTGTCACTCATGTCTTCATTGTCAGAGGAGCCTTCATCATCAGATTCCACCCCGATCAAAACAGGCCTGCAGCATGTGGATGTCTCCCCGACATCCACAGTCCTTGGGGCAGGAGCTGGGCCAGAGCTAACCACAACATACTTAGTAGCTGAAGTTAATCTCCTCGACTCTAGCAGGGGTAGGCAAAGTTGGCTCTTTTATGATTTGTGGACTTCAACTCCCAGAATTCCTGATCGTATCATACCAGCTCAGGAATTCTGGGAGTTGAAGTCCACATGTCATAGAAGAGCCATCTTTGCCTACCCCTGTCCTAGAGGAATGGTGTCAAACTGGATTTCTTACAGGTCCAGATCAGCATTGTAGTTCTCTTCTGCAGGCTGGTTGTGGGGTGGGGGGAGACGAGAGACATGATGGATACTTCCTGCAGCATCCTGCCGGCCAAAACAGGGCACGGTGGGGGCTTGTGCAGCCTTCACACACCCTGTTTTCAGTCTGGGTGGCCTCCTGCAACACTGTGCTGGCCAAAATGGGTTATGGAAGGCTGTCTGCTTCCCGTGCCCCGTTTTGGCCAGCACACTGCTGCAGGAGATTGACTAGGCTGAAAACAGGGTGTGGAGGGTCATGCATCCCCCCCTGTGCCTCATTTTGGCTGCCAGAGGCATCGCAGGTCTGTCCTTTGCTATTTGCTGCTGATCCCACAGTCTCAAGTCACCTGATTCCTTTTGCGACCTCCTGACAGGCAAAGTTCCATGGGGAAACCAGATTCACTTAACAACTGTGTTACTGACTTAAAAACCGAAGTGATTCACTTAAGACCTGTGTCAAGAACATATTGTAAAATGGGGCAAAATTCAATTTACAGCTGTTTCACTTAGCAGCAGAAATTTTGTGATCAATTGTGGCCATAAGTTGAGGACTATGTATATTTATCTACTTGCATTTAACCATGAGGACATATTAATATTATTGCCAATTTTTTTTTAGGGTTTCTGAAGTGTTTCCCATTTCCCATCAAGGAAATGTTCAGCCCTGGAATTTCTTTGTGGTCTCCTGTCCAAACAAGATCAACATTTTCCTCTTCATAGTCAAGGATAACAAAATGCTGCCACCTGTTGTTGAATGAAGATACCATCTTCAATATAATTTCCTTCAGACTTGGATATTGCTTTGTGAAAAATGAGATATGATTATCGGTACTTAAATAGAGCCATACCCAAATCTGAAGGTAATACAGTGATACCTTGTCTTACAAACTTAATTGGTTCCAGGAAGAGGTTCGTAAGGTGAAAAGTTCGTAAGACAAAACAATGTTTCCCATAGGAATCAATGGAAAAGCGATTAATGCGTGCAAGTCCAAAACGCACCCCTTTTGCCAGCCGAAGTGCCTGTTTTTGCGCTGCTGGGATTCTCCTGAGGCTCCCCTCCATGGGAAACCCCACCTCTGGACTTCCATTTTTTTGTGATGCTGCAGGGGAATCCCAACAGGGGAATCCCAGCATCACAAAAACGGGCGCTTCGCTGGCAACGAAAGTCCAGAGGTGGGGTTCTCCATGGAGGGGAGCCTCAGGGGAATCCCAGCAGTGCAAAAACGGGCACTTCGGTTGGCAACGGAAGTCCGGAGGTGGGGCATCCCAGCGGCAGCGGCGGATTCGTAAGGTGAAAATAGTTCGAAAGAAGAGGCAAAAAAATCTTAAACCTTGGGTTCGTATCTTGAAGAGTTCTTATGACGAGGGGTTCGTAAGACGAGGTATCACTGTATTTTATTTCAACTACATTCAAGAAATCCTTGATCCTTCCTAAAGACTTGTTATCAGGCATAAAAAGATTGCTGCACCATTCTACCTGTCAATGACTACTTCAGCTTCAACCGCAACAACACAAGAGCACGCAACAGATTCAAACTTAATATTAACTGCTCCAAACTTGACTGTAAAAAATATGACTTCAGCAATCAAGTTGTCAAAGCGTGGAACTCATTACCTGACTCAGTAGTGTCAACCCCTAACCCCCAACATTTTTCCCTTAGACTATCCACGATTGACCTCTCCAGGTTCCTTAGAGGTCAGTAAGGGGCGTACATAAGTGCACCAGTGTGCCTTCCATCCCCTGTCCAATTGTCTCTCCTTATCTCATTTATCTTTTCTTCCTTTCAAATATGTTCACCTATACTTTTATATCTTTTCTTCTATTCGTTTCTTTAGTTATATTACTACATATCTATTCTCTTCAATGTGTATTATGTATTGGACTAAATAAATAAATGAATAAAAATAAAATAAATAAAAGATGCAACAGAACAATGTCTATGGAGATTCTGTATGTTTATGCATATGATTTGGGAATGCCCAGTAGTGCTGAAATTTTGGAAAAAACTGCAAGAGGATATTAATAGGATGTTAAATATACGATGGACAATTACAAAGGAAATGGTGGTATTAGTCAAAAGGAACGAGATGGGAGAATTTAGAGAAATAAAAGAAGCAGTGATAGAAAGTGCTCAGGCGGTAATAGTCCTAGGCTGGAAGGATGCGACAAAATGGACAATGCAAAATTGGTATTGGTACATGGTGAATCATATCCAGTTTGAGATTATGGATAAAAGGATGAATTCGGCCAATGAAACTAATCTGCGGGAACTGATGGAATGATGGGACAAGGTGAGAGGACATGTGATCAGTAGAATTTGAGACCGAGGTATAAAGAATAAATTAAAATTATTTTATAATATGTAAATAGATATATTGCTCTTAAGTTAAAATAGAAAATATGCCCCCATTTTGGTGGAGGGGTATGAATGTTGTTTGGTGGTGGCCACTTTGAGCATTGAGCACATTTGTTTTATTATTATTATAAAAATCAATAAAAATTATTAAAAATAATAATAAAAAGATTCTCAGTCATCCAGGGGAAGCCGGGTCATAAGTCCACTTCTTTAGCACCATCGTACCTTTGAACAATTGCTAAGCGAATGGTCGTAGGTTGAGGACCAGTTCACGTAAAAATAGAACAACTTCATTTAAATCAGGCATGAAATTGTTTAATATTAATTTTGGTTAGGCTTTTTTTCTGTAAAATGAGTCAAGCTGTTTGGCTCTTATGGTGTCCATGTTAAATTTAGGCAGAGGCTAAGCAAACTACAGCTTAGGGAATCAGTTTTCTGATTGTGCAAATGAGCTCATTATTATTTTTAATAATAAAAGTGTTCTTGGTGACTTATTTTGTCAGCATTTAGTGTGTATATATATTAATGTAGCTTAGAATTACTTTAAAATTACATTTCAATATTGCTTCCAAGGTATACTATATCATAACCTATGAGAGAGATAAAGCCATCCAAGTGATAAATACCGTAGGTAATCAGTAAGTGTTTTTATTTGAAACAATTTGTATTTTGCACTTTAAATACCTTGGTATTAAATAATTAAAAGCCATAGATCTCTTTGCCAATTTTTTGTCACGAACCAAGGTAGTGTTTTGGTATGCACTTTCGTAAGACCTGGTGTAACTTTTTAATAATATATATTTTAACAAGGGGCAAAAAAAAACCCCAGAAAGGAATAACAGAAAAACAAAATTGGAGGTCTTCTAGCCCAACCCTCTGCTTAGGCAAGAAATGCTACACTACTTCAGACAAATGGTTATCCAACATCTTTTTTAAAAGTTCCAGTGTTGGGGCATTCACAACTTCTGGAGGCAAGCCGTTCCACTGATTAATTGTTCTAGCTGTCAGGAAATTTCTCCTTAGTTTTAAGTTACTTCTCTCCTTGATTGGTTTCCACCCATTGCTTCTTGTTCTACCTTCAGGTGCTTTGGAGAATAGGTTGACTCTTTCTTCTTTGTGGCAATCCCTGAGATATTGGAATGCTGCTATTATGTCTCCCCTGGTCCTTATTTTCATTAAACTAGCCATGCCCAAGTCCTGCAATTGTTCTTCATATGTTTAGAAACATAGAAACATAGAAGACTGACGGCAGAAAAAGACCTCATGATCCATCTAGTCTGCCCTTATATTATTTCCTGTATTTTATCTTAGGATGGATATATGTTTATCCCAGGCATGTTTAAATTAAGTTACTGTGGATTTACCAACCACGTCTGCTGGAAGTTTCTTCCAAGGATCTACTACTCTTTCAGTCAAATAATATTTTCTCATGTTGCTTCTGATATTTCCCCTAACTAACCTCAGATTGTGCCCCTTTGTTCTTTTGTTCAATTTCCTATTAAAATCACTTCCCTCCTGAACCTTATTTAATCCTCTGACATATTTAAATGTTTTGATCATGTCCCCCTTTTTCCTTCTGTTCTCCAGACTATACAGATGGAGTTCATTAAGTCTTTCCTGATACATTTTATGCTTAAGACCTTCCATCATTCTTGTAGCCCGTCTTTGGACCTGTTCAATTTTGTCAATATCTTTTTATAGGTGAGGTCTCCAGAACTGAACACAGTATTCCAAATGTGGTCTCACCAGCGGGATCACAGTCTCCCTCTTCCTGCTTGTTATACCTCTAGCTATGCAGCCAAGCATCCTACTTGCTTTTCCTACCGCCCGACCACACTGCTCACCCATTTTGAGACTGTTTTAGCTTCCAATTGCTTAATCATCTTGGTTGAGTCTTCTTTGCACTCTTTCCAGGGTCTCAACATCTTTTTTATATCGTATTGACCAAAACTGGGTACAAATGTATTCTTATCAATGGCATTAATAAAGTGATACTAACACTTCACATGTTAATAAGGGCCTTGGCTTTTCCTGTGGAATCACCTGGCATGGTTCATGGAATTTAGCCAGTGGTGGGGGGGAGAGGGAGGGAAACCAAGAAATACAGTGGTACCTCTACTTAAGCATGCCTCTACTTGAGAACTTTTCTAGATAAGAACCGGGTGTTCAAGATTTTTTTGCCACTTCTTAAGACCCATTTTCTACTTAAGAACCCGAGCTCAGAAAAATTTCCCAGGAAATTTGAGAGCAGCACGAAGGCCCGGCCAGTTTCCTGCCATTCCCCCTTTAATCCTGGCCATCTCGGGCTTTTCTGGGCTGCCAGAGGAGCCTTTCGGTGGCGCTTAAGGAGGCTTTGGCAGTCCAGAGCGAACGGAGCATTTTCCTTTCTCTGGGCGCTTGGACAGGGAATAAACCTCTGCCAGTGCCCAGAGAAAAGAAACGCTCTCTTCGCTCTGGGCAGCCAAGGAGTCACCACAGTGAAGGAAAGGTGCTGGTTACAAAGCAAGCGAGCGAGAGGAGAGGGGAGCCCTTCGGCATGGAAAGGAAGAGGCAGCAGGTAGCAGCAGCAGTGGCCAGTGTATGGGAGGCAGCCTTGTGCCAGGTGTATTGGAGGCACATGCTCCTCCTCGCTGCCTCAGAGTCCCTCTCTTTTTTTTCAGCCTTAATGTTTTGGATTTTTTTGATTCTCCTTTCTCTGGGCGCTTGGAGAGAGAATAAACCACATACACCCAGTGCGAGGTTGCCTCCCGGGGCGTCTGGACGCAGAAAGGTAAAAGGGGGCACTTTGCCCTGGCCAGATAATAATAATAATAATAATAATAATAATAATAATAATAATAATAATAATAATTTATTAGATTTGTATGCCGCCCCTCTCCGAAGACTCGGGGCGGCTCACAACAAGCGATAAAACAATATTGTACAGGCACAAATCTAATATTAAGAAAAAACTAAAAACCCTATCAATTTAAAAAACAAACAACACATACATACTGTTGTGGTTCCGTCTGAGGCCCCTCCGGGAACGGCTGACCTTCTGTCGGTTTCCAGCTCAGAGGGAGAGGCTGAGGAACAGGAGGTGCAGACAGACGAGGAGGAATCCCAGGCTGAAGAAGAGGGAGGGCAGCCAGAGTCCCACCAGGGGGAGCTCTCCTCAGCAAGCAGCCTGGATTCCTTAGAGGAAAGTGCACAAGCCATAATTGATCTGCGACAACGGAGAGCTAATCAGAGACGGAGTCAATTGGCTAAATACTTTCAGCATTAAAGTGGCAGCAGCTGGGTTTGGGTGTGGTGCTCTTGGGAAAGGCTAAAAGGCAGACCCACCCTTCCTGGCTTGTGGAGTTTTATCTTTGAGAGTCGTGGGACCTGACTGTGAACTTTGGCGTCTTGGAATCCTGGTTTGTGCCTTTGACTATTGAAACCTTGGGGGGGTGTGCCAGCAAGAAGCTTGCTGTATTGTATGGACATCAGGACCCTGCTGTACCATATTATATCCTGTCTGTTGGAAAGAACAGGTTTTCCTCTGTGCTTATTTTTTCCAGTTATAAAATACTTTTGGCTTTTACCAGAGTGTCTGGCTGTTTTTTCCAGTTGGTGTTGAGGTCTGGGGGAACCCAGACAGAACACATACCAAACATAAATTATAATAAGCCTGGGGGAAAGGTGTCTCAAATCCCCCATGCCTGGCGGTATAGATGGGTCTTAAGTAGTTTACGGAAGACAAGGAGGGTGGGAGCAGTTCTAATCTCCGGGGGGAGTTGATTCCAGAGGGCCGGGGCCGCCACAGAGAAGGCTCTTCCCCTCAACTCAGCTTGAGCCAAACGGAGAAGTCACCACAGTAAAAGAAAGGTGCCGGCTACAAAGTGAGCGAGCAAGAGGAGAGGAGAGCCCTTCAGCATGAGACGGAAGAGGAATCAGGTAGCAGCAGCAGTAGCAGCCGCCTTTTGGTCAAAGGAGCAGGAGGTTTCCCCCTCTTGCCCGCCTGGGTTTCTCTCTCTGCCGCAGTGCATGGGAGGCAGCCTCGCGCCGGGTGTATGGGAGGCGCGTGTACTTCCTTGCAGCCTCAGAGTCCCTCTTTTTTTTTTTAAGCCTTAAAGTTTTGGATTTTTTTGATTTCCCTCACCTCAACTTCTTCCTTCAGCAGTGACTGTCCTCCTCCTCCTCTTCCTCCTCCTCCTCCCCCCACCCAAATTCCGAGCTTTTATTTCTTTCCTAATGGGTTTGCATGCATTATTTGCTTTTACATTGATTCCTATGGGAAAAATTCCTTCTTCTTAAGAACGTTTCTACTTAAGAATCTGGTCATGGAACGTATTAAGTTCTTAAGCAGAGGTGCCACTGTAGTTTGAAATGTTTTGAGGGCTGATTTGTTTTTCGGCAAACTCCAGATATTCCAACTCCATTCCGACTAGAAGCTCTTGTGCTTTTCAATGCTAGCGCGCCCTCTGGTGGTGAATGGTTTGCCTTGCGGAGCGGCCTTTGGAACCTTATCGCCACTCAAGATTCAACCTGAAGCCATAGTTGCTATGTAGATGAAGCCCACAAGTCCACTACACGTGTGGATCTGGGATCGTGGACACCCTGAGTTGGTGAGAATGCTCAGACCAACAAGTCAGCTTCTACTTCCATCGTGCACAGTGCACTCCAAATCTATTTGCTAGTCTTCAATTCTCCCTCTTTTATATTCCATTTCCTCATAAATTACTTTTAGCCTGGTTTTCTTTGGAGTTCTTGTTTTTATGTGTTTCTAGCTGTGTTTGGAAATCTGATGCCTAGTAAGAGAGGTTGTGAATGCTCCAACTCTGGACATTTTCAAGAGGAAATTGGACTGCTATCTGTAGGATTTCCTGCTTGAGCAGGGGGTTGGACTTGATGATCTGCAAGGTCCCTTCCAACCCAATAAAATTAATAAAATAAAAGTGTTTCAAAGTTTAGAACTTGTTGAACAACATATGAAGAACAGTGGCAAGAATTGGGTAGTCTAGTGACGAGAAAAACTAGGTGTGACATAATAGCAGCTGCGAGAGCAATCATGGGCTTTCCCAGGTATGCCTATGTTAGTTACACCAACACTCCACAGTCTGCATTGGTTGCCGATCAATTTCCAGTCACAATTCAAAGTGTTGGTTACGACCTATAAAGCCCTTCATGGCATCGGACCAGAATATCTCTGGGACCGCCTTCTGCCGCACGAATCCCAGCGACCGATTAGGTCCCACAGAGTTGGCCTTCTCCGGGTCCCGTCGACTAAACAATGTCGTTTGGTGGGTCCCAGGGGAAGAGCCTTCTCTGTGGTGGCCCCGACTCTCTGGAACCAGCTCCCCCCAGATATTAGAACTGTCCCCACCCTCCTTGCCTTTCGTAAACTCCTTAAAACCCACCTTTGCCGCCAGGCATGGGGGAAGTGAGATATCTCCCCCGGGCCTATACAATTTATTTATGGTATGTTTGTGTGCACGTCTGATTAATAACGGGGTTTTTAAAATGTTTTTAAATTATTAGATTTGTCATGAATTGTTTTATTGCTGTTGTGAGCTCCCCTGAGTCTACGGAGAGGGGCGGCATACAAATCTAGTAAGTAAGTAAGTAAGTAAGTAAGTAAGTAAGTAAGTAAGTAAGTAAGTAAGTAAGTAAGTAAATAAATAATTTTCAGTATTTGAGAGGCTGCCACTAAGAATTCTCCAAAGCATCTGAAAACAGGACAAGAAGCAAAGGTTAAAAGGGAATCAAGGAGAGAACCAACCTAGGAGAATTTTCCTGATAGAACAATTAACCAGCGGAATTAGATTCTTTGTATGTCTTAGCCTCCAGCCCCCTCCAATCCCCTGGACGCAGTGGGGTGGTGAAACTGGAGGTCCACCCCAGAGCACCCAATTTGCAATGAAAGATGTTGAAAGAAAATGTCCTGAATAAGCCACGCCCACAGTGTGGTAGTAAAAATTTTGGTAGCCCTTCATTGCCCCTAACCATCTTTGTAGCTTTTCTCAACATCTAAAATGCCTTAAACAAGATTTAAGTATTGCCCACAAGATCATATGCTGCAATGTCCTGCCTGTCCGCGACTACTTCAGCTTCAACCACAACAACACAAGAGCACACAACAGATTTAAACTTAATATTAATCACTCCAAACTTGACTGTAAAAAATATGACTTCAGTAACCGAGTTGTCGAAGCGTGGAACTCATTACAGGACTCCATAGTGTCATCCCCAAACCCCCAACACTTTACCCTTAGATTATCTACGGTTGACCTATCCAGATTCCTAAGAGGTCAGTAAGGGGCGAGTACAAGTGCACTGGAGTGCCTTCTGTCCCCTGTCCTATTACTCTCCTATATCTCCTATACCTAATCGGTTCCTCAGATTCGTGCAGCAGAAAGCGGTCCCAGAGGTATTCTGGTCCGATGCCATGTAGGGCTTAGCAGCTGTTCCACCTTAACAGTCCACCTCTGGCTCATGTTTGGGGAGATGGGTCAGAGTAGCCTTCTTGCAAGGGAGTGACATCATTACAAGCCTTCTGGTCATTTCATGATCTCTTTGTGCTAGCCCAAACTCTCTCCTCTGAGCTGTCTAGGCTCTGGGGGTCTGTATCTTGGAAAGTGGTCTCATCCTATACAGTGGTACTTCATCTTACGAACGCCTCTTCTAACGAACTTTTCAAGATACGAACCCGGTGTTTAAGATTTTTTTGCCTCTTCTTCCGAACTATTTTCACCTTACGAACCCAAGCCGCTGTTGCTGGGATGAAGGGGTTTCTTTTTTTCCCCTTTTTTGAAAAAAGAAAAGGGAGGGACGGCTTGGAGGGGGAAAGACTTTGCATTAAGAAAAGTAGGAGAACCACGTGCTTGCAGAGGCACTGAAAGAGTGTCTTTTGAAGAAAGAAAAGGGAGGGGGGCTTGGAGGGGGAAATACTTTGCATTAACAAAAGTAGGAGAACAGCGTGCTTGCAGAGGCACTGAAAGAGTGTCTTTTGAAGAAAGAAAAGGGAGGGGCAGCTTGGAGGGGGAAAGACTTTGCATTAACAAAAGTAGGAGAATAGCGTGCTTGCAGAGGCACTGAAAGAGTGTCTTTTGAAGAAAGAAAAGGGAGGGGGGCTTGGAGGGGGAAAGACTTTGCATTAAGAAAAGTAGGAGAACTGCGTGCTTGTAGAGGCACTGAAAGAGTGTCTTTTGAAGAAAGAAAAGGGAGGGGCAGCTTGGAGGGGGAAAGACTTTGCATTAACAAAAGTAGGAGGACAGTGTGCTTGCAGAGGCACTGAAAGAGTGTCTTTTGAAGAAAGAAAAGGGATGGGCGGCTTGGAGGGGGAAAGACTTTGCATTAACAAAAGTAGGAGAACAGAGTGCTTGCAGAGGCACTGAAAGAGTGTCTTTTGAAGAAAGAAAAGGGAGGGGCGCCCCCCTTGCCTTTCTTCCTTCCCACTCACCCTTTAGCCTAGCCTTGCTTCTTCCACCCGCCCCCTTTAGCTGCTCCTCCCTGCCCTCTTTTCGCCTCCCTTCTAAAGTTTGGGATTTTCCTGAAGGATTTGCACCCATTATTTGCTTTTACATTGATTCCTATGGGAAACATTGTTTCGTCTTACGAACTTTTCACCTTACGAACCTCCTCCAAGTTCGTATCATGAGGTACCACTGTATTTGCAAAACACCCCGCCTCTTTGCTTCTACCCATCAGAAACCAACTCCATGGAATTGTACCTTCAGAGCTAGCTGGAGGGGAAAAAAAGCAACTCCCTGGCCTTTGATGGAGCTGCTAGAGAGATAAATATATTGTTAAGTTAAGCAAAATTAAAAATGTTAAGAATTAACTAAGGGCAAGCTAGATTGAACGGATAATAAGATAACCTGCAGATGTTCATCATAGACAGATTTCCAGACAGTTAAATTGCTTAATGCGTTTCCTTTGGCTAGCCTATCAATCTCCCAGCCTGTCTGAGAGGCTTCACTAATAGTCTTCCTCCATCCACATGATTATCGTGGAAATGCCTCAGTGGTACCAGCGGTGGTTCTCCCACCAGGTAGGGCCTGTGATTCATCGACGGCACTCAAGGGTGGAAAATTGATTGCTAGCTATTGTCAGCAGGCTACGATTAACTCGCCAGCGTTGTCTTTGCCACACAAATTAATAGTGGAGAGAATAAAAGCAGAGTGAATAATTTTATTAATTAATCACTTCCTGTAAATAAATGAATCTGCCATTGAAAAGGGCAGAAATCATAAGAGCAAAATGGAGAGGTTGGGGTCCTTGGGGCAGGGCAGAAGAGCTGATCTCAAGGGGGATTTGTGGCTGTAAATCAATGCTGATTTACTCAAAGGTGAGTTTTTTCCAACCGGACTTCCTTGAAGAGGTTTCACTTCTCATCCTAGAAGGTTCTTCAGTTCTCCAACATTCAGTCGGAACTGAACAAGCTTCTCAGATGAACAGCAAAATGCTTTCAAGGAAAGAGGAAATCCAGTTGTCTCTTGGAACAAAGCCTTTTGGGACAACCATGATCTGGATGCCTGAGAATCTCCATTGACAGCACTGATTTATTGCACAGGGAAGTGAGTTCAAGACATCCCTTCAATCCCCTGATCTCCCTAATTCAGAAGCAAAAGGGCCTCCAAGCAGCTGAAGGATTCCAAATTGCTGGAAATTTCAAGTCCAGGCAAGTCCCTGAAATTTCACAGCCAGAATTAGAGGAGCGACTGGCTGTGGCCGCCTTGATTTTGCAAGTTTTGATATCAGGCCTGGGCCAGATTCTGCTGAACATCCAAACTCAGGCAAGGTGGGTTATAATGGGCCACCTGTTGAGGATTTACTGGCAGGAAATTTAGCCTGAACATTTATTTAATAAAAAAATAACAGAATAATGGAGTTGGAAGGGACCTTGGAGGTCTTCCAATTCAACCCATAAAATCATACACCTAGGTAGGAGAAACCCAAAACATGCATACTTATTTATTTTATTTTATTTATTTATTTATTGGATTTGTATGCCGCCCTTCTCCGCAGACTCGGGGCGGCTAACAAAAATAATAAAAACAGCATGTAACAATCCAATACTAAAACAACTAAAAAACCCTTATTATAAAACCAAACATACATACAAACATACCATGCATAAAATTGTAAAGGCCTAGGGGGAAAGAATATCTCAGTTCCCCCATGCCTGGCGGCAGAGATGGATTTTAAGAAGCTTCTGAAAGGCAAGGAGGATGAGGGCAATTCTAATCTCTGGGGGGAGTTGGTTCCAGAGGGCCGGGGCCACCACAGAGAAGGCTCTTCCCTTGGGTCCCGCTGTTGTGGTTCCGTCTGAGGCCCCTCCGGGAACGGCTGATCTTCTGTCGGTTTCCAGCTCAGAGGGAGAGGCTGAGGAACAGGAGGTGCAGACAGACGAGGAGGAGGAATCCCAGGCTGAAGAAGAGGGAGGACAGCCAGAGTCCCACCAGGGGGAGCTCTCCCCAGCAAGCAGCCTGGATTCCTTAGAGGAAAATGCACAAGCCATAATTGATCTGCGACAAAGAAGAGCTACTCAGAGACGGAATCAATTGGCTAAGTACCTTCAGCATTAAAGTGGCAACAGCTGGGTTTGGGTGTGGTGCTCTTGGGAAAGGCTAAAAGGCAGACCCACCCTTCCTGGCTTGTGGAGTTTTATCTTTGAGAGTCGTGGGACCTGGCTGTGAACTTTGGCGTCTTGGAATCCTGTTTTGTGCCTTTGACTATTGAAACCTTGGGGGGGGGGTGCCAGCAAGAAGCTTGCTGTATTGTCTGGACATCAGGACCCTGCTGTAACGTATTATACCCTGTCTGTTGGGAAGAACAGGTTTTCCTCTGTGCTTATTTTTTCCAGTTATAAAATACTTTTGGCTTTTACCAGAGTGTCTGGCTGTTTTTTCCAGTTGGTGTTGAGGTCTGGGGGAACCCAGACAGAACACCCGCCAAGCAGCATTGTTTAGTTGACGGGACCCGGAGAAGACCCACTCTGTGGGACCTAACTGGTCGCTGGGATTCGTGCAGCAGAAGGCGGTCCCTGAGGTAATCTGGTCCGATGCCATGAAGGGCTTTATAGGTCATAACCAACACTTTGAATTGTGACCGGAAACTGATTGGCAACCAATGCAGACTGCGGAGTGTTGGTGTAACATGGGCATATTTGGGAAAGCCCATGATTGCTCTCACAGCTGCATTCTGCACGATCTGAAGTTTCTAAACACTTTTCAAAGGTAGCCCCATGTAGAGAGCATTACAATAGTGAAGGTGAACTAGTGAACTAGGTGAAACCCAATGAAGGGCTACAAAACTTTTTACTACTACGTGGCTTATTTTGTGGGAGTGGCTTGCAAGCCATGTGACCAGATGAAGTGGCTTGACGATCATGTGAACGGGGATGGCTTAAAGGTGATGTGACTGGCTTAAAGGTGGCCAACGTGACGTCACTCACGTCAAGGGTTTGAGTTAGGGTTAGGGTGCCTGGCCTCTCCTCACCTCAAAGAGATACAATTTCCCTTTCTATTTGCTGAACATCCAAAATATACTAAAATTCTATGTATATATGCCATATGTTTAAATATTTATTGCTCACAGGCACACCAAAATATGCATTATCTACTATATAAACTGTATGTGTATGTACACATACACACAGCTCTTCTAAAATTATACACATTCAACCTCATTTACTGCGATAG
Source organism: Erythrolamprus reginae (assembly GCF_031021105.1). Taxonomy (NCBI): domain Eukaryota; kingdom Metazoa; phylum Chordata; class Lepidosauria; order Squamata; family Dipsadidae; genus Erythrolamprus; species Erythrolamprus reginae. The sequence continues at coordinate 17,382,209 of NC_091959.1, read as the reverse complement.
GAAAACCATACCCAGAGCCCAGAAGGGAAAGAAAGAAAATAAATTCAAAATTTTTCTACCGGTTCTGCGTGCCTGACTGTACCCGTAGGAGCCCATCACTGGTGAAACAACACTCAACACAAACTCTCTCTGTGTGAGAGAGATCTAGGAGTCTTGGTAGACAAGCAATTAAACATGAGCCAGCAATGTGCAGCAGCAGCTTAAAAAGCCAACACAATCTTGAGCTGCATCTACAGAGAGATACAATCTTGGGCTAAGGAGGTAATAATACCACTCTGTAATGCCGTAGTAAGACCACACCTGGAGCACTGTATTCACTGTATTCTAGAAAGCCTAGAACTACGGCGCCTAAAACACGATTTGAGTATTGCCCACAAGATCATATGCTGCAACGTCCTACCGGTCAATGACTACTTCAACTTCAACCGCAACAACACAAGAGCACGCAACAGATTAAAACTTAATATGAACCGCTCCAAACTTATGATTTCAACAATCGAGTTATCGAAGCGTGGAACTCATTGCCGGACTCAATTGTGTCAACCCCTAACCCCCAACATTTCTCCCTTAGACTCTCCACGATTGACCTCTCCAGGTGCCTAAGAGGTCAGTAAGGGGCGTACATAAGTGCACTGGTGTGCCTTTCGTCCCCCATCCAATTGTCTTTCCTCTCTTTCACCTATCATATATATTCTCTTCCTTTCATATATCCTCTCCTCTAAGTTCACTTTTACCCATATATATATTACTACATGTCTATTTTTCTTCCTATGTAATTTGTGTATTGGACAAATGAATAAATAAAATAAAATAAAAAAATAAATTTTGGGCTTCACTCTACAAAAAAGACATTGAAACACTGGTGAGGGTACAGAAGAGAGCAACTAGAATGATAAAGGGACTGGAAACCAAGACATACGATGAGAGATTGCAGGAACTGGGCATGGATAGTCTAGTAAAGAGGAGGGCCAGGGGGGATACGAATGATAGCAGTCTTCAAATACTTGAGAGGTTGCCATGTAGAGGAGGAGGCTGTGCTGTTTTCCAGGGCACCAGAAGACCAGACCAAAAGCAATGGGTGGGAGCTGACCAAGGAGAGATTCAACCTGGAAATAAGGAAGGACTTTCCGACGATGAGAGCAATCAATCAGTGGAAGGGTCTGCCCGCGGAGGTTGGGAATGCTCCAACACTGGAGACCTTCAGGAAGAGATTGGACTGCCATATGTCTAGGATGGTGTAGGGCAGTGACGGCAAACCTTTTTTTCCCTCGGGTGCTGAAAGAGCATGCACGCACGCTATCGTGCCTGCGCAAGTGCCACACCCATATTTGACTAATCAAATAAAATTGAAATGAAATGAATGCAGAATAGCTTGACTCCTTCTTCTTTGTGGCCCCTCAAATATTGTCACTGCAATCCTTCTTTTCAAATTGATTGAGGACATCAAGAACCATTCCGTCTCCTCCTCCCACTTTTAGTATTTCCCAGGTATAGCAAGGTATAAATCGAAGGGAGATCGGAATGGATACCTGCAAAATAAAAAGGCAAACCCTGCAGGCTGAAGGCTGTGGGCTCTTAAACTCACTCCCAAACCTAGTAGATTAAGGAAATGGTTTGGCTGTTTATGTTTTTACGGGTGGTGGATTTTCTTTCTTTTTGAAAAAAAATTTTTTTTATTAAAGATTATTATGTTGTGTAAGGAGAACTTATACAATTACAGATTAAAGAAATGCATAAAAGTTTTTTTAATTAAAAAGTGTAGAAAAAGAACAAAGAAAGAAAAAAAGAAAAAAAATAGAAAAACAACTGCCCCTTTATCCCCAGCATGTATAATCTACACTAACCACTTGTCACTCTCTCTTAAAAATATAACCAAAGATTTCATCATTCCATACATCAATCAGTTTTTTTATAACCAATCTCTAAAACCTTAAACAGTTAAACAGCAAAGGTAAGAGATGCCAGAAATAATTACAATATATATCATACAAATACAAAGAGTGCAGAGAAGAACAACAAAGATGATTAAGGGTCTGGAAGCTAAAACCAGCGATGAACAATTAAGGGATAATAATAATAATAATAATAATAATAATAATAATAATAACAACAACAACAACAACAACAACAACAACAACAACAACAACAACAACAACAGAGTTTGGAAGGGACCTTGGAGATATTCTAGTCCAATCCCCTGCTTAGGCAGAAAACCCTACACTACTTCAGACAAATGATTGTCCAACATCTGCTTAAAAACTTCCAGTGTTGGGGCATTCACACCTTCTGGAGTCAAGCTGTTCCACTGATCAACCGTTCTGACTGTCAGGAAAATTCTCCTTAGTTCTAAGTTGCTTCTCTCCTTGATTAGTTTCCACCCATTGCTTCTTGTTCTACCCTCAGGTGCTTCAGAGAATAGGCTAACTCCTTCTTCTTGGTGGCAACCCCTGAGATACTGCAAGATTGCTATCATGTTTCCCCTGGTCCTTCTTTTCACTAAACTAGCCGTGCCCATTTCCTGCAACCGCTCTTCATATGTTTTAGCCTCCAGTCTCCTAGGTATAGACATTTTCGGTTTTGGGTTGCAGCATGGATGATGTGGTATGCCATTCCGGTAGGAAAAATGGAGATGCGCACACATGTGCGGAAGGAAAGAAATCACCCAAAAGCATTGTCACGTGAGATTTCGCTTCCTGCGCATGTGCAGAAGTCAACTCTTGTGCCAATGTGCATGCATGCGCATGTCAAGAGTGCGCTGACTCAGGCCAGTCACCAGGAGCACACCAGGAGCGCCAGTGAGGAGGAACCCTTCACTGCTAATTTTCTCTTCTAGTCTATTGAAGAGAAAGAGCTGACACGACAGCTGTCTTCTGCTTGTCTTCTTTTACTTCTGCCACAGAGAAGAGGCGGCTGCAGAGGTGGAAGGGTGATGTGTGCTCGCCCCCGGGGCTCTGAGTGCTGGTGGAATCCAGAGCAATTATGCTACTGCACCTGAGCAGGTAGCAAAATCGCACGCAGACATACAGGGGCACCCATGAGTTGTGAGTCAGCACTGGAATAGGGGAGATATGATCGAAACATTTAAATATGTTAAAGGGTTAAATAAGGTTCAGGAGGGAAGTGTTTTTAATAGGAAAGTGAACACAAGAACAAGGGGGCACAATCTGAGGTTAGTTGGGGGGAAGATCAGAAACAACGTGAGAAAATATTTGACTGAAAGAGTAGTAGATGCTTGCAACAAACTTCCAGCAGACCTGGTTGACAAATTTTTATTTATTTTTATTTATTACTTAGATTTGTATGCCGCCCCTCTCCGAAGACTCGGGGCGGCTACAGTAACTGAATTTAAACATGCCTGGGATAAACATAGATCCACTCTAAAATGCAGGAAATTCAATTCAAATTGCTGGTAATGACCTATAAAGCCCTACATGGCATTGGACCAGAATACCTCTGGGACCGCCTTCTGCCGCATGAATCCCAGTGGCCAATTAGGTCCCACAGAGTTGGCCTTCTCTGGGTCCCATCGACTAAACAATGCCGTTTGGCGGGACCCAGGGGAAGAGCCTTCTCTGTGGCGGCCCCGGCCCTCTGGAATCAACTCCCCCTGGAGATTCGAATTGCCCCTACTCTTCCCACCTTCCGCAAGATGTTGAAGACCTATCTATGTCGCCAGGCAAGGGGGGGAATAACTATCTTGTCCCCCCCCACCACCTTTTTTCTGACTGTAATATATGAGAATGGTACGATTGTGCAGTAATGATAGTTTTTAAATATTTATGGGTTTTAAATTGTTTTTAACTTATATTGGATTTGTACTTTGTATATTGTATTGCTGGTGTTATGAGCCGCCCCGAGTCTTCGGAGAGGGGCGGCATACAAATCTAATAAAACTTAAAAACTTAAACTTAAATAGTATAAGGGTAGACTAGATGGACCATGAGGTCTTTTTCTGCCGTCAGTCTTCTATGTTTTTAGACTGGACAACCATACATCCGGGATGATATAAGGTCTCCTGCTTGGACAGAAGGTTTGGACTAGAAAACCTCCAACGTTCATTCCAGCTGTATGTTTTTAAGTTTCTATAGCCAATCCTGGTGGATTTCCCATGCCTGAAGTTCCTTTAAAATGTTCAAAGCAACCACACACCAGTGGTGGGATTCAATTTTTTTTACTACCGGTTCTGTGGGTGCGGCTTGCTGGGCATAGCAGGGGAAGGAGCAAAATTTCCATTTCCTTCCAATCATCTGGGACTATTTAATATCTACATGAAACTGCTGGGTGAGATCATCCAAGGGCATGGGGTGAGGTATCATCAATATGCCGATGATACCCAGTTATACATCTCCACCCCATGTCCAGTCAACGAAGCAGTGGAAGTGATGTGCCGGTGCCAGGAGGCTGTTGGGGCCTGGATGGGTGTCAACAAACTCAAACTCAACCCAGACAAGATGAAGTGGCTGTGGGTCTTGCCTCCCAAGAATGACAATTCCATCTGTCCGTCCATTACCCTGGGGGGAGAATCACTGACCCCCTCAGAGAGGGTTTGCAACTTGGGCGTCCTCCTCGATCCACAGCTCACATTAGAGAAACATCTTTCAACTGTGGCGAGGGGGGTGTTTGCCCAGTTTTGCCTGGTGCACCCTATGTGGACCGGGAATCACTGCTCACAGTCGCTCATGCCCTCATCACCTCGAGGCTCGACTACTGTAATGCTCTCTACATGGGGCTACCTTTGAAAAGTGTTTGGAAACTTCAGATCGTGCAGAATGCACCTGCGAGAGCAATCATGGGCTTTCCCAAATATGCCCATGTTACACCAACACTCCGCAGTCTGCATTGGTTGCCGATCAGTTTCCAGTCACAATTCAAAGTGTTGGTTATGACCTATAAAGCCCTTCATGGCACCGGACCAGATTATCTCACCAACTCCCCCCAGAGATTAGAATTGCCCCCACCCTCCTTGCCTTTCGTAAACTACTCAAAACCCACCTCTGCCGCCAGGCATGGGGGAATTGAGATACCCTTTCCCCCTAGGCCTTTACAATTTTATGCATGGTATGTCTGTATGTATGTTTGGTTTTTTTATAATAATAGGTTTTTAATTATTTTTAGTATTGTATTATTATTGTATGCTGTCTTATTATTGCTGTTAGCCGCCCCGAGTCTTCGGAGAGGGGCGGCATACAAATCCAATAAATACAAATACTCGGGAGGCAGAGAAGAGATGGCGTTGGAGCCAGTCCAAGGTGGTATTTGCTGGTTCTCTGAACTACTCAAAATTTCTCCAGAACCTGCTGAGTCCCACCTCTGAACCACACATATCTGATGCCACCTACCAGCATCGAATCAGGGTATGGCGGGGTGGGGTGGGTGTTAATGCCCTGATTTTGTTGATAGTATGTAAAACCCCAATTGCACCAGGCCTTTTTATGGGTCCCGGGAACCAGGACCAGCCGGTTAATTCTGGTATGCTTACTGGTGTCTGTGTTTCTTAACCTGAGCTTCCGTTTTCTGAGTCTTGAGCCTTTAGGCAACTTCAAAGTGATCATTGAGAGAAGAAAATTAAATTTGCATTTTAAACTGACAGCAGCTGTTCTTCTGGTAATGCTTCAGCATGCCTTGGGGGTGGGGAAGACAATCAAGAAAGAAAAGAGACACGTTCCCTTGTTTTGGGCAAGGCTTCCCTCGAACGGCACCCTTGTTCCATTGGTATTGTTGTGGTTGGCTCTGGGCCAGCTCCTGCAATGGGGAATTTGGATGTTGGTTTAGGAGAATCCTCAGGTTCCCAGAGACTTGTCTTACTGCCATCAGCTTCTGACAGTGAGGATTCCTTGCCCAGGTCAGACGCTGGGGGAGAAGAAGAATCAGATAGAGAGATGGATGCAGCCAGCCCATTAGTTAATGACCCCATTAGTGGGTCATCAGACTCGGAGGAGGAGGATTGGTGGATAGATGCTAGCATGCGCAGGCTCATGGCTAGAAGGGACCAAATGCGCAGGTATCGTCGGAGATAAGGGAGAACACCTGTGGCTGAGGAAATTAGGCTAATGGGGTTGCTGATAAATTACCAGCATTGCAGAGAGCACATATGGGAGTTTATCCGTTTGGAGAAGGATACGTCGTGTTTGCATTGTTCCGGGACTTTCACAGACTTTTTGGGATATTTCACAGCTAAGTAACTCTTGTGGACTCACTTGAAGAGGTTTGACTGTGACGCTCTCACAGCTGCTCTTATCTGCTCTGTTTGTTTTTGTCTCTTACAGCTTTCAAGGACTGTTATCTGTGTGTGAGATAATTTGCTCAGTTTAAAGTGTGTGTACACAGCTTTATTTTGGATAAACAGCTTTTCTGTTTACTGTACAACAGCGTGTGTGTTTGAATTTACATTCCTGACTTAATTGGGGCTCGTAACATGAAGCACGGCATAACAGGTACACCCACATGAGCTTGGCCCTTCCTGATGGGAGGCAAGTCCTACAGCAGTTGGAGGGAGAGCCATTCCTCCAAAGCCCCTTGAGGCCTCTACAAACTTTCCTTTTTTCCTTTTGCCCAGATTGGCTGTCAGGATCGGGGCCTACCGGATGCAATATTCCAAATTGCAGGGAGAAGAATTGTAGTAACTTTAACAATGTAAAACTGCTTAGTCACAGTGAATATGCAGATTGTAATGTAATCTGATTGGCTGACAAAAGAATATACTGTATATACATAATGCACCTTTGCATAGCTGTGGCTTGAAGGTATTCTGGCTTAGTACGGTTTAGAGTGGCTTGGGAAGTGGAGAAGGAATATCTCAGTTCCCCCATGCCTGATGGCAGAGGTGGGTTTTAAGGAGCTTACGAAAGGCGAGAAGGGTGGGGGCAATTCTAATCTCCGGGGGGAGCTGATTCCACAGGGCCGGGGCTGCCACAGAGAAGGCTCTTCCCCTGGGTCCCATCAGCCAACATAGTTTAGTCGACAGGACCTGGAGAAGGCCAACTCTGTGAGACCTAACTGGTCGCTGTGATTCGTGCAGCAGAAGTCTGTCTCAAAGATATTCTGGTCCGGTGCCATGAAGGGCTTTATAGGTCATAACCAACACTTTGAATTGTGACCGGAAACTGATTGGCAACCAATGCAGACTGCGGAGTGTTGGTGTAACATGGGCATATTTGGGGAAGCCCATGATTACTCTCGCAGCTGCATTCTGCACAATCTGAAGTTTCCGAACAGCTTAATTCAGCTTAAATTCTTCACCCAGAATCATTGAGAGGATTCTCTTTAAATTATTATTGTTGTCTCTGATTTCTTACCTCACTGCTTGCCTATGGTTGTTTATGGACTAAATAAAAATTGGCCCTTTCACAAAGCGATGATTCTACCCATCTTAACAAATCACTAACGGAGTCTTGCAGGGGTCTTTAAAATTTCAGACCGCAGCCTTAACCATGCAATCAAAGCCTCCTCCCCCAGTGTTCTGTGTGGTCCAACATGTTTTGGCCAACATCATCAAATATATTTGGACCACTCTCTTTGAAGGACAGGGGCTTTGATTTCCTAGTTGTAGGTGACATATCAAGTTTTTAATCCCCTGCAGATGTCTCCACTTGCAGGCTCGTTTTTCTGTGACATATGCACCTCAAAAATACTGTAATGCTCTCTACATGGGGCTACCTTTGAAAAGTGTTCGGAAACTTCAGATCGTGCAGAATGCAGCTGCGAGAGCAATCATGGGCTTCCCAAAGTATGCCCATGTTACACCAACACTCCGCAGTCTGCATTGGTTGCCGATCAATTTCTGGTCACAATTCAAAGTGTTGGTTATGACCTATAAAGCCCTTCATGGCATCGGACCAGAATATCTCCGGGACCGTCTTCTGCCGCACGAATCCCAGTGACCGGTTAGGTCCCACAGAGTTGGCCTTCTCTGGGTCCCATCGACTAAACAATGTTGTTTGGCGGGACCCAGGAGCAGAGCCTTCTCTGTGGCAGCCCCGACCCTCTGGAACCAGCCCCCACCCTCCTTGCCTTTCGTAAAGTTCTTAAGACCCATCTCTGCTGTCAGGCATGGGGGAACTGAGACATCTCCCCCGGGCCTATACAGTTTATACATGGTATGTTTGTGTGTATGCTTGCTTGTAATAATGGGGTTTTTAGTGTTTTTTAAGTTATTAGATTTGTTCTTACATTGTCTTTGTTATTGTTGTGAGCCGCCCTGAGTCTATGGAGAGGGGCGGCATACAAATCTAATAAATAAATAAATAAATAAATTCATTTAACCACCATGAGATTCACATTGGTGGCCTCATTTTGACATTATTTTAGTTCTCTGTTTTGCAACCTTAGTCAATGGAAGATGTGTGGAACGGTTCCCAGAATCCCTCAGCCATTCACGCTGCCTGGGGAATTCTGGGAGTTGAAGAACTCATATGTTCAAGTTCTCAAGGTAAACTACTACTTTAGCTGATCCTTCTAGGTGGCACGTTTTTGTTTTAAAATTTACTCACCTTCATGTTGAGAGGGACAGTGGGGAGTGACAGACCTCCGAGCATGTTAAACTTTGGCCTGGGCATTTGACATCTCCATGCAAAAGGGACTTCTTTATCAAGATCCTATGGGTAAGGTTTTTCATCCACCTTCTGCAGTCAGATAGAAAGGAGTTTACTCGTGAACATAAATACAGAACATTAAAGATGTGTCTTGTGGCCATCAATAAATAACCCCGAGCAGGAAAAACACACAAGATTTGTCACCAAATGGGAGAATGTAACAAACAATGAAAGTTTCCAAAATTAATTTTCTTCATTTTAGTTTATTAAAATTGCTTTCATCCATCTCCCATGTTAAATATTTTATTTTTTTCATATTAATGGCTGCAATTTCTACTCTGCCTTCCTTCTGTCATTAACACTGTACAAACTTAATATCATTAGTAGTTTTTTCCTTTAATTATGTGACTGGAAGAAGAAAAACATCAAAGTTTCCGTGAAATTGGAATAGTATATCTAAATTGCCTCATGTTTATTTTAACATTAACAGTAAATGAAGCTAATGGGCTTCTATATTATTAAAAGCAGCCATTTGTGTCCTGCCTGCTTTAAAAGATGTTAAATAATTAGTTATTTAATAGAGAGGTGCAAAACAAATCAAAGAAGCAGAAAAACTTTGGAGTGGGAGGATTCGGGCTTCAAACTGGAAACACTTTTTTGAGGGGAAGCAGGGAAGGACGGCAAAGCTTTGCATCCTGCTGAGATACTGATAGCTCTAATTTAATAACAAGCCTGAGGGGGGGGGGTTCTGTCATCTTTGAGATGTAAAGGAGTTCTGCGTCTTGAAAGGATATTTGGAAATAATTTAATGAGTTTTGATGGGATTCCTTGGCTACATGAGAAACTCACTCAGTATCGGCCCTGGGAGAGCAACGGAGGAAAGAAAATAAGCGTTGTTTTCTTTGTCATTATGCTTTTGGGTCCTTGGTTGAGGGCAGAGTCTTCATCTTGCTCTAGAGAAATGTTTGTCAACTTTGGCCTCGGTTCTGTGGGGCTCTCTGGTAGAATCCTCCCAAAAATTCACAGGTACAAATTTCAGACACACACATGTTTGAAAATTCAAAACAATGTTCTTTATAATGAAAATTCACTTAAACTAAGCCCTCTTTTTGTATAGCAAAGAGCACTCGTCTCCAAACAAACTGGTAATTTGTACAAATCCCTTATCAGTTCTGTGATACTTAACTTGCAGCTGTGAGGCAATTCACAGTCCTTCTTCTTTCACAAAGTGAAACACACTTTGCCCTGGTTTAGTTTCAAAGGGGGAAAAAATCAGCACACAAAAGGTCAAAGTCAGTAAAGCAGTCATGAAACACAATGATCAGATAATCCTCCACAATGGCCAAACCCACAGGCTGCTATTTATAGCAGCCTCACTAAGTACCACAGCCCCACCCGACCACAGGTGGCCTCATTTTCTTTGATAATAATCTCTCAGTTGTTGTTGCCTATGCATCGCTCTCCGGAAGTGTGACTGTATCATTAACTCTTGTTCTGAACCCAAGGAGGAGCTAGATAATTGATCTCCTTCTGAGCTGTCTGTCACACTCTCCTCCTCCCTGTCACTCATGTCTTCTTGGTCAGAGGAGCCTTCATCATCAGATTCCACTGCGGGCAAAACAGGCCTGCAGCATGTGGATGTCTCCCCCACATCCACAGTCCTTGGGACAGGAGCTGGGCCAGAGCTAACCACAACAGCCTCGTTAAACTGAGTGGACTTCAGTTCCCAGAATTCCCCAGCCAGCATGTTGCCTGGGGAATTCTGGGAGTTGAAGTCTGACCCACATTTTTGAGTTGTTAAGAGTGAGGAACATTGATGGAAGGCTTGAGTCAAAAACCTAGAAGATAGATATAGATGTCAGAATGCGCAGGTTCATGGCTAGAAGGGACCAACTGCGCAGGTATCGTCGGAGATAAGGGAGAACACCTGTGGCTGAAGATAGATATCTTATAATACAAATACTAACAGCAGCCAGAATTACCTACGCCCAGCTATGGAAACAGAAAAGTACTCTGACCATATTGAATATTATTACAAAAATCATGGAATGTGCGGAAATGTCCAAGATTTCAACGGAACTTCAAAACAAAAAGGAATCAGATTTCTACAAGGTATGGTACCAATGGTTAACACACAAAAAATACTTAACAATTTTTTCTAAAGACAAGATACTAGACTCGTCTGTTAACATTCCAACGAAAAACAAACAACAATAAAAATAAGATTAAATATCGATCACAAACAACTGAAATTTAAACATAGACCCTTACAACATAACTTTTTAATGTACTCTGCATCCCAAAAACATTGCATTCATATACAAACACTAAAAGTTGCTACTACGATTTTGCAACTGATCTATTACCCTTAGTTTACCATATACACCCACCACACAATCAAATTATAAAGTCGTATATTTCTGAAATGTCTGACATGTAGCAGACATCTCTTTTCCCTTTCCCTACCCCTCTTCACTTTTTCTCTTTTTCTAACAAACTCCTTTTCCCTTTATTGCTTCCATTACTTCAATTATTTGCTTCATATTATATGTATTGTTTAAAGAAATTCAAACTATGTAAAATTTTTGACTTTTCTGTACTGTGTACCCATATTCCTTTTTTTCCTCCCTCACCCTTTTTTGTTTTCTAATTTTTAATATTCAATAAACTATTTTTTTTAAAAAAAAAGAGTGAGGAACATTGGTCTAATCTGAGTGGGTTATCACAGGAGTATTCCCTTTAACCATGTTTTGGGTGGTCCTGTCTTTCTGAATCTTCCACTTCTTGGAGGACAGGCAAGGTATAGACAAAAGGGTAGGATTCCTAGACATTGAATAGACATTGCTGATCTTCTCACCTGTTGTGGTTGGCTCTGGCCCAGCTCTTGCCCCAGGGAATGGGGAGGTGGATGCAGGGGAAAATTCATCATGTCACAGGCCTGTGTTATTGCTGACAGAATCAGTTCATAGTTTAGTTTCCTCGGACAAAGAAGAAGGTGGGAGTGACTCGGCAGAGGAGGGCTTGGCACACAGCCAAGGCAGTCAATCTCCCTTATCTTCCTTTGATTCAGATGATGATGTTTTGGACCCACGCAAGCGCAGAATTATGTGTAGAAGAGACCAAGTAAGAACATATTACAGGAAATAAGGGAGGCCATCTGTGTTTGGGTAGGGATCCAGTAATTAGGACTGCTGCTATAAATAGCAGCATGTGGGTTTGGCCGTTGTGGAAGAATATCTGATCGCAGTTCCTCAGGAATCCTGTGTTTTCTGGACTTTGTTGCTTTTTTACGCCTTTGAAAACAAAGCAGAGAGTGTGTGTGTGTGTGTCTCACTTCATTGGAAGAAGAAGGGGTGTGAAGTTTCTTCACAGCTGCTAGCTAAGTACTTAATGACTGCTTAAGGGAAATTGTACAGACTACCTGATTGTTTTTGGAAGAGTGTTCTTTGCAATACAAAAAGAGTGCTTTGTTTATTTTGAATTTTGTGATAAAGAACATTGTTTTGAATTTTCAAATGTGTGTGTGTCTGAAATTTGTACCCTTGAATTTTCGGGAGGCTCCTATCAGAGAGCCCGGCAGAACATCACCTATCCCATCAATAGTCCTTGTCAATAGTCCAGGATTCATGTAAGCTTGTTTGTCTGTTGAAGCCGTTGTTGTGACCTGACAGCACTGAGTTTGGGTAACAGCAGGAAGAAGAGAAGCCAGACCATGATTATGCAAGTGGCAAGGCAGATGGGCCTTAGAGTGCTCCTGGGTTACATCCACCTCCACCTACTTCCTCTCTGATCTCCCATCTGCCCAGCCAAGTCCATCTGGCTCTGACTCTAACCGAGAGACAAATGGGTCAATAGAAAGAGGTCAACTCCTGGCCCTTCGGCTTTTGCCTGGCTGGAAATTCTGTCTCAGAACATTTGTTCTTTCCTTGGACTTCTAAAAGAGTTTAGGTGCACAGCAGAGTAAAATTGTAGGCCAACCTGACACTCCCAAAGGACTTCTGAGGTAGGAGGAAGATGTGGTGGCTGGATAGGACCACGGGTCATTTAAATAATGTGTTTGGACACTGAATTTGGACATCTCCCAAGCTATGAAACTTGCACTGGCTGCCGATCAGTTTCTGGTCTCAATTCAAAGTGTTGGTTATGATGTATAAAGCCCTACATGGCATCGGATCAGAATACCTCCGGGACCGCCTTCTGCCACACGAATCCCGAGTCTGCGGAGAGGGGCGGCATACAAATCTAAATAAATAATAAATAAATAAATAATAAATAAATAAATAAATAAGGAACAAAAGGGGAAGCCAATGTGTAGCAGAGTTTAATGTGTGGCTAAAGGAGTGGTGTAAAAGGGAAGCCTTTGGTTTCATTAGTTATGATGTCTGCAGCTGGTCCAATGAAAAACTGTACAAAAGAGATGGTTTGCATCCATCAAAGAAAGGGACTGAGCTATGTGGTATTAAATTCACTGATTTATTTATTTATTTATTTATTTATTTGTTTGTTTGTTTGTTTGTTTGTTTATAATAATAATAATAATAATAATAATAATAATAATAATTTAATTTATTGGATTTGTATGCCACCCCTCTCTGTAGACTTGGGGCGGCTAACAACAACAATAAAAACAGCATGTAACAATCCAATAATAAAACACTAAAAAACCCTTATTATAAAACCAAACATACACACAAACATACCATGCATAACTTGTAATGGCCTAGGGGGGAGGAATATCTCAACTCCCACATGCCTGGCAGTATAAGTGAGTCTTGAGTAGTTTACAAAAGACAGGGAGGGTGGGGGCAATTCTAATCTCCGGGGGGAGTTGGTTCCAGAGGGCTGGGGCCGCCACAGAGAAGGCTATTTATTTATTTATTTATTCATTCATTCATTCATTTATTTGATTTTTATGCCTCCCCTCTCCGTAGACTCGGGGCACTGGATAACAGTGCACACAACATAGATACATGTGTGCGTAAGTGTATAGGCCCTGCTGTCAAGCAAAACCAAGCATTTAATAGTGAGTGCCATACCATGTGCAGTAATCCAACAAGTGGCAAGAAAGTAGGGGCAGTCAGGCACAACACAGGTTATGTAGACAGTAAACACAGAATCAACCAAAATGGACTTAAATGTCTATACACCACTGCACAGAGTATGAGGAATAAACTGGGTGAATTAGAAATTGAAGTAAACGATGGAAGAGATGATATAGTTGCCACTATGAAAACTTGGCGGGATGAAACTGACAAAAGGAATTTACAGCTAGAGGGATTTAAATTTTTTAAAAGAAACAGCCCAAATAAAAGAGGAGGTATAGTTGCACTATATATCAGAAATAACTACATCTCTACAGACATAGAGCACCACAATAATGAAAATCATCTTGAATGCACTTGGGTCAATATAAAAGGGGGGTGAAATGAAATTGCCATAGGTCTATATTATACCCAACCAAACAGAGGAAGTAGGCGAACTTTTTGCTAGTCAGCTAACTAAGGTATGTAGGAAGCACATCACAATACTAATGGGGGATTTTAACTACCCTGACATCAACTGGGAGACAAACTGCACCAACTGGAAGATCCAACAGGTTTCTATATATAGACCTTTATTACAGTCAAAGACCATCAATATAATATTAATAATAATTTAAAAAGAAAAAGAAAAAATCAGAATAACAGAACATCCAAGAACCGTTTCCGATTCTTAAAATCTAGACATTTTAGTATCTCTTTGATCATAGTAGCAGATTCTTGGGTGATAAATGTAGTCCTTGACTTACAACAGTTTGTTGACCATCCAAAGTTGGTCGTCACCCAAGTCAACATAGACATGCTAGGTGTTGAGGTTCTTGGACATCTGAAGACAAATGACTTACACAATTCATGACTTTTGGCTGAGCAACCAAAATTGACCCATTGTAAATATACAAGAGATGTACATATCTCGCTATGAAGGCTCGTTGAGTAGTCCAACAGGTTTCTAACAAGCCTAGATTCCTTCCAACTCGTTGTTGTTGTTGTTGTTGTTACTGTTACTGTTCTTGTTGTTATTGTTGTTATTGTTTTTATTATTGTTGTTGTTGTTATTATTGTTGTTGTGGCTGACAGGAGTCCGTGTCAGAGGGAGGAGAGCTGCCAAACAGAATAACAAGAGGTTTTGCTTTTTGAGAGTGGTGCGGTGGCCTAGAGGTGGAGCTCTTGCCTCATAATCAGGAGATTGTGAGTTTGATCCTAGGTAGAGGCAGAAACGTCTCTCTCTGGATGCAATAAGAATATATCTGCTGAAAAAAACTCCACGTTGGCAACAGGAAGGGCATCCGGCCAAAGGAAGGGCATCCGGATCTGCGTGATTTTGCCACCTGCCCAGGTGTAGGAGCAGAATTACGCTGGACTCCGCCAGGACTCAGAACCACGTGGGGGACGGTTCCACCTTAGCAGCCCACCTCTTACTACATCTAATAAGGCCAAAAACACTGGCCAGCTGTAACCGAAGGAGCAGAGCTGTTGGGCCTCAATGTATGAAAGGAGAATTGCTATTTTTTTAAAAAAAAGAGCTACAATTCACTGAATGGCTGCCAGCGATGTAATAAGGAAATCCTGAAAGCATCCAGAATCGCCAAATACGTTGTCAGAATCCGACGCTTGGCGTATCTATCACCCACTCCTTAAGACATATTAAAGCTGATTTAAAACAACGAGCTTTTTCTCTCCTCTTTTTTTTAAAGGCAGACATTATTGTTACGTAGGCTTTTGTTTTAATTAAAATAGGTATTGAAATCCTCAATGGAAGCTTTGTTAAAAGGGTAACAATCCATTTGCAGAACTGCCCAAAATATATCCTGGTAATTGTCATTTTCCAACATGGACAAGGCTTAATTTAGTTCAATCAAATCAAAAAAGCAGCTTTAATTTACAGAGCAGTAAAATCCACTAACTTCGCTTTCCATCAAAGAACCAAAACAAATACAAAAAACAAAACCCCCAAAACATCCAGTCCAGAGCCCAGTGAAATGTTTATTTTGTACAATGGCCCATAACTGCATTTATGTGATTTAAAAGCCATTTTTTTGAACCATAGGGTAATATTACATGCATGTAGAATTGAGCGCTTGTTATGGCTCATTTGTTCCCACAGAGACCAAAAATCATTTGCTCCTCAATTCCTACCTAAAAGACTTCTTTTATATATAATTCTCATAGTTTACTTTAAATGGGATCCTTAGGTTAAGGTTTTCCCTCCCTGTGGCTACGGTTTGTCAAAGTAGCTCGTAAGGGGTGCTTAATGCCTCTCGACATCCTGGCAAATATTTTTTTTCCATTCGGGGCGCAAATTTAAAAAACAACACAGTGGTGTTGCGGTCCTGAAAATCCCACCTGCCTCCAAGAGATATTAAACCCACAAGTGGCAATTTTCATCGTATCCTTCCTGCCCAACCTTCCACCAGAGAATAAATTATTTACCTTATTAATATATGATTACAGTGTTCCCTCGACTTTCGCGGGTTCGAACTTTGCGAAAAGTCTATCCCAAGGTTTTTCAAAAAATATTAATTAAAAAATACTTTGTGGGTTTTTTTCTATACCACGGTTTTTCCTGCCCGATGACGTCATACATCATCGCCAAACTTTCATCCGGCATTGCTGATTGGCTGAAATTTCAGCCAATCAGCGGTGTTATCCCGGCGTGCATGAGTACTTTTACAACTATTAAAACTTATTATAAGACATGCCCAAGATGCCTGAAGTTATTATAAGACATTTCATTTATTATTTCATTTATTAGATTTGTATGCCGCCCCTCTCCGCAGACTCGGGGTGGCTCACAGCAATAATAAAAAACAATACACAATGGCAAATCTAATAATTAAAATATCTAAAGACCCTTATTTAAAACAATACATACACGACATGGCCAAGATGCCTGGACATAAACTGTTTCAACTCCTACCCTCAAAACAGCGCTACAGAGCACTGCACACCGAGACAACTAGACACAAGAACAGTTTTTCCTCAAACGCCATCACTCTGCTAAACAAATAATTCCCTCAACGCTGTCAAATTATTTACTAAGTCTGCACTACTATTACTACAAGTTTTTTCTCATCATTCCTATCACCCATTTCCTCCAACTTATGACTGTAACCTGTTGATTGTAGCTTTAAGATTTTTATATTAATATTGATTGTTTCCCCATTGCTTATTTTACCCCTATGACAATCGTTAAATGTTGTACCTCATGATTCTTGATAAATGTATCTTTTTTTCTTTTATGTACACTGAGAGCATCTGGATTAAAAGAAGACATGGATTCCAAAGCATCAAAAGACCAGAAATAATAACTTTAAGAATTAACACTCTTAAGAGTCATTCCCTCAACACTCTTGAACTATTTACTAAGTCTGCACTACTATTACTACTAGTTTTTTTTCTCATCATTCCTATCACCCATTTCCTCCAACTTATGACTGTACGACTGTAACTTGTTGCTTGTATCCTTAAGATTTTTAAAATTAATATTGATTGTTTTCCCATTGCTTATTTGACCCCTATGACAATCATTAAGCGTTGTACCTCATGAGTCTTGACAAATGTATCTTTTTTTCTTTTATGAGAGCTTCTGCACCAAAGACAAATTCCTTGTGTGTGCAATCACATTTGGCCAATAAAGAATTCTGTTCTATTCTGTTCTGTTCTATTCCATTCCATTCCATTCCATTATATTCTCTATTGCAGTGTTTCCCAACCTTGGCAACTTGAAGAAATTTGGCATTCGCTGGCTGGGGAATTCTGGGAGTTGAAGTCCAAATATCTTCAAGTTGCCAAGGTTGGGAAACACTGCTCTATTGTATTCTAGCAAATTGGCACTAAAAAGAAGAGACCAATCCATCTTCCCTTCGCGTATTATTTATTATTATTTTTATTTATTAGATTTCTATGCCGCCCCTCTCCATAGACTGGTCCAACACATGGCAACTCCAAATCTCAACCAGCAAATGCTCTGTCCTACACATCGGCAAAAAGAATTAGAACTTCAAATACAAACTTAATAAACAAATGATCACAGATAATCCCCACTCGGTCAAGGACCTCGGGATACAAATAACTAAAGATCTAAGTGCCAAAGCCCACTGCAACAACATCGCTAAGAAGGCCTCAAGAGTTGTTAATCTAATCCTATGTAGCGTCTGCTCTGGAAATCTCACACGACTTTCCAGAGCTTACAAAACTTTCGCCAGACCCATCCTCGAATACAGCTCATCTGTTTGGAACCCATATCACATCTCAGACATTAACACCCTTGAAAATGTTCAAAGATACTTCACAAGAAGAGCCCTTCATTCCTCCACTCGAAACAGAATACCCTACGAAACTAGACTTAGTCTTGAAAGCTTCGAACTACGACGCCTTAAACATGATCTAAGTATTGCCCACAAGATCATATGCTGCAATGTCCGGCCTGTGAAGGACTACTTCAGCTTCAACCACAACAACACAAGAGCATACAACAGATTCAAGCTTAATATTAACCACTCCAAACTTGACTGTAAAAAAGATGACTTTAGTAATCAGGTTGTTGAAGCATGGAATTCCTTACCGGACTCTATAGTATCATCCCCTAACCCCCAACATTTTACCCTTAGACTATCCACGGTTGACCTCTCCAGATTCCTAAGAGGTCAGTAAGGGGCGTACATAAGCGCACTAAGTATTGCCCACAAGATCATATGCTGCAATGTCCTACCAGTCAATGACTACTTCAGCTTCAACCGCAACAACACAAGAGCCCGCAACAAATTCAAACTCAATACGAACTGCGCCAAACTTGACTGTAAAAAATATGATTTCAACAATCGAGTTATCGAAGCGTGGAACTCATTACCAGACTCAATTGTGTCAACCCCTAACCCCCAACACTTCTCCCTCAGACTCTCCACGATTGACCTCTCCAGATTCCTAAGAGGCCAGTAAGGGGCGTACATAAGCACACTGGAGGGCCTTCCGTCCCCTATCCAATTGTCTTACCTTTCTTTCACCTATCTTATATATTCTCTTCCTGTCATATTTCCTCTCCTCTACGCCCACTTTCACCCTTTTTATATTATCACATATCTATTTTCTTCCTATGTACTTGCGTATTGGACAAATGAATAAATAAATAAATAAATAGAGTGCCTTCCATCCCCTGTCCTATAGTCTCTCCTATATCTCGTATTTCTTCTCTACTATAGACTCTATAACCTGTGTATTATTGTGCATTGGACAAAATAAAGAAAGAAAGAAAATAAAATCCTCCTTGTCCTTTGGCCGCGTCAGCCAGCTGGCCTCCTGCCTCCCCTTCCCAGCCTCTGCAGGAACCCGGGGGCTGCCTCTTTCGGACCCTCCCCATCCATCCCACCCTGTCCCAATTGTGTCTGAATCTGCTCTTTTCCTTGTTGCTTTGAAGATGGCTTTATGGAGAGCAGGACGCCTCAATAGCAGCAGATGGCAGATAAGTAGGAATGGTAAATAGTTTTAATTACTGGATAATGTAAGTGAGACAATAAAGGCGAAGAGAGGGGGAAGCGAGCTGCTGCCCCGGCGAGGGCTCCAAGTGGAGTGGGACCCAATTTGTCTGGAAGGCAGCATGTGTTGCTCCCGTCTTCGGAGGGCTTTAAAAGAGAGTGCCGGGAAAAAAAACAACATATTAATTGCCTGGTTCATCTGCCCATCCGTCTTCTCCACCAAAGTCGCAGGCTTCCTTTAATTTCAGGGGAACGGTTCGGAAATGGGAATCATGCAAATGAGTATCTTAGCTATTCATTTGTTTTACTGCAAGCGTTTTCTGAGCAAATGGCCTAAAGCCTGCAATGAATTAAAAGACTCGGCACTGGAGACCGATTTTTAATACAAAGTCCTGACACGAAGACGACCCCGACCGGCAGCGCCGAAAATGTTGGCATAGCAACTTTGGGCATTTTCATGCAAATTGGCTCCTATATAGATGATAGCAGTGCAATGATTTCCTTCAACTAATCATCATAAAATTAGTTTCACTATATTTAAATGCCTCCACTTAATGCATTATATCCATATGCATGAAATTGCCTGAGCTAATGCAGTACATAAAATGCCAAAGACACAATGAATAGCCAAATTGCAAGCAGTTATGTCGCCTCCCATTAAAAAAAACCCCTCTTCGTCTATTTTGGGGGGAGGGGGGGCAGGGAGAGAGAGAGAGAGAGAGATTGGAAAGTGTTGTTATTGAATGTGTGGTTCCCCCCAAAGGCATCTATCACCAATTGCTAACAATGCACACATTCAGCATTCGTTTAAATAACGTTAAGGTTGTACAAAATCCAGAACACTGATGACTGATGCTGTCTCGCTCCCAGGAGCAGAGCAGAAGCCAGCCGGTGCCAACGTGGAAACTGGCAGACGATCAGATTGCAAAGAATGAGAGACAGCCATTGTTTAATGATGGTGATGACGGTGACGACAACAACAACAACAGTTTAGAAAAACCAATCCTGGCCTAATAAAAACTTTAACCGCTAGCCAACCAATCTGATGCTGTTATGGACGTTTTAGAGAGACTCTGCAAGGACCGTTTCATTGCAAAAGGATACGTATGCAGAGGAAGAGGAAGAGGAGGAAGGAGAAGTAGACATAAAGACAGTTCACACCCACACACCCATGACATGCCATTACTCTGCTAAATGCCTAATTCCTGCAGCACTGTCTTATGCTGAAGGATATCTAACCATGTAGCAGGACTGTATTGTTTATTCTTTTACCTTTCATATCACCTATTCCTATTGGTATCTTATGACTATCACTTTGTTGATTGAATATTATGATAAATTATTGTATCTTATGATTTATGATTTATCACTTTGTTGCTTGTATGTACATTGAGAGCTTAGGCACCGGAGACAAATTCTTTGTGCGTCCAATCACACTCGGATAATGACTAATATTCTGTTCTGTTCCGTTCCATTCTCTATTCTATTCTATTCCATTCCATTCCATTCCATTCCATTCCACTCCATTCCATTTCATTCTTTTTTTTTAAAAAAAATATTTTTTATTAATTTTTAACAAGTTTAATATACACACAACATAAAACAGTGCATAGTGAAATGTGCCCACCATCCCGACACAGACACATACCCCACCACCAATCGGGGGTATTTCTTATATAATCCTCTTTTACCCAAGAGCAATATATCTATTTACATATTATAGAGTGATTCCAATTTATTTCTTATAGCTTGGTCTCGGATTCTGCTCATCATATACCGTCTTACCTTGTCCCACCGTCCCATCAGTTGTCTCAATACAGTTTCATTATCCAAATTTATCCTTTTATCCATAATTTCAAATTGAATATGGTCCACCATGTACCTATACCAATTTTGCATTGTCCATTTTGTCGCATCCTTCCAACCCAAAACTATTACCGCCTGAGCGCTTTCTATCGCTGCTTGTTTTATTTCTCTAAATTCTCCCATTACATTTCTTTTAACTAGTACTGCCATTTCCTTAGTGATTGTCCATTGTATATTTAGCATTCTATTAATGTCCTCTTGCACTTTTTGCCAAAATTCCTGCACTATCGGGCATTCCCAAAACATATGCATAAACAGTCCTTTATCCATTCCATTCCATTCCACTCCGTGAAGGGCTACCAAAATGTTCACTACCACACTGTGGCCGTGGCTTATACAGGACGCCCTGCATTTTCTTTCAACATCTTTCAGAACAACTTGGGTGCTCTGGGGTGGAGCTCCATTTTCGCTACCCCACTGCGTTCCTCCCCATCTGGGCAGTAGCCCACCCTGATTCCCCTCCACTCCACCCCCCTCCACACTCCTCGCACTGCTTGTTAAGAATGAGAGAAGTTCATGTTCACAACTGTTGTGAGCCGCCCCGAGTCTTCGGAGAGGGGCGGCATACAAATCTAATTAATAATAATAATAATAATAATAATAATAATAATAATAATAATAATAATAATTGGGTGCTCTTGGCATGCTGGGCGCAGTACCAAAGGATCTCAGCGGACATTTGAAAACCATCGAAATTGACAAAATCTCCATCTGTCAATTGCAAAAGGCCGCTTTACTGGGATCGGCTAACATAATTCACCGCTACATCACGCAATCCTACTAGTGCTTGGGAAGCGCCTGACTGGTGATGAAATACGAAATCCAGCATAATGATCTCATTTGCTGTGTTATACTGACATAATAATAATAATAATAATAATAATAATAATAATAATAATAATAATAATAACTGTGCAATAAAGCACAATATTTCTGAGGACATTTCTCCTAATGTGTCACGTTAGAGATATGCTTTTTAGGACAGATCTAGCCCGGGAGACACAAAATGCGCTTTAGTAGAAAGGGAAGTGTAATAATAATTACATTAAAATGATGAAAGAGCATCAGGTGATGGTCTGGAGGCAAACAACAACTTTTCTCTTCTATAAATCTTCAGTTGCTTTGTACTTGGGCACCGGGGCTAAAGTTCTGCAGGGACCCGTGTGACTCACATTGTACACTTCTCTCCTGGAAGTTGAGTGTCAATGTGCATTGGCAATGTGCCTCTTTTCCAAACTGGAGCCAAAGAAAGCATTCCCAGAGAGAAAAATCAATTCTGAGGTTAGGATAGAATAGAATTTTTATTGGCCAAGTGTGATTGGACACACAAGGAATTTGTCTTGGTGCAGATGCTCTCAACGTACATAAAATAAAATATACATTTGTCAAGAATCATGTGGTACAACACTTAATGATTGTCATGGGGTCAAATAAGCAACGAAGAAGCAATATTAATAAAAATCTTAGGATATACGCAACAAGTTACAGTCATACAGTCAACATGGGAGGAAATGGGTGATAGGAATGATGAGAAAAAGTAGTAGAATAGAAGTGCAGATTTAGTAGAAAGTCTGACAGTGTTGAGGGAATTATTTGTTTAGCAGAGTGATGGCGTTCGGGAAAAAAATGTTCTTGTGTCTAGTTGTCTTGGTGTGCAGTGCTCTGTAGCGACGTTTTGAGGGTAGGAGTTGAAACAATTTGTGTCCAGGATGCGAGGGGTCAGTAAATATTTTACCCGCCCTCTTTTTGACTCATGCAGTATACAGGTCCTCAATGGAAGGCAGGTTGGCAGCAATTGTTTTTTCTGCAATTCTGATTATCCTCTGAAGTCTGTGTCAGTCCTGTTGGGTTGCAGCACCAAACCAGACAGTTATGAAAGGCTACAGATAGTCCTTGACTTATGACCAGAAGTGGAACCACAATTTCCATTCCTACGCAAAGCAATTGCTAAGAGAGTCACACCGAATTTAGCAACCTTTTTTTGCCATGGCTGTTAAGCATACCACTGTAGCTGCAACCGTCATAAGTTTGAAGACTGATCATAATCACTAATTTCAGAGCCGTTGTGATTTTGAGTGGTCACCAAACCAATGGTTAAGGTCCAGAGGTAGGTTCCTACCGTCTTGGACCGATTCTATAGTAACTTTGTGGCTCTTCATGGACTCGGGGCGGCTCACAATAAACAAGAAGATACAATATAAAGCATTTCTAAGCCAATTAATAAAATAATTACTTTAAAAATTATCTTAAAACTAGCCATATTAAAAATGAACAATCACATCAGTTGTGTCACATTCAATACATTTACTGGGTAGAGACTGGGGTCTAGTGAACCCAAGCCTACCGACCTAGGTGAGTTTTCAAGTTCTTACGAAAGGCAAGGAGGGTGGGGGCAGTGCGAATCTCAGGGGGGAGTTGATTCCAGAGGGCCAGGGCCCCCACCGAGAAGGCTCTTCCCCCAGGACTCACCAAACAACATTGTTTAGTTGACGGGACCTGGAGAAGGCCAACTCTGTGGGATCTAACCGGGCGCTGGGATTCGTGCAGCAGAAGGCAGTCCCACAGGAGTTGGCCACAGTGGGAGGTGGCTATGGCAAGATAGTGGCGGTGGGTTGGCCGTGGTGAATTGTCCCCTAACCTTCCTCATGGCTAGTATAGATTGGGAATCTCTGCTCGAAGCCAGTGCAGCTTCAATACAGCTCAGGCTGTGTACAATTTCCCCATTGCTGGTTGATTTTCCATGATGGCTGGATGCCAGCTCTGCCATTGTCGCATAACTCATCTCTCAAGTGCTAATTACAAAACTACTTAATTAAGGGAAACTCGATTTCCCCCACATTAACTGTATTTTCTACGGCTCTTGCTGGAGTCATTTGCTGCAAGGAAGAATTTTCAAGTCACTGCAAAGTTGCATAGGTGTGTGAAGCTGACTCAGCTCCAGGAATGAGCCATCAGGAGCCATTAAGAGGGCGCCGAAATTGCAAGCAGTGGACTGCGGAGAGACCTCCTTGATTCCTGAAGTCACTGTGCGAATCCACTTATCTCAGCACAAAGTGGGTTGAACGAGGGGCATCTGCCAAGGAGGGGGGCAAAAAAGTCAAAATGGCAGCCACTGCTTTGTGATCAGAGTCGTACTCTTCACATTAGTCCACATAAATTATTATTAATTATTATTATTATTAAAAAGGAGTAAGGAAGTGTTTCCCAACCATGGCAACTTTAAAGATGCACGGAGCTCAATTCCCAGAATGCCCCAGCCAGCAAAGTTCATGATTATTATTATTATTATTATTATTATTATTATTATTATTATTTATTAGATTTGTATGCCGCCCCTCTCCGAGGACTCGGAGCGGCTCACAACAAGAATACCATGTCACAAATCCAATATATTAAAACACATTAAAACCCATTATTTACAAAACCATACACTCAAACAGACCATACACAATTCTACAATAGCCTTAGCATAGGCTAGGGGCAACTCAGTTACCCCATGCCTGGCGATATAGGTGGGGTTTCAGTAGCGAATGAAAGGCAAGGAGGGTGGGGGCGGTTCTAATCTCCGGGGGGAGTTGATTCCAGAGGGCCGGGGGCGCCACAGAGAAGGGTCTTCCCCTTGGTCCCACCAGACGACATTGCTTAGTTGACGGGACCCGGAGGAGGCCGACTCTGTGGAACCTTATCGGGCGCTGGGATTCGTGCGGCAGAAGACGGTTCTGGAGGTATTCTGGTCCAATGGCATGTAGGGCTTTATAGGTCATTACCAACACTTTGAATTGTGACCAGAAACTGATCGGCAGCCAGTGCAGGCCACGGGGTGTTGCTGAGATGTGGGCGAATCTTGGAAGCCCCACGATAGCTCTCGTGGCCGCATTTTGCACGATCTGAAGTTTCCAAACACTTTTCAGAGGTAGCCCCATGTAGAGAGAGTTGCAGTAGTTGAATCTTGAGGTGATGAGGGCATGAGCGACTGTGAGCAATGACCCTTTGTCCAAAGAGATCATATGATTGTGTTCTGTCAGGCTCTCTGATAGGAGCCTCCCGAAAATTCAAGGATACAAATTTCAGACACACACACGTTTGAAAATGTTCTTTATCACAAAAGTCAAAATAAACTAAGCACTCTTTTTGTATTGCAAAGAGCACTCTTCCCAAAACAACCAGGTAGTCTGTACAATGTCCCTTAAGCAGTCATTAAGTACTTAGCCAGCAGCTGTGGAGAAACTTCACACCCCTTCTTCTTCCAATGAAGGGAGACACACACACACACACACACACACGCTGCTCTGCTTTGGTTTCAAAGGCGTGAAAAAGCAACGAAGTCCAGCACACAAGATTCCTGACGAAACTGCAACAGATATTCTTCCACAATGGCCAAACCCACATGCTGCTATTTATAGCAACAGCCCTAATTACTGGAGCCCCACCCAAACACAGGTGGGCCCCCTTATTTCCTGTAATATGTTCTTACTTGGTCTCTTCTACGAATAATTCTGTGCTTGCGTGGGTCCAAAACGTCATCATCTGAAGCTATAGAAGATAAGGAAGATTGACTGCCTTGGCTGTGTGCCAAGCCCTCCTCTGCCGAGTCACTCCCACCTTCTTCTTCATCCGAGGAAACTAAACTCTGATCTGATTCTGTTGGCAATAACACAGGCCTGTGACATGTTGAATTTTCCCTTGCATCCACCTCCCCATTCCCTGGGGCAGGAGCTGGGCCAGAGCCAACCACAACAGATTGCGACTGCCATCTTGACTTTTTTGACAGTCTCAGGCACTCCTGGACTCCACTCACGCAAGAATGGTTTGGTCATCGGGTGTCAACTTAAGGCTTGCTCTTTTAAGAGACATTCTGCTCTTCCTTTCCATGTAACCAAGCAAAGAAATCAATCATTCATTTTAGACCGGGGGAAAATGCCAGGATAATCTTGGGGACAAGAAATAAAACCCATAAATATCTAAATCGGTAATGCTAGGCAGGAGATCACGAGTTCCGTGCGTTGAGCTGCTTCCAAGCTACCTGTCTCGGCCCCTTACTGTGAGCATTAACTTCATAACTGAAGTATGGCGAAGGTTGGTTCCACCATATTAAAAAAGGGAATGATTTACGGCCATCTGTAATTGCTCACTGAATATTTCATGGCCTTATATTGTACCCCTATTTTCAAGCTGTTTGCCTCAGCCCTGTGGATGCATAATGTTCTTCCAACACAGGAGAGATTTTGGTGAGATTCTTGGAGACGAATTCACATCGAGAGGTCCTGATTGGTTCTCAACACAAACTCAAGGTTACCCATTCGGATCAGAGGGAGGCTGGGGGGACCAGGAGGCCATGGGCCCAAATGTCTGGGTCAGCATTCCAACCAACACCCCAACGAAAGCAAACTCCGAGGCTAGAAATTCCTCAAAGTTCCAATTTATTAGAGATGGTGTGTTGGGAAAAAACAAATCTGAATGCTTCCAAGTTTTCTCCACCCAAACGAACGTTCAAGTCCCGGCCCAGCAGCCACACGTCCATCACACGATCCAATTAGGCACCGTCCAAAACTGAAGATTATTATTATTTAATATTATTTATTAGATTTGTATGCTGCCCCTCTCCGCAGACTCGGGGCGGCTCACAGCAGCAATAAAAAAATATACAATAACAAATCTAATATTAAAAATCTAAAAACCCATTATTTAAAAAGCATACACACAAACATACATAAAACTACATAGGTCAAGGGGAGATGTCTCAGTTCCCCCATGCCTTATGGCAGAGGTGGGTTTTAAAGAGTTTACGAAAGGCAAGGAGGGTGGGGGCAATCCTAATCTCCGGGGGGAGCTGGTTCCAGAGGGTCGGGGCCGCCACAGAGAAGGCTCTTCCCCTGGGTCCCGCCAGCCGACATTGTTTAGTCGACGGGACCCGGAGAACGCCAACAAAGATCATATGCTGCAACGTCCTGCCTGTCGGCGACTACTTCAGCTTCAACCACAACAACACAAGAGCACACAACAGATTTAAACTTAATATTAACCGCTCCAAACTTGACTGTAAAAAATATGACTTCAGTAACCGAGTTGTCGAAGCATGGAACTCATTACCGGACTCCATAGTGTCATCCCAAGCCCCCAACACTTTACCCTTAGATTATCTACAGTTGACCTATCCAGATTCCTAAGAGGTCAGTAAGGGGCGAGTACAAGTGCACTAGTGTGCCTTCCGTCCCCTGTCCTATTGCTCTCCTATATCTCCTATACCTTTCTTCTATTCCTATATCTCTTCTTCTATTCTTTCATTGATATGTTCTATTACTATACCTTCTTTTCTATTATTTCTTAGATATATTTTACTATGAGTATCTCGTCTATAACCTTCATCATGTATTTTACTATGTCTATATAGATATATACCCACTAAAACCCTCATTGTGTATTGGACAAAAGAAATAAAATAAATAAATAAATAAATAAATAAATAAACTCTGTGGGACCTAACCGGTCGCTGTGATTCGTGCGGCCCGAGTCGGTCTCAAAGATATTCTGGTCCGGTGCCATGAAGGACTTTATAGGTCATAACCAACATTTTGAATTGTGACCAGAAACTGATCGGAAACCAATGCAGACTGCGGAGTGTTGGTGTAACATGGGCATACCTGGGGAAGCCCATGATTGCTCTTGCAGCTGCATTCTGCACGATCTGAAGTTTCTGAACACTCTTCAAAGATAGCCCCATGTAGAGAGCGTTACAGTAGTCGAACCTCGAGGTGATGAGGATGCCTCCCAGTCCCTTCATTGCAGCTGCAGGGCACAGCGGCCTTGACTTTCGGGGGGGGGGATGTTATTTAGAGTACTACATATCACCGACTCCATATAACTCCCACTCCCATTTTCCCACAGTAGAAAATGTGGCAGGCCTGAATACAAAAAGGTAAAAGATGGCTTCCAGGCCTGACAATTTGAAAGAGAATTATAAGGATCATTAGCAGAATTCCACTACTTGAGGGGCTGTCACAGAGAAGACAGAGTTGACCTCTCTAAAGCACCTGAGGGCAGGACAAGGAGAAACAGGTGGAAGAGATGCAACCTAGAACTAAGGAGGAATTTCCTGACAGCGAGCACAATAAACAAGCAGAATGGTTGGCCTTTAGAGAATAGAATAGAATAGAATAGAATTTTTATTGGCCAAGTGTGATTGGACACACAAGGAATTTGTCTTGGTGCATATGCTCTCAGCGTACATAAAATAAAATATACATTTGTCAAGAATCATGTGGTACGACACTTAATGATTGTCATAGGGGTCAAATAAGCAATGAAGAAACAATATTAATAAAAATCTCAGGATACAAGCAACAAGTTACAGTCATACAGTCAACATGGGGGGAAATGGGTGATAGGAATGATGAGAAAAACTAGTAAAATAGAAGTGCAGATTTAGTAGAAAGTCTGACAGTGTTGAGTGAATTATTTGTTTAGTAGAGTGATGGCGTTCGGAAAAAAACTCTTCTTGTGTCTAGTTGTCTTGATGTGCAGTGCTCTGTAGCGACGTTTTGAAGGTAGGAGTTGAAATAGTTTGTGTCCAGGATTTGAGGGGTCAGTAAATATTTTCCCCGCCCTCTTTTTGACTCGTGCAGTATACAGGTCCTCAATGGAAGGCAGGTTGGCAGCAATTGTTTTTTCTGCAGTTCTGATTGTCCTCTGAAGTCTGTGTCGGTCCTGTTGGGTTGCAGCACTAAACCAGACAGTTATAGAGGTGCAGATGACAGACTCAATGATTCCTCTGTAGAACTGTATCAGCAGCTCGTTGGTTGTTTGTGCTCTGTTACTGGAGGTCTTCAAGAATAGATTGGATAATTATTTGACTGGGCTAGTAGAAGGATTTCTGCCTTGGACAAAGGGTTGGACTAGAAGACTTCCAACCTATTAATGAGCAGAAGATCTAACCTAGAACTAAGGAGGAATTTCCTGACAGTAAGAACAATTTATCAGTGGAATGACTTGCCTCCAGAAGTCATG
The DNA here is from genome assembly GCF_031021105.1 of Erythrolamprus reginae. Taxonomy (NCBI): domain Eukaryota; kingdom Metazoa; phylum Chordata; class Lepidosauria; order Squamata; family Dipsadidae; genus Erythrolamprus; species Erythrolamprus reginae. Next base: position 17,353,298 of record NC_091959.1, on the reverse strand, counting down.
GTTTCCCATCACAGAAGGCTTTCAAGAAGTGATTGGACAGCTATTTGCCTGAAATGGTATAGGGCAGGGATGGTGAACCTATAGAAACATAGAAACATAGAAGACTGACGGCAGAAAAAGACCTCATGTTCCATCGAGTCTGCCCTTATATTATTTCCTGTACTTTATCTTAGGATGGATATATGTTTATCCCAGGCATGTTTAAATTCAGCTACTGTGGATTTACTCACCACGTCTACTGGAAGTTGTTCCAAAGATCTTCTACTCTTTCAGTCAAATAATATTTTCTCATGTTGCTTTTGATCTTTCCCCCAACTAACTTCAGATTGTGTCCCCTTGTTCTTGTGTTCACTTTCCTATTAAAAACACTTCCCTCCTGAACCTTATTTAACCCTTTAACATATTGAAATGTTTCGATCATGTCCCCCCTTTTCCTTCTGTCCTCCAGACTATACAGATTAAGTTCATGAAGTCTTTCCTGATAAGTTTTGTGCTTAAGACCTTCCACCATTCTTGTAGCCCGTCTTTGGACCTGTTCAATTTTGTCAATATCATTTTGTAGGTGAGGTCTCCAGAACTGAACACAATATTCCAAATGGGGTCTCACCAGCACTCTATATAGCGGGATCACAATCTCCCTCTTCCTGCTTGTTATACCTCTAGCTATGCAGTCAAGCATCCTACTTGCTTTTCCTACCACCCTACCCTATGGCATGCATGCCACAGATACAGGGGTGGGAAGCAGGCAGGACGGGGTGGAACGCAGTTCCACCCGCAAAAATGAAGATGCGTGCACAGCTCCAGCTGATCGGCGGCTGTCACTTCCTGGATTACCGGTCTCGTCTCTTCTTTTTTTCCCTGCTGCTGCTGCTGTGTCTCCGCTCCTTGCTTTTTTCCTCTTTCCTCCTTCCTGGCCTCGGACGGGCTTCCCTCTCTCCTGCCCGGCTCCCCTCCAGCCTCACCCGGAAGATGTGGGTGAAAGCAGCGCTGGCAGCACCTGTATGCCTAGCTACTCAGCCTCAGGTCTGTGTGTGTGGTGACCCAGAAAGGAGACCGCGGGAAACGTGAAGCAAATTGTCACCCCAGCGAGTGACACTAGTAAGTTTGTAAGTCGAGGACTTAACAAACAGTTAAGTTGAATGATGATGAGTATCACCTCCATGGTCATGTGATCAAAATTAATGCACTTGGCAACTGGCATGTATTTACAATGACTGTAGTATCCTGGGATAACAGGATCACTCTTGGTAACCTTCCCAACTGTCTTCTAACAAGAAGGTGGGTTCGCTTAATAATTGCATTGAATAATTTAATTTAATTTAATTTAATTTATTCAATTTTTAGGCTGCCCACTCCCTAGGGACTCAATTAAGAAACACAGTGATTTCCTTAACAACTTTAGCAAAAAAAGGTTATAAAATCAGGCATGATTTTCCGAACAACTACCAGGGAATTTCTGGCCTCAATTATGTTCCTAAATCTAGGACTACCTGTAACTATATAAGTAGATCTTAGCGTTATGCTGTGAATAGTGATATTCATTGTTGCTAGTTCCAAATTCAGATAATTTTCAGTTATGGATATGATTGAGTTTTCTTGTGGAGGTTCCAGCTAACATCTCAATGTAAATCAGAGTCCAAGTTAAAACATTCCTCAAAGTTCCAATTTATTGCCGGAGTCCTACTGGCACCTACAGTGGGAAACACAAATATGAGCTTCCAAAGTTGGCAACTCCTCATTCTGCTTCCACCCAGGTGATGGACAAAGGATGGCCTTGAACCTTTCAAAAGAATGCTTTGTGGCTGCATCTGCGCCCTCATGAAAATCACCCCTCCCATGTTCCCCTAAACATCTGGCCTTCTACTGATATTGTGGCAAGCCGTTAATCCCCCCCTAACATCTGCACCAGGTTGACCATTCGAGGAATTGGGGTGTAATACGTTTAGAAGGTTCTAGATTGTGGAAGTCTTCACTATCATTTAAAAAACTGTCGTGCTCTCTCCATGGGGCTACCTTGGAAGAGTGTTCAGAAACTGCAAATCGTGCAGAATGCAGCTGCGAGAGCAGTCATGGGCCGGTCTAGGCATGCCCGTATCTCTCCAGCACTCTGCGGACTGCATTGGCTCCCAATTGGTTTCTGGACACAATTCAAAGTGTTGATTATGACCTATAAATAGTGTTGGGTGAACCGAACCCGCACAATTCGGGTACATACTGAATTTTATGGTGTTCAGCATGCCGGACCCGAACCCGTTTTTTTTTTAAAAAATCGTGATTTAGTTTGGTGTTCGTGCCGAACACCGCGAAAATCACCGCCCGGCTGTCATCTGCTGAGAAGAGGAGGAGGAGCCGGGCGCCAGTGGCGGCAGAGGAAGGCGAACACTGGGGAGTAGTCGGCCGGTCGGGAGGATGGGAGGGAGGCACAAAAGGAGCTGGGGAATCCCTCCCACGAAGAGATTCCATGGAATCCAGGAAGTGATCACCTTGGCGTCCTTAGCAACCTGCCGGTATACGTGACATCAAAGCTCCACCCCGTTCGGGTTCAGGTTCGGGTTTGGTTCGGGTTCAGCAAGTTGGACCAACTTCACACAAAACTTCACGTTGGGTTCGCCCATCACTACCTATAGAGCCCTATGTGGCATTGGACCAGATTACCTATGGGACTGCCTCCTATTGCATGAATCCCAGCGTCCAGTTAGGTCCCACAGAGTTGGCCTTCTCCAGGTCTTGTCGACTAGACAATGTTGCTTGGCAGGGCCTAGGGGAAGAACCTTCTCAGTGGCAGCCCCGGCCCTCTGGAATCAGCTCCCCCAGGAGATTTGTACTGCCTCCAGCCTCCTTGCCTTCCGTGAGAGTCTCAAGACTCATTTATGTCGCCAGGCTTGGGGTTATTAGACTTCTGCCTCTGGCCAACGAAAGTTATGCGAGTTAGTGGCTATGAGTGTTTTTAAGGTCTGGGTTTTTCGATTATTAATTATTGATTGGATTCAGGATGTTATATATTGTTATTTTATATGTTGTAACCCGCTCCGAGTCCTCGGAGAGGGGTGGCATAAAAGTCCAATAAATTTCTAGGGAAAGAGCCGCAGTTAACGTTTTCAGAAATGTTCTCCCTGGATCCTTGCCACGAGTTCGGATCGGAAGTGCGTTTGCCAAAGGTTACCCTTCGTGGCGGTAGAAGCACGTCTTTCTTTCAGCGTGTCAATGAGCCTTTGCCTTTTGTGCATTTCCTTGCCCACAGCAATCCTGTGTCACCGGAGAAATAATTGGGACATTTACAATGTCGCTCTCTTGCCGTTGCCAACAATTTTTCACGCTGTTAATTCACTTCATCTTACGATTCGGAGGGAAAGTGCCTCCAAGATATTGGCAATCATAATTTTTACGACTAGTTATTGTAACTCTGGAGTCAAATTTATCTCCATGTCACCCAAGAGAATAACGTGGCGTCAAATTAGCATGATAAGCAAGAGAACAAGAGGGAGAGAGACGGAGGCTGATGTACATCCGTGTTCAAGAAGCATCCCGTGGAGATCGGATAAGATTCAAGATCCAGACTTCTTCTTTTTAAAATCCAGCCTGGTTTAAGCCTCTTCTTTATGTTTGAGTTGAAGTTTGCCATTTGGCAATATCTATTTTAGCAAAATAATGCTATACTGGTAGTCCCTGACTTACAACAGTTCACTTAGTGACCATTCAAAATTACAACAGCACTTTAAAAAGTGGTTATTCCTGTTTTTCACACTTACAAATCTTGAGGCATCCCCCTGGTCATGTGATCAAAATTCAGAGCCATGTGGTCACCAATTTGAGACCTTCTGATAAGCAAAGTCAACGTGAAAGCCAGACTCATTTAACAATTGTGTTATGAACTGAACTGTTACATTCTCGGACCGAAGCACATAGGGGAAATGCTGACTGCTGATTGGCTAGAGTCTGGACCAGTGATAGCAAACCTTTTTTCCCTCGGGTACCAAAAGAGTGTGGGTGTGCACTATTGTGCATGTGTGAGTGTCCACAACCATAATTCAATGCCTGGGGAGGGCGAAAACAGCTTCCCCCGCTGCCCAGAGGCCCTCTGAAGGCTGGAAACGGCCGGTTTCGCAACTTCTGGTGGGCCCACTAGGCTCGTGCTTTATTTATTTATTTATTTGTTTGTTTGTTTGTTTGTTTGTTTGTTTGCTTGTTTATTTGATTTGTATGCCGCCCCTCTCCGAAGACTCGGGGCGACTAACAACAATATAAAAAGACAATGTAAACAAATCTAATATTAAAAATAATCTTAAAAAAACCAATTTAAAGAACCACTCATACATACAAGCATACCATGTATAAATTCTATAAGTCTAGGGGGAAGGGAAATTTCAATTCCCCCATGCCTGACAACAGAGGTGGGTTTTAAGGAGCTTGTGAAAGGCAAGGAGGGTGAGGGCAACTCTGATATCTGGGGGGAGCTGGTTCCAGAGGGTCGGGGCCACCACAGAGAATGTTCTTCTCCTGGGTCCTGCCAAACAACATTGCTTAGTCGACGGGACCTGGAGAAGGCCAACTCTATGGGACCTAACCGGTAGCTGGGATTTGTGCAGCAGAAGGCGGTCCCTGAGATAATCTGGTCCGGTGCCATGAAGGGCTTTATAGGTCATAACCAACAGTTTGAATTGTGACCAAAAACTGATCGGCAACCAATGCAGACTGCGGAGTGTTGGTGTAACATGGGAATATTTGGGGAAGCCCATGACTGCTCTTGCAGCTGCATTCTGCACGATCTGAAGTTTCCGAACACTTTTCAAAGGTAGCCCCATGTAGAGAGCATTACAGTAGTCGAACCTCGAGGTGATGAGGGCATGAGTGACTGTGAGCAGTGAGTCCCCAGTCCAGATAGGACCCTTATGACTTTTTGCCCTCCCCAGGCTGCAAAGGATTCCCTGGAGCCAAGGGAGGGTAAAAACGCCCTCCCCCGTCACCCTGGAGGCTCTCTGGAAGCCAAAAACAGCTTCCCAGAGCCTCTGTGTGAGTTAAACATCAGCTGGCCGGCACACACATTTACGTTAGAGCTGAGCTAGGACAACGGCTTGCATGCCAGCAGATATGGCTCTGCGTGCCACCTGTGGCACCCGTGCCATAGGTTCGCCATCCCTGTTCTAGACTGTCTGGCAGCTCCCTATAAAAGGGCTGGCTGTCAGAGAGAGCCTTTGTTGGGTTGTCAATAATTGCCAAATAAAGAGCTATTGTTTTGAAGCCCTGTCTGCCTCTTCCATTCACCCTATTCAACACTGGCGACGAGGATGGGATTGGAAGCGGATAGGCCAGAAAAGAGCTGAAAAACTCGCAATCCAGCTCAGAGCAGTAAGTCTATGACAAATGGCCTTTCTAAAGAGCCAACTCAGTCGACATGATGACGCACACCCCACCAAGTCCCTTCAACCCAGCACAGGAGCACTGGGAAACCTACATGGCTCACCTTGAATGCTTCTTGGAAGCAAATGACCTCCTTGAGCTATCAGATAACCACAAACAAGCACTCTTCCTGAACTACTGTAGCACAGACATGTTTGAGACAGCTCAGACACTCGACAACCAACGTCTCTGGGGGGAGTTGGTTCCAGAAGGCTGGGGCCACCACAGAGAAGGCTCTTCCCCTGGGGCCCGCCAGACGGTATTGTTTAGTCGACGGGACCCGGAGAAGGCCAACTCTGTGGGACCTGATTGGCCACTGGGATTTGTGCGGCAGAAGGTGGTCCGGGAGGTATTCTGGTCCGATGCCATGTAGGGCTTAATAGGTCATTACCAACACTTTGAATTGTGACCACAAACTGATCAGTGCAGGCTGTGGAGTGTTGGCGAAATTTTGCTGTTTCTTCACTGTTCCAGGTTTCAGTGAGGCCCATGGCAACCCCTGCGTGTCTACATGTGACTCCACTACCTGCCCAGATGCAGTAGCAGAATTGTCCTGGACTCCACTAGCACTCAGAGCCACAGGGGCGAGCACACGTCACTGTTCCACCTTAGCAGCCCACCTCTGCTTGTGGTACTTTGGAGAATAGCTTGACCCCTTCCCCTTGTGGCAGCTTTTCAAATATTGGAACCCTGCTATCATGTCTCCCCTAGTTCTTCTCTTTGCTAGACAAGACGTACCCATTTCCTGCAACCATTCTTCGTATGTTTTAGCCTCCAGGCCCCTAATCATCTTTGTTGCTCTTACCATATGATGGTTTTCTTCATTTGATGGTATTAAAACGAATGCCTAAGAAGTCCAATTCTGACCTGGTAGGAATTGGCAGTTGCATATGCTGGCGGGAGTCTTGCAATTGTGACTGACCTTGGGGAACAAAATCATCAGGCTTCTTCTTGCTGCCAAGGATGGATGAATCAGACGAAGATTGTTACTGTCCCAAAGGGTGGGAATGGCATCGGAACAGAATACATCTGGGTCCGCCTTCTGCTGCACGAATCCCAGTGACCGGTTAGGTCCCACAGAGTCGGTCTTCTTCGGGTCCCGTCAACTAAACAATGTCATATGGTGGGACCCAGGAGAAAAGCCTTCTCTGTGGTGGCCCCGACCCTCTGGAACCAGCTCCCCCCGGAGATCAGAATTGCCCCCACCCTCCTTGCCTTTCGTAAGCTCCTCAAAACCCACCTCTGTCTTCAGGCATGGGGGGACTGAACTACCCTTTCCCCCCTAGGCCTATACAATTTATGCATGGTATGTTTGTTTGTATGTTTGGTTTTAATAAGGGTTTTTTAATTATTTTAAACATTAGATTTGTTACATGCTGTTTATTACTGTTGTTAGCCACCCCGAGTCTACAGAGAGGGGTGGCATACAAATCTAATAAATAAATAAATAAATGAATGAATGAATGAATGAATGAATAAATAAATAAATAAATGTCAGGAATTAAAAATCCTTGGGTAATATCTTAATGCAGAAGGTAGGCCTCAGTTAAGAATGCTGAGTCATTCTGAGGCAGTTGAGCATGCAGCAACCTAGTAATTATGTGAAAAAGTATTTAAGTAGGCAACAGCTCCCTGCTTTTTCTCTCTGTCTGTTCGCTGTGTTCTGTTCGTGGAAGTATGCTTTGAAGAAGCTGTAACACTGTAAAGTTGGTTCCTGTGAGTTATTGAACTAAGATAGTTGTAGCAAAGAACTAGTAAGATACTAGTTTATTGTATGTATATTATAGACAGTAGTAGTAGTAGTAGTAGTATAAAGAAGTAAATATATTTTTCCATAACTTCCTACTGCTGCTGTGTTTCATTGAAGACTTCAACTCCATCTCTACTGGTCTGTGGCTGGTTGGGTTGGTGGGCTGGCTGGTCTGGTTTGCTGCTTGGGCACAAACATTTTCCATAGTTCCATGGTTTCCATAAATGCAAGCGCTGATAGGGAAAAGGAAATCCTAGAGCTCTGGAGAAGCTCTTGGCTCATGGTGATCATGGATCCATGGATTCAAGCGCCTCCTGTCTCCATGTTCCCTCACTTGGGGAATAATGATGATGCAATCAAGGTTCTGTCTGGTGGGTATCCTTCCTGCTGATCTCCCATTAAAATACTAGCCAGAGCTGATCCTTCCACAAGAGGCATGGTGGTGCAGTGGTTAGAATTCAGTATTGCAGGCTAATTCTGCCCACTGCCAGCAGTTCGATCCTGACCAGCTGAAGGTTGACTCAGCCTTCCGTCCTTCTGAAATTGGTAAAATGAGGACCAGGATTGTTGTGGGGAGGGGGGCATAGGCCGACTATGTAAACCGCTTAGAGAGGGCTGGAAACTCTTACACCATATAATCCTGAGTGCTATTGCTATTCTCATTTTTCTGAGATTCAGCCAAATCTGTATTTTAAGGAAGAAAGGAGAGCCGGGGTGGCGCAGCAGTTAGAATGCTGTACTGCAGGCCACTAGAGCTGACTGTAGATCTGTAGGTCAGCAGTTCAAATCTCATCACCGGCTCAAGGTTGACTCAGCCTTCCGTCCTTCTGAAATTGGTAAAACGAGGACCTGGTTTGTGGGGGCAATATGCTGGCTCTGTTAAAAAGTGCTATTGCAACACTTTCTCTTATTTATCTATAATCTTAAATATTAGATATAAGGAAATGAGCTACTGAAAGTATATCTAGTTCACAATTTTAACACAGATCTACCGTACACCCGCCCTCCCTTTCTTTCCTTTTACTCCTCTCTTTCTTCTTCTTTCCTTTCTTTCTTCTGTATGTTTGTAGGTCTGTCGACGTTTTTTGTCTATTTGTCTCTGTCTATTGTCATGCATATCATTTAAACTATAATTCGACAGGATTATTGTTTTAATCTCTAATTACCCATTTCTTGCATTCGAGAGTCTGCGGAGAGGGGTGGCATACAAATCTAAATAATAAATAAAATAAATTTCTTTTTTTCCTGTAATTTGACATGTCTATATTGTTAATTGTAACCAATGTATTTATTGTATATTTGCAAATAAAACCTTTTTTTAAATAAAAAAAAAAGTGCTATTGCTAACATGTTGTAAGCCACCCTGAGTCTAAGGAGAAGGGCGGCATAAAAATCGAATGAATGAATGAATGAATGAATGAATGAATACATACATGCATACATACATACGTACATACGTACATACGTACATACGTACATACGCACATACGTACGTACATAAATGGTATCAGTACTCCTCCAACTGTCAAACTAAGATATAACAAAGCTTGCAATTCTCTTTCACCCTCCGAGAGTTATTTAAAGAAAAAAAAGTCTCTGCAAATTCATTAATTCTTTTCCAATTTTTGCTTCTCCTCCTGTGAACCAAAATGGAAGTCATTTGTGTACATTTCTTCCTTAAGAAAAAAGCAAGGTGTGTGTTTGTGTGATAAAAGGTAATGCCACGGGTAGCAGAATGTAAACACACACGCATTTCCTCAATAAACATGTTAATTTCTCGCGATCATATTCATGCGTGCCATATCCATCACGCAGACCCTATTTGGCAAAGGCAGCCGTGCCTCATCACTCAGGGGAGACAGGCCCTGCCAGTTCTCTGCAGGAAACAAATAGTGCAACTTAACTCACTTGATGATGCCCCCAGGAGCAAAACAGGAGCCTCATAAATGAGTCTGCAAATGTGATAAAAGGATAATCTTGCAGAAATGGGACCGCATTGTCATTACCTGCGCAAATATAAGTTTAGAAAAAGCAGCAGGAGCAGCGATATTGCAAGGCTGGTTTTTATTCAGTCCAAATTAAAGCAAGAGGGAAAGACCACAGGGCTGCCTTACGGCCCCTGGCGTTGCTACGAGATTGGCTAAAGGGCCCTTGTCCTCGTCCTGCTGATGTTACCCCAAATGTTTGGTACACCCAGTAATGGGCAGGCAACATTTTTTCCTGCCACACTGTGGGTGTGGTTTATTTTGTGGGTGTGGCTTAATGGTCATGTGATTGGGTAGGAGTGGCTTGCCAGCCATGTGGTCAGGTGGGAGTGGCTTTGTTGTGGTTAGCTCTGGCCCAGCTCCTGCCCCAAGGACTGTGGATGTGGGGGAGACATCCGCATGCTGCAGACCTGTTTTGCCCCCGTGGAATCTGCTGATGAAGGCTCCTCTGACCAAGAAGACATGAGTGACAGGGAGGAGGAGAGTGGGGCAGACAGCTCTGAAGGAGATCAGCTATCTATCTCCTCCTTGGATTCAGAACAAGAGTTAATGATACAGACACGCATGCGGAGAGCGATGCATAGGCAACAACAACTGAGAGATTATTATCAAAGAAAATGAGGCCACCTGTGGTTGGGTGGGGCTGTAGTAATTAGTGAGGCTGCTATAAATAGCAGCCTGTGGGTTTGGCCATTGTGGAGAATTATCTGATGGTTGTGTTTCCTGACTGCTTTACTGACTTTGACCTTTTGTGTGCTGATTTTCCCCCGCTTTGAAACTAAACCAGAGCAAAGTGTGTTTCACTTTGTGAAAGAAGAAGGACTGTGAATTGCCTCACAGCTGCAAGCTAAGTATTACAGAACTGATAAGGGACTTGTACAAATTACCAGTTTGTTTGGAGACGAGTGTTCTTTGCTATACCAAAAGAGGGCTTGGTTTAAGTGAATTTTCATTATAAAGAATATTGTTTGAATTTTTAAACGTGTGTGTCTGAAATTTGTACCTGTGAATTTTTGGGAGGAGTCTACCAGAGAGCCCGACAGAACAGGCTTGAACGATCATCATCGTTCAAGTGAACTATTTGGTCCTCGACTTACAACCTTACCAGTGTCGCTCGCTGGGGGGACAATTTGCTTTGTGTTTTCCGTGCTCTCCTTGCTGGGTCACACCCCCCACCTCAGACTGGGTGGATAGGCAAACGGGTGCTGCCAGAAGCATAAATGCTGCCAGCGCCTCTTCCACCCACGCCTTTTGCTTGCACCTCAGGCGGGAGGTGGCCACGTGAGGCTGGAGGGGAGCTGTGCAGGAGAGAGGGAAGCTCATCTGAGGCCAGGAAGGAGGAAAGAGGAAAAAAGCAAGGAGTGCAGACGCAGCAGCAGCAGCCAGGAAAAAAAGGAGAGCCAAGCTCAGTGGTTAGAAGGCGGTATTGCAGGCTAATTTTGCCCACTGCCAGCAGTTCAATCCTAACCTGCTCAAGTTTGATTCCGCCTTCCATCCTTCCTAGGTAGGTGAAGTGGGGATTCAGATTGTTGGGGATAATAGGCTGACTCTGTAAACCGCTTAGAGAGGTCTTGTACGAGCACTGCATACAAGCATACAAGTCTAAGTTCTATTGCTATCCTAGTGGGTCTCAAGCTCAGCAATTATAAAATGGGACAAAAGGTCACTTTGAAACTCACTTAACAACTATCAGACTTAGCAACAGAAATTTTGGGCTAATTTGTGGTCATAAACAAAGGACCACCCTTAAAAAAACAAAATAAAACCCACAGATGTACCAAGAAAAGCAGGTCCAGTTTTTACCGCTTCCCTGATGGTGTCTCCTAGGAGGGACTATGTGGGTTTGAAGAGAGGAGGCCTTTCCTGGCACCTGCGTGCTGGAACCTGTTCGTGCATGGAAAGATCATGCTGGCTTCCGTTTTCCAGAGGGACAGGTGACCAGATTTATTTTATTTTATTTATTTATTTATTAGATTTGTATGCCACCCCTCTCCGAAGACTTGGGGCGGCTCACAACAGCAATAAAAACAATATAGCAGTGGAACAAATCTAATATTAAAAACATATAAAACCCTATCATTATTTTAAAAACGAAACAGCACATTCATACCTAACATAAAACAAAATATAAAGAAGCCTGGGGGAAAGGTGTCTCAACTCCCCCATGCCTGGCGGTATAAGTGAGTCTTGAGTAGTTTACAAAAGACAGGGAGGGTGGGGGCAGTTCTAATCTCCGGGGGGGAGTTGGTTCCAGAGGGCTGGGGCCACCACAGAGAAGGGTCTTCCCCTGGGGCCCGCCAAATGACATTGTTTAGTCGACGGGACCCGGAGAAGGCCAACTCTGTGGGACCTTATCGGTCGTTGGGATTTGTGCGGTAGCAGGCGGTTCCAGAGGTACTCTGGTCCAATGCCATGTAGGGCTTTAAAGGTCATAACCAACACTTTGAATTGTGACCGGAAACTGATCGGCAGCCAATGCAGGCCATGGAGTGTTGTAGAAACGTGGGCGAATCTGGGAAGCCCCACGATGGCTCTCGCATCCACATTCTGCACAATCTGAAGTTTCCGAACACTTTTCAAAGGTAGCCCCATGTAGAGAGCGTTGCAGTAATCGAACCTCGAGGTGATGAGGGCATGAGCAACTGTGAGCAATGACTCCCTGTCCAAATAGGGCCGCAACTGGCGCACCAGGCGAACCTGGTCAAACGCCCTCCTCGCCACAGCCGAAAGATGATGTTCCAATGTCAGCTGTGGATCGAGGAGGACGCCCAAGTTGCGAACCCTCTCTGAGGGGGTGTCAGTAGTCCCCCCCCCCGGGTAATGGACGGACAGATGGAATTGTCCTTCTTGGGAGGCAAGACCCACAGCCACTCCATCTTGTCTGGGTTGAGTTTGAGTTTGTTGACACACATCCAGGCCCCAACAGCCTCCAGGCACCGGCACATCACTTCCACTGCTTCGTTGACTGGACATGGGGTGGAGATGTATAACTGGGTATCATCGGCGTATTGATGATACCTCATCCCATGCCCTTGAATGATAGATAAATGAATAGATAAATGTTTTTGTCTCTGAAACATCTAGGGAGTATTAAATTCCTGGGGGAAGAGGGCCATATCAAATATATCTGTAAGGATTTTGTAACTTGCTAACAAGTTCAAAGCTCCCGAGACTCCTTTTATTTCTAGCATTTCTGCTTAAATGACCTTTATTATTCTACTGCGCTACATAAATAGGTAATAAAGATACATACACAGTTACTGGACACTACTGTGGATTTCACTGTGGATGTTCAAGGCAGCATGTTTTAAATAATACACAACTTCAGCAATTCCAGCAATGATTTCTTAATTCTTTCCAAATGCTTTTATGCCACGATTCTGCAAATAATGCGTGCAAACCCATTATGAAAGAAATAGAAGCTTGGGAAAAATCTTGACCCCTCCCTCTCTGTGGCAGCCCTTCAAATATTGGAAGGCTGCTATCATGTCTCCCCTGGTCCTTCTCTTCATTGGACTGGCCATGCTCAGTTCCTGCAACTATTCTTCATATCTTTTAGCTCTTTGTGCTCTTCTTTGCTCTCTTTCCAAAGTCTCAGCCTAATACAATAACAGAGTTGGAAGGGACCTTGTAGGTCATCTAGTCCAACCCCCTGCCCACGCAGGAGACCTTACACCATTTCTGACAGATGTCAGTCCAGTCTCTTCTTGAAAGCCTTCAAGGATGAAGCTCCCACAACCTCTGAAGTGTCCTTATGGAGTTGCACGGCATATAAATTGAATTAATAAATTAAGTAATAAACTTCTGTTCCACTGGCTGATTATTCTCACTGTCAGAAAATTTCTCTTTATTTCCAAGTTGAATCTGTCCTTGATCAGTTTCCATTCATTATTCCTTGCCTGTGCCTTGGAAAATAGCTTGATCCCCTCCTCTCTGTGGCAGCCCCTCAAATATTGGAAGATGCTATCTTGTCTCCCCTGGTCCTTCTCTTCACTAGACTAGCCAGGCCCAGTTCCTGCAAACGTTCTTCATATGTTTTAGCCTCCAGTCCTCTAATCATCCTGGTTGCTCTTCTCTGCACATCTTCTAAAGTCTCAACATCTTTTTTATGGTGTGTTGACCAAGAATCATCTGTCCTTCATTACCTTCTAAAAATACTTTATTTATTTATTTATTTATTTATTTATTTATTTATTTATTTATTTGTTTGTTCGTTCGTTCGTTCGTTCGTTCATTCATTCATTCATTCATTCATTCATTCATTTATTTATTTATTTTGTCCAATACACAATGAGGGTATTAGTGGATATATATCTATATACACATAGTAAAATACATGATGAAGGTTATCGAGGAGATACTCATAGTAAATTATATCTAAGAAATAATAGAAAAGAAGATATAGTAATAGAACATATCAATGAAAGAATAGAAGAAGAGATATAGGAACAGAAGAAAGGTATAGGAGATATAGGAGAGCAATAGGACAGGGGACGGAAGGCACTCTAGTGCACTTGTACTTGCCCCTTACTGACCTCTTAGGAATCTGGATAGGTCAACCGTAGATAATCTAAGGGTAAAGTGTTGGGGGTTTGGGGATGACACTATGGAGTCTGGTAATGAGTTCCATTACCGGACTCGGTTACTGAAGTCATATTTTTTACAGTCAAGTTTGGAGCGGTTAATATTAAGTTTAAATCTGTTGTGTGCTCTTGTGTTGTTGTGGTTGAAGCTGAAGTAGTTGCCGACAGGCAGGACGTTGCAGCATATGATTTTGTGGGCAATACTTAGATATTGTTTAAGGCGTCTTAGTTCTAGGCTTTCTAGGCCCAGGATTGAAAGTCTAGTCTCGTAGGGTATTCTATTTCGAGTGGAGGAGTGAAGAGCTCTTCTGGTGAAGTATCTTTGGATATTTTCAAGGGTGTTAATGTCTGAGATGCGATATGGGTTCCAAACAGATGAGCTGTATTCGAGGATGGGTCTGGCGAAAGTTTTGTAAGCTCTGGTAAGTAGTGTGAGATTTCCAGAGCAGACGCTACGTAGGATTAGGTTTACAACTCTTGAAGCCTTCTTGGCTATGTTGTTGCAGTGGGCTTTGGCACTTAATAATACGTCCTTCATTACGTTCTAAAAATACTCATCCTAAAATGAATTTGAACCTCTTTTTTATTTTCTGAGATCTCCAAGATCACCACCAAAGATTTAGGCAATGGGCTAGCAAGCAATTCTCAGCTTGTTTTGGCACATCGCTTTTGGCAATGCGACTCAAGACCTTGTCTTCTTTTGCTATTCTCGACTGTAGCAGCCTGGCTAGTCCCTGCTCCCCGAATTGCTGGTCTTGTTTGTGGGCTTTGATTTCAGCTTCTCCTAATCTCTGCGGAGCCATCAGCCAGCCACAAAATACAGAGAACGACAGAGATGCTGAAGAGAGGACATCATGGCACATCCGTGCCTTCTCCTTCTGTACCACGTTCGCCCCACGCAAATTGGCTCCGTGGCTAGCTATGATCTCTCCTTCCCAAACAAACCGGGCTCCTATTTATTTATTTATTTTTATTTATGTATTTAGTCCAATACATAATACACATTGAAGAGAATAGATATGCAGTAATATAAATAAAGAAAAGAATAGAAGAAAAGATATAAAAGTATAAGTGAACATATTTGAAAGGAAGAAAAGATAAATGAGATAAGGAGAGATAATTGGACTGGGGACAGAAGGCACACTGGTGCACTTATGCACGCCCCTTACTGACCTCTAAGGAACCTGGAGAGGTCAATCGTGGATAGTCTAAGGCAGGGGTCCCCAAACTTTTTACACAGGGGGCCAGTTCACTGTCCCTTGGACTGTTGGAGGGCCGGACTATTAAAAAAAACTATGAACAAATCCCTATGCACACTGCACATACCTTGTTTAAAAGTAAAAAACAAAATGGGAACGTACTATTTAGAGGGGGGAGAAGATCTGAAATTCATATATGTTTATGTTTTGTTTTTAATTTTCTTTTGTTAACATCTGATTGGCTATACAAGGTTTTCTTGGCTTATGAAAAATGTATAAAGAAAGAAGGAAACACTTTGGCAAAATGGTTAATAAATTAGAAATATAATTGGTGTTGCACTTTTTGAAGGAACATTAAGGAGGGAATTTAATTAAAAGAAAATGAATGTAACTGGATGACAAAATTAGAAAAAAAAACTTTTGCAACTTTTTTGATGATTGATATTAGTTACTAACAAAATACCGCATTTTATTCATGGAAACTTAGATGGTACACTGTGTTGTTTGAATGTATGTTGAGAGAAAAATTAAAAAAAATTACACCCCCCCTTCCTCTGTCCCTCCGTTTCATTCTTCCTTCCTTCCTTCCTTCCTTTCTTCCTTGTTCCCTCCATTTCTCCTTCTTTCCTTCCTTCCTCCCCTCCTTCATTCCTCTCCACTTCTCCTTCCCTCCCTCTCTTTCTCTTTTCTTTCTTTCTCTCTCTCTTTTCCCTGTGCTCTTGTCACTCACTGGCGGGCCGGATAAATGGCCTCAGTGGGCCGCATGTGGCCCGCGGGCCGTAGTTTGGGGACCACTGGTCTAAGGGGAAAATGTTGGGGGTTAGGGGTTGACACTACTGAGTCAGGTAGTGAGTTCCACTCTTCGACGTCTCGGTTGCTGAAGTCATATTTTTTACAGTCAAGTTTGGAGCGGTTAATATTAAGTTTGAATCTGTTGCGTGCTCTTGTGTTGTTGCGATTGAAGCTGAAGTAGTCATTGACAGGTAGAACGTTGCAGCATATGATCTTGTGGGCAATACTTAGATCGTGTTTTAGGCATCGTAGTTCTAAGCTTTCTAGACCAAGGATTGATAGTCTGCTTTCGTAGGGTATTCTGTTTCAAGTGGAGGAGTGAAATGCTCTTCTGGTGAAGTATCTTTGGACATTTTCAAGGATGTTGATGTCCGAGATGTGGTGTGGGTTCCAGAGAGATGAACTGTATTCAAGGATGGGTCTGGCATTTGTTGGCTTGTTAGCAATTTCTCTTCTCTTTAAACCCCCCTCTCCGCCCTGCCCCTCCCTGCTGAGGCCCACTTCCCCAAGCCACTTATCTCTTTCTGTGATCCAGACCTCATTATATTATTTTCCACCAAGGGAATATTTATCATCATTTTATCCCGTCTGTCAAGTCAAGGCTCCTGGAGGAAATCAAGTTATTCAGTGGCTTGATAGGCACTTTGCCGTTGGCTTCTGTCTTTGATAGGCGCTTCCTGAAGACTCCAGTGGGGCCCCATCAGCCCCCAGAGGGAAATAGAGGCATTTGCTCTTCAGCTATTGCAGAGAAATGTAAAACCTCTATTAATTACCATGCAAATCACAGCAAGGGGAGAGAGCCCCTCCCTCTCGCCATTTTAGTCGGGGGGCCTTTGGCCTGCCCCACTTTCTGCTATTTTAAAATTTTATTTATTTATTTATTTAGTCCAATACACAATGAGGGTTTTAGTGGGTATATATCTATAGTAAAATACATGATGAAGGTTATAGAGGAGATACTCATAGTAAAATATATCTAAGAAAGAATAGAAAAGAAGGTATAGTAATAGAACATATCAATGAAAGAAGAGAAGAAGAGATATAGGAATAGAAGAAAGGTATAGGAGATATAGGAGAGCAATAGGACAGGGGACGGAAGGCACTCTAGTGCACTTATACTCGCCCCTTACTGATCTCTTAGGAATCTGGATAGGTCAACCGTTGATAATCTATGGGTAAAGTGTTGGGGGTTTGGGGATGACACTATGGAGTCCGGTAATGAGTTCCACGCTTCCACAACTTGGTTACTGAAGTCATATTTTTTACAGTCAAGTTTGGAGCGGTTAATATTAAGTTTAAATCTGTTGTGTGCTCTTGTGTTGTTGTGGTTGAAGCTGAAGTAGTTGCCGACAGGCAGGACGTTGCAGCATATGATCTTGTGGGCAATACTTAGATCTTGTTTAAGGCGTCTTAGTTCTAAACCTTCTAGGCCCAGGATTGAAAGTCTAGTCTCATAGGGTATTCTGTTTCGAGTGGAGGAGTGAAGGGCTCTTCTGGTGAAGTATCTTTGGACATTTTCAAGGGTGTTAATGTCTGAGATGAGATTGCTGTGGGAATTTGGGAAGGGTCATTGTATGAGGCGTGTCTGCATGTAGCCATAACAAATCCCTTCTAGGTGGTCAAGGTCATCCTTTGTCTTTGCACTTCTGCACCTGCATGGGAGGAGATGGGAGTTGCTGCCAAGTTGGCAGTTGAAAACTGGGCAATGTGATGGAGTTGGGGGACTGGGGACAAGGGCTTGAACTTTCAAGTGGGTGGAGAAACCCCTGGGAATTCAGGCGGTCATAGTCTTGGGTTGGAAGGATGCGACAAAATGGACAATGCAAAATTGGTATAGGTACATGGTGGACCATATTCAATTTGAAATTATGGATAAAAGGATGAATTTGGATAATGAAACTGACTTGACACAACTGATGGGACGGTGGGACAAGGTAAGATGATATATGGCGAGTAGAATCCGAGACCAAGCTACAAGGAATAAATTGGAATCACTCTATAATATGTAAATAGATACATATGGGTTTAAATGGTTTATACAAGAAACACCCCCGATTTGGTGGTGGGGTATGTATGCTTGTCAGGTGGTGGGCACTTTTCACTATACACTTGTTTTATGTTGTGTGTATCTTAAAATTGTTAAAAATCAATTAAAAAAATAATTTACAAAAAGAGAAACCCCTGGGAATTCATATTTCGGTTTCTCCCAGATGTGCCAACATGGCTCTGCTAATAAATTGGAACTTTGAGGAATACATTGCCCCAGATTCTGATTTAGTTTTGGATGTTATTTGGAACCTTGACAGTGCCTCAATCTTAGCAACTTGGCAAGATGTCTGGTCCTGCTAGGAAAATCTGGGAGTTGAAGTCCAGACAATTTAAAAGTTGACAAGGGTGAAAGACTGCTCTGTGGGCTGCCTAACCTGGCATAGATCTCTCTTGTTTCCACATTATTATTATTATTTATTATTATTTATTAGATTTGTATGCCGCACCTCTCCTCCCCTTACTCCCTTACTGCCCCCAGAGTCATGCATTCCAGGCATTGACCGGGGTGGCGCAGCAGGTAGAGTGCTGTACTGCAGGCCACTGAAGCTGACTATAGATTGTAGGTCAGCAGTTCAAATCTCATCACCGGCTCAAGGTTTAGTCAGCCTTCCATCCTTCCGAGGTGGGTAAAATGAGGACCCGGATTGTGGGGGCAAGATGCTGGCTCTGTTAAAAAGAGCTATTGTTGTAAGCCACCCTGAGCCTAAGGAGAAGGGCGGCATAAAAATTGAATAAATAAATAAATATTGCTAAAGCTGTATTTTCTGCAATCGAGTTTGGAGCAGTTTATATTGAGTTTGAATCTATTGTGTGCTCATGTATTGTTGTGGTTGAAGCTAAAGTATTCATCAACAGGTAGGACATTGTGGCTGGTGATTTTATGAACTACAGTGTTACCTCATCTTACGAACCCCTCTTCATACAAACTTTTTGTGATACAAACCTGGTGTTTAAGATTTTTTGCCTCTTCTTCCAAACTATTTTCACCTTACGAACCCCTGCTGCCGCCGCTGGGATGCCCCACCTCCGGACTTCCGTTGCCAGCCGAAGCACTGGGATTTCCCTGAGCCTCCCCTCGCTGGGAAACCCCACCTCTGGACTTCCATTGCCAGCCGAAGCGCCCGTTCTTACGTTGCTGGGATTTCCCTGAGGCTCCCGTCACTGGGATTCCCTTCATTTTTGCTGGCGCTGCTTTGAATCCCAGTGAGGGGAGGCTCAGGGAAATCCCAGCAATGCAAGAACGGGCGCTTCGGCTGGCAATGGAAGTCTGGAGGTGGGGATTCCTAGCAGCACAAGGCAAAGGGGGTGACTTTTGGGATGGGGTTGCACACATTATTTGCTTTTACATTGATTCCTATGGGGAAAATTATTTCTATTTACGAACTTTTCTACTTACGAACCTGGTCACGGAATGAATTAAGTTCATCAGACAAGGTATCACTATATATTTAGATCATATGGAAGGCGACATAGGTCTAAACCAGTGTTTTTCAACCAGTGTGCTGCGGCACACTAGTGTGCCGTGAGACATGGTCAGGTGTGCCGCGAAGCTCAGAGAGAGAAAGAAAGCAAGAGAGAGAGAAAGCAAGAGAGAGAGAGAAAGAAAGCAAGAGAGAGAAAGAGAACAAGAGAGAGAAAGCAAGAGAGAAAGAGAACAAGAGAAAGAAAGCAATAGAGAGAGAGAAAGAGAGGGAGGGAAGGAGGGAGAGAGAAAGACATAGAGGGAGGGAGAGAGAGAGAAAGAGAGCAAAAAAGAGAGGAAGGAAGAGAAAGAAAGAGGGATGGAGAGAGAAAGAAGGAAGAGACAAAAAGAGGGAGGGAGAGAGAAATAGAGCAAAAGGGAGGAAGAGAGAGATAAATTTTTTTGTCCAAACTTTTTTTAGCCCCCACCCTCCCCACGCTCAATGTGCCCAAGGGTTTTGTAAATGTAAAAAATGTGCCGTGGCTCAAAAATGGTTGAAAATCAGTGGTCTAAGCTACATAAGCCCAAAATTTCGAGATTGGTAGAATAAGGTATTCTGCTGTGAACAGAGGAGCAGAATACTTAAGCTCCAGATGGTTCTGGGGTAAAGAATGCTGCTCAGTCTGTTGTCTTTCAGAGAACTTTCCCAATACCTAGATCTGCAGCAAGCTTCTCAATTCTGGCTCCTTCAACTGCTGAAAATGGGGGGTTCCTTGGAAGGAGAATGCCTGCCATTATCTGCAGCTGTTGATACTTTTATTCTTTTCAAGGTTTTCGCTTACATCTTGCGCATGTCGTATCAAAACGACGGGCCCCACCCACAAGGAAGCCCAGCTTGGCTACGTACACCCTCTATTAAAGGAGGGTTATGGTTTCGACTTGGAAAGGATGGATTCTGCCATCCCAGTTTCTGAGAAGGGATATGGTTTCAGGAATTCAAACCCCTTCTTTAGAAGTTCAGATGGGCTGTAATTTAAACAGTCGGTAGATGACTCTGGATCCAGCAGAAGGTGTAATTTAGTCCATCTGCTCCACAGACATCAAACATACCAAAGTGTTTATAGCTGAGTCATATAATAAAAGAAGCATCCTGCATACATCTTGGTGAATCTCTGGAGCTAAAATACCCAGGTTTTCCTCCACTGAGGCCTTCAGGCCAACTGATGATGCAACCTCTTGCTTGGACTTGCCATATGTCTCTCTTTCTGGATGTGACTTACTGTTTGGTTTATTTATTTATTTGTTTGTTTCTTTGTTTGTTTCTTTGTTTTGTCCAATACACAATAATACACAATGAGGGTTATAGAGGATATAATCAGGTAGAATGTATTTGTTCTGTCGAGCTCTCTGGTAGAATCCTCCCGAAAATTCACAGATACAAATATCAGACACACACACACGTTTGAAAATTCAAAATAATGTTCTTTATACCAAAAATTCAAATAAACTAAGCACTCTTTTTGTATAGCAAAGAGCACTCGTTCTTCAAAAATTCAAATAAACTAAGCACTCTTTTTGTATAGCAAAGAGCACTCGTCTCCAAACAAACTGGTAATTTGTACAAGTCCCTTATCAGTTCTGAGATACTTAGCTTGCAGCGATGAGGCAATTCACAGTCCTTCTTTCAGAAAGTGAAACACACTTTGCTCAGGTTTAGTTTCAAAGTGGGGAAAAATCAGCACACAAAGGTCAAAGTCAGCAAAGCAGTCACGAAACACAACGATCAGATAATCCTCCACAATGGCCAAACCTACAGGCTGCTCTTTATAGCAGCCTCAGTAATTACCACAGCCCCACCCAACCACAGGTGGCCTCACTTTCTTTGATAATAATCTCTCAGTTGTTGCTGCCTATGCATCGCTCTCCGCATGCGTGGCTGTATCATTAACTCTTGTTCTGAATCCAAGGAGGAGCTGGATAATTGATCTCCTTCTGAGCTGTCTGCCACACTCTCCTTCTCCCTGTCACTCATGTCTTCTTGGTCAGAGGAGCCTTCATCAGCAGATTCCACCGGGAGCAAAACAGGCCTGCGGCATGTGGATGTCTCCCCCACATCCACAGTCCTTGGGGCAGGAGCTGGGCCAGAGCTAACCACAACAGTATTAAAGGGGGAATAGAGGAGAAAATAAAGGAGTGAAATATAACTATGAGAGAATAGCAGAAAAAGATATAGGTATAGAAGAGAAGATATAGGAGATATAGGAGAGACAATAGGACAGGGAATGGTAGGCACTCTGGTGCACTTATGCACACCCCTTACTGACCTCTTAGGTTCTTAAATTTGCCCAATCTTTTAAAAAAAATGCAACAGATTTGGGATTTCTCCAGATGGAATCAGCTGATATCCCAAAGGGGACAGAAACTTTGGGGTCTGATTAAATCTGGAAGAGAAGGGTGAGGGGGAAAGTACAGTGGTCCCTCTACTTAAGAACTTAATTTGTTCCATGTCCATGTTCTTAAGTAGAAAAATTTGTAAGTAGAAGCAATTTTTCCCATAGGAATCAATGTAAAAGCAAATAATGCATGCAAAACCATTAGGAAAGAAATAAAAGCTCGGAATTTGTGTGGGAGGAGGAAGAAGAGGAGGAGGAGGAGAGTCAGCTCTACTTAAGAACTTTTCTAGATAAGAACTGGGTGTTCAAGATTTTTTTGCTCTACTTAAGAACCATTTTCTACTTAAGAACCTGAGCCTGGAAAAATTTCCCAGGAAATTTGAGAGCAGCCCAAAGGCCCAGCCAGTTTCCTGCCATTCCCCTTTTAATCCTGGACATTTTGGGCTTTTCTGGGCTGCTGGAGGAGCCTTTCGGTGGTGCTTAAAGAGGCTTTGGCAGCCCAGAGCGAACGGAGTGAGGCGTGTGCTCCTCCTCGCCGCCTCAGAGTCCCTCTTTTTTTTAGAGCCTTAAAGTTTTGGATTTTTTTGGTTCCTCTCACCTCACCTTCTTCCTTCGGCAGTGACTGTCCTCCTCCTCTTCTTCCTCCTCCTCCTCCTCCCACCCAAATCCTGAGCTTTTATTTCTTTCCTAATGGGTTTGCATGCATTATTTGCTTTTACATTGACTCCTAGGGGAAAAATTGCTTCTATTTAAGAACATTTCTACTTAAGAACCTGGTCACAGAACGAATTAAGTTCTTAAGTAGAGGTACCACTGTATATTAAACAGGGCAAAATTTTGATTGTATAATTGTGGGTGTCATTTTGACTTCCCTCCCTCCTTTGCTGGCACTCTTGTTAGGAATGACAGGCTGGAAGGATAAACTTGGAGCAAGACACTCATTGGACATTGGACCTGGCAGTACACATGGATCAAAAAACAGCATGTCCTTTACTTGAGCCATTCCAGTCGGGGTCCCTTCAACAGTGTTCGGACTACCTGGTAGCTTGAGACAAGGAGGAGGAGGATGAAGACGATGAAGACTTTGTAAGAACATAAGAACATAAGGAGAGCCATGCTGAATCAGGCCAAAGTCTATTGAGTCCAGCATTCTGTGTCACACAGTGGCCCACCAATTGTCCATGGGGATCTTGAGCAGAAGGAGAAGGCAAAACCCTCCCTTTCCCTTGACCCCCAACAAATGGTACCCAAGGGAATCCTGCTTGCCTCAACCAACATGGACATCCATTTAAATAACCACCGATACAATTGGCATCCCTGAATCTGTCTATCCTGCCTTGAAGCTATCAAGGCTGACAGCTGTCACGGCCTCTTCTGGAAGTGAATTCCATAAACCAATGACCCTCTGGGTGAAGAAATATTTCCCTTTATTTCCCCTCACTTTCCTACCTTTGAGCTTTAGGGTGTGCCCCCTCATCCTAGTATTGTGTGATAGAGAAAATATTGTTTCTCTATCCACCTTTTCTATCCCATGCATGATTTTACTTTGGAGTCTTTGGTGCTCTCTGACCTTGGTGATTTTCTTGAAGATGTTTCATTACCCAACTAGGCAACATCATCAGTGCTGGAAGGGAGAGAGGTTTGCAGGAAGATGGAGGAGGATGAGGAGGAGGAGATGAAAGGAGAGGCATAGGGGAAGGAGAAAGAGTCCTTTCAACATGGCAAAAAGAGATCTGCTTCAGCTAGGAAGAAAAGGAAGTCCAATAATAGGGAGAGGGGGAAGTTCAGGAGCAACACACTTGTTTGTGGCTTTCTTTCTTGGTGGAATAGCTATACTGACTGCCTTCTCTGTTCCTGAGCATGAATTGCCAGAAGGAACAGTCAAAATGTACAACCCCTGTACTGGTGAGCTGCTTTGCTCCACCTCCATGAAGCCACTAGATGGCGGAGGCCATTGCAAAATACTTTGAAGTTAGTCCTTCTCAACCGCTGCCGAAATTGAGCTCCAAGCTGCTAGCCGAATTGAGATTCGGAGCAAGAGGGTCAGTCGGATCCTGATGCAGAGACAGCTGGGCAGGCTGAGTTGTATATATTTAAGAGAAGAGGGTCTCCAGCTTTTCCATCGCTCGTCAGTGTTTCTCAAGCTCACGGAAGAGAGATCCAGCCTAGAACGAAGGAGAAATTCCTTGACAGTGGGAACAATGAATGGAAAAGGCAGCTAGCTCAAAACTGCAAAGATAAGTCAGGAAAGCTAAGACTCAGGATGAACTAAGATTTGCAGCAAATGTAAAAAAATAAAAATAAAAAGTTTCAATGTATTAAAAAGCAAGAAAAAAGGCAAAGGAGCAATTGGTCCACTAATGAGAGAACATGGCAAAAAAGTGATGGGCAGCAGGGAGAAAGTAGAATGGCTTAATTCTTTATTTGCATTTAAAACATATGAAGAATAGATGCAAGAATTGGATATCTTAGGAGTCTTCGGAGAGGGGAGGCATACAAGTTTAATTCATAATAATAACAACAACAACAACAACAACAACAACAACAACAATAATAATAATAGGCCCAGGAGACAGCAGAATTGAGGAGAAGGAGCTAGAGAAATTAGTGAAATACGAAGATCTAAAAATCAAGCTGCAACATCTCTGGCATAAGCCAGTGAAAGTGGTCCCAGTGGTATTTGGCACGCTGGGCGCAGTACCAAAGGATCTCAACGGACATTTGAAAACCATCGGAATTGACAAAATCTCCATCTGTCAATTGCAAAAGGCCGCTTTACTGGGATCGGCAAACATAATTCGCCGCTACATCACGCAGTCCTAGGTGCTTGGGAAGCGCCCGACTGGTGAGGAAATACGAAATTCAGCATAGTGAACTCGTTTGCTGAGTTGTATTGACATAATAATAATAGCAATAGCAATAGCAATAACAATAACAATAACAACAACAACAACAATAATAATTCGTCTACTTTAGTGAAAAGAAGAGCTAGGGGACACACTATAGCAGCATTTCGATTATTTGAGGGACTGCCACAAAGAAGAGAGGGTCAAACGATTTTTCAAAGCACCAGAAGGCAGGACAAGGAACAATGGATGGAAACTAATCAAGGAAAGACGCAACCTTGAACCAAGGAGAAACTTCCTAATGGTGAGAATAATCATCCGATAGAGCAGCTTGCCTTCAGAAGCTGTGGATGCTCCATCACTGGAGGTTTTTAAGACAAGAATGGGTAGCCATTTGTCTAAAATGTTATAGGGTTCCCTGCTTGAGCAGGGGGTTGGACTAGAAGACCTCCAAGGTCCCTTCCAATTGTTTTTTTTTTTTTGTTATTCTAATAGGCAGAAGAATGCACCTGCCATTCTTCAAATGGAAGTCCATGTCTTCAGAGAACATGCTTTGGGCAGCCAGTGGTACTGCAGTTGCAATTCTATGCTTGGGATTAGCCCAATTTTAAAATTCTTCCTTTGTGTAACTTTGGAAGCTACATTCATCTGTTGCTTTTGCTTATTAGACACTTTTTCTCTTCCCTCTCCAATTTCTCATGGTGCCGACCATAGTTCCCTCTAAGCTGGACAGTGAGCAATCGCTCACTTAAAAATCATCATCAACTCAGAGTTTTCCAAACCTGCCCAGAAGCCGAGAGGGAAAGAGTGAGAGGGAAGGAGAGAGAGAGAGGAAGAGAGAGAAACAGATAGAAAAAAGAGAGGAAGGAAAAGAGAAAGAAAAAGAATGGGAGTAAGGAAGAGAAAAAGAAAATCTAGTTTGAAACTAGCTCAACTATTTAAGTGGCATTTTGATATTGATAGAGTTGCCCTATTATGAGCTCACTGTTATAGACACACAGTACAGTATTTTATTTTGAAATTCTCTGAGGCAAAACAGGGTGGGTTTTTTATTTGTTTGTTGTTTGTTTGTTTGTTTGTTTGTTTATTTGTTTATTTATTTATTTATTTATTATTTCTATGCCGCCCAGTCCCGAAGGGACTGCCGCTCAGACACTATACTTTTCCGCCCCCCCCCCCCCCAAAAAAAATTAGAGGGAACACTGGTGCCGACCCCATAATCAATTTCAGAACCAAATTCTGGAAGATCCTGATTTCAAACCATTTCATAACCTCTTTGTCAGTTTCCTTGAGAATCTCTGATTGGATATTTCAGTTCTCGAAGTAGCCGCGTCCCACCAGCAAAACTGATTGTGTTGTGGCTTTGAAATGTAACCTGCAATATAATCAGCTTACGGAAGAGATTAGTGCCCCAAAGAGTCCCATAAAAGCAATGAGGGGAGAAATGGATTTTTGAGGGGAAACGGTATCAAGGCGACAGGTTGGGTTTGCACATTCATCAGTGAGAGGGTAGGTAAAATACAACACCCATAAAAATCTACTCCTTGTCAGAAACAACCGTAGTCAAAGTGGTGTAAAAGAGATGCTGGATCATGCACCTACTGAGATTTTGGTAAAAGGCAACTTAGATTTTGGTAAAAAGCAATCAACAGCCTGCCCATCCACCGGTCCCCACCCTTTGGCTATTTTTGGCCTCTCCATGCATCACATTTTTGGCCTCTGCACATCCCATAATCTATCTATCTATCTATCTATCTATCTATCTATCTATCTATCTATCTATCTATCTATCTATCTATCTATCTATCGTATCTATCTATCGTATCTATCTATCTATCGTATCTATCTATCTATCTATCTATCTATCTATCTATCTATCTATCTATCTATCTATCTATCTATCTATCTCTATCTATCTATCTATCTATCTATCTATCTATCTATCTATCTATCTATCTATCTGATTGTTATGCCACCCTTCTCCTTAGACTCAGGGCAGCTTACAACATGTCAGCAATAGCACTTTTTAACAGAGCCAGCATATTGCCCCCACAATCTGGGTCCTCATTTGACCCACCTTGGAAGGATGGAAGGCTGAGTCAACCTTGCACCGGTGATAAGATTTGAACCGCTGACCTACAGATCTACAGTCAGATTCAGTGGCCTGCAGTACTGCACTCTACCTGCTGTGCCACCCCGGCTCACTTCAGACCCATTCCAGGCTGCGGGGATCGCCACAGCACATCGCCACCGATCGCCATGCATTGCATTTTTGGACTTTTCCTTTTGCATTTTTTGGCCTCAGCATGTCCTGTTTTTCTCCTCCGGGCATCACATTTTTGGGTAGTTTCAGGTGGTGGGGATCGACGATGATGTACTGTGGTGATCCTGGCGCCCTAGAACAGCAATGTCACTCACTGCTTCAGAAGACCCTACAGACAGTTAATCTCAGCTTCAAGGTCCTACTCCCAAGAATTCTTCCAGCTCAGAACTCCAGAGTGGAAGTTAAGCAGAGTTGTTGACAGCCTATAACAGATGGGACTTTGTTCATAAGGGATGAGGTAAGATGTCCCTTGGTCTCCTTATGGCACTTGAAGGTAAACTAACCCATAAACCCAATTTAGAAAACTTTTGAATACATGAGCACATTAAAAAAAAAAGGTGCCCACATCCTCACAGGGTGAAATGGGAGGAAAAAAAATGACCTCATCACCAGTTAAATAAGACTGACCTCACCCGGAAGTGAGTGAGGCAGGACTTAGCTGACCTTGGCTGATTTCCAAGTGAGGCCTGGTTGGGTCCTAAATTTATTTATTTATTTAATTAATTGGGTTTGCATGCCGCCCCTCTCCAAGGACTCAGGGCGGCTCACAGCATATATAGCAGACATAACAATGCAATAAATCCAGTTCATACAATTAAAAACTTTTTAAAATTCTGAGTTTAATCCAATCGATATCTATCAACAACCTACTAACAACATAACTCACAAGTATCTTTAATACACAAACTTAATAAATATAACCAAAACTAAGTTGTCAAAATATATATGCCTGCTATCTAGCAGGTATTACCCCCCCTCCCTTACCCCATCTAAAACTTCTACTATATCATCTATCTCTTAACACATATATCAAAGTACTACTTTATCCTTAAATTAACATATTTCATAGATATGAGATTAAGTAATTACGAATATTGAATACAATGTAAATATCTATAGATAAACGCTTGAAATGAATATACAACAATTTATATATGTTATTATGTAAAAAGAGCTCTTGTTTTGCACCCCTCTTATCCTTTTTGTATTCCCATTCCTCTTCCCCATTCTTAATAAATTAATAAAGTATATTTTTCTTTAAAATTCTAAAACGTTTTAAAAAACATTCATTAACATTCACCCGATAACTTACGCTAAAAAATGGGAGACCAGGGTTGTAACCCAGGCCTGAAGGTTGGCCTGGAAAGCGCAGAAAACATCCTGGAGGTAGCCAAAGCCAACCCCTTCCATAGTTTGCCAAGAAAACAACACGGACATGTTTGTGTTGAAGTCCTCACCAGTTAAGTTTGTGTTGAAGGAGAATTTATGAGTGAGGTTTTCCTTCAGCAAACTGGTCACCCCACCCAGGAATAATCCTGCTGGTTTCCTTCATCAGGCTACATATTTTTTTCCTTTTTGGCAATGTAACGGTTCATGACCAAGGTCAGCATGGAGTTGCTTTCTTTGACCAACTGCCTAAGATGAGTTCCTGATTGCCCTGGTCAGTTCCTTCAGGCAGATGGCCTACAAAAGCTTCAGATCAAAATGGTAGCAGGAAAGGAATCTTACTACTTAGTGCTTTGACAAGAGGAGAAAGCGGAAGAGAAACATGGGGATTTCTGGGCCATTCTCCAACACCTGAGACTTTCAAAGGGAGATTGGACTGCGATTTGTTGGATTTGTAGGGATTCCTGCTTGAGTGGTAGGTTGGACTAGTTGGCCTACAACTGGGGTCTTAAACCCAGGCCTTTTGGACTTCAACTCCCAGAATTCCTCAGCCAGCAAAACTCAACACCTCACCTCAGCAAAGCTGACTGAGGAATTCTGGGGGTTGAAGTCCACAAGTCTTAAAGTGGCCCAGGTTTGAGACCTCTGGCCTACAAGGTCCCTTCTAAGTTGTAGATGCTTGGAACAAACTTCCAGCAGACGTAGTTGGTAAATCCACAGTCACTGAATTTAAACATGCCTGGGATAAACATATATCCATCCTAAGATAAAATACAGGAAATAGTATAAGGGCAGACTATGAGGTCTTTTTTCTGCCATCAATCTTCTATGTTTCTATGTTTCTAAGGGCTACCAAAATTTGTACTACCACACTCTGGGCGTGGCTTATGCATTTTCTTTCAACATCTTTCAGTGTAAATTAGGTGCTCTGGGCTGGAGCTCCATTTTCGCTACCCCACTGCGTTCCCCCCTCCCCATCCGGGCAGTAGCCCACCCCTACCTGTGGCACATGAACCATAGATTCACCATCACAGGGCTGGATGGTCTGGCAGCTCCCTATTAAAGGGCTGGCTGTCAAACAAAGCCTTGGTTGGGTTGTAAATACAGTGATACCTCATCTTACGAACTTAATTGGTTCCGGGATGAGGTTTGTAAGGTGAAAAGTTTGTAAGATGAAACAATGTTTCCCATAGGAATCAATGGAAAAGTGATTAATGCATGCAAGCCCAAAACTCACCCCTTTTGCCAGCCGAAGAGCCTGTTTTTGCGCTGCTGGGATTCCCCTGAGGCTCCCCTCCATGGGGAACCTCACCTCCGGACTTCTGTGTTTTTGTGATGCTGCAGGGGAATCCCAGCAGGGGAATCCCAGCAGCGCAAAAATGTGCACTTCGCTGGCAACAGAAATCCGGAAGCGGGGCATCCCAGTGGCGGCAGCTTGGATTTGTAAGGTGAAAATAGTTTGGAAGAAGAGGCAAAAAAATCTTAAACCCCGGGTTTGTATCTCGAAAAGTTTGTATGACGATGGGTTTGTAAGACGAGGTATCACTGTAGTTGCCAAATAAAGACCTGTTGTTCTGAAGCCACTTCTGTCTGCCTCCATTCATCCTATTTAACACCCACTCAGCCAGTCATTAGGGCAGAGAACAGGTTGCAAAAGCATTTGGAGCCCTCCACTGCTTGAAACCATTTTGCTTCCAAGAGCAGAACCGAAGAAGCTTCTCGGATGTGGAGTGAAACGTTTTGCAAGGGAAAATAAACCCAAGAAAGACCTGTGTCTTTGGGGAAAGCATCTTTGGACAATGGAAGGGGACACAGCAGGGGCAGTCAGTCTTGAACTGTTTCCTGGTTGCAACGTTCTGATGGCAAAGAAGGGTCTTATTTCTGTACACAGCCAAAGTCTGCAGAGAAGATCCCAATTCTTTCCTTCCCAGAGAGATCCCAGTCATCTTCACAGGTAAATGGGTCAGATATCCCAGCGACCAATTAGGTCCCACAGAATGGGCCTTCTCCGGGTCCCGTCAACTAAACAATGTCGTTTGGCGGGCCCCAGGGGAAGAGCCTTCTCTGTGGCGGCCCTGACCCTCTGGAACCAACTCCCCCCAGAGATTAGAACTGCCCCTACTCTCCTTGCCTTCCGTAAGCTCCTTAAAACCCACCTTTGTCGTCAGGCATGGGGGAACTGAGACATCTCCCCCAGGCATATACAATTTATGAATGGTATGTTTGTATGTATGCTTGTTTAGCAAATGGGTTTTTTAAATATTTTAAACTACAATTTAGATTTGTGATGAATTGTTTTATTTTGCTGTGAGCCGCCCCTAGTCTGCGGAGAGGGGCGGCATACAAATCTTAATAATAAATAAATAAAATAAATAAATTTTCAATCAGTGGTCTCCAGCTTTGGCGGCTGAGGAATTCTGGGAGTTGAAGTCCACAGGTCTCAAAGTTGCCAAGGTTGGAGAGACCCCTGTTTTAGATAGCCTTGCCAGGAGCCAGAGCTGATTCCATCATTGGGAGAGAAGACTGAGAAGCGCAGGAAGCCAGAGTCATTCACACCTGTCAGGAAATTGCCCAATGACTTCCTTATTGGTCTCCCACCATCTGTTTGAAGTCCAGAGCTGGCTGCCCTCCAAATGGTTTCCACAAGGTTTTCTCTACCCAAACATGCCTCTGTTATTCATTGTCTGCTCCGTGCCTATTGTGGACACACCCAAGGTTGTGCTAATTGTACAAGCAGGGCTCTGAGATGCTGGACTCTAACCCCCTTCTGATGCAGGAAAGAAGTATTATTATCATTATTATTATTATTATTATTATTATTATTATTATTATTATTATTATTATTATTTCAATACAACACAGCAAACGAGATCACTATGCTGGATTTCGTATTTCATCACCAGTCGGGCGCTTCCCAAGCACCTAGGACTGCGTGATGTAGCTGTGAATTATGTTTGCCGATCCCAGTAAAGCGGCCTTTTGCGATTGACAGATGGAGATTTTGTCAATTCCGATGGTTTTCAAATGTCCGCTGAGATCCTTTGGCACTGCGCCCAGCGTGCCAAGTACCACTGGGACCATTTTCACTGACTTATGCCAGAGTTGTTGCAGCTCGATTTTTAGATCTTCGTATTTCACTAATTTCTCTAGCTGCTTCTCCTCAATTCTGCTGTCCCCTGGGATTGCGATGTCGATGATCTATACTTTCTTTTTCTCCACAATCAGGATGTCTGGTGTGTTATGCTTCAGAATTAGGTCAGTCTGAAGTCGGAAGTCCCACAGTAGTTTTGCTTTCTCATTTTCGACCACTTTTTCGGGCTTATGATCCCACCAGTTCTTTGCCACTGGTAAATGGTAGTTCCGGCACAAGTTCCAGTGGATCATCTGTGCCACAGCATCATGTCTATGCTTGTAGTCAGTCTGTGCGACAAAAATGGTAATACACAGCAGATGAGATTCATATGCTGGATTTCGTATCACAATATCACAAGTCGAACACTTCCCAAGCATCTAAGACTGTGTGAGGTATTTTTGTAAGATACACACAGATCCATCATCATCATCATCATCATCGCCAACTGCCGAGTCGTTATGCGTCGGTCCTCATGAATGAGCACATCAGCAAGCTGCGTCTTGTCAGATGTGATGGTCGTGCTGTGAATGCTGCAAATCTTGGAGGTCCGCCTCACCCTCTGTGCCCAGCGACTAACCGTACTTCTGTCGACTGCAGATTCTCCATAAACTGTACACAAACATTTGTGAATGTTCCCAACAGTTTCTTTCTCCGCAGTGAGAAATTCAATGATGACACGCTGCTTGTGACGTACATCACTTACAGACGCCATTCCGAAACACTGCTGCAGATACGCTGTCTGTCTGAAGAAACACAAAACTTACACATGCACGCCTGGCAATTCAAATAATGTATAGCTAAAGTTTTGCATTCGTACCATTACTGTAGGCTGAGAAAAAAGTGGTGCATTACTTTCTGGGCGACCTTCGTACCTATATGTAGAACTTTACTTTTTTCTACACTGAATTTCATTTTGTAAGTTAGGGCCCAGCGCTCAAGTCTGTCTAGATCCGTCTGGATCCTGAGCCTACTAGGGTGTTAGCTATTCCTGCCAGTTTAGTTTCATCTGCAAATTTGGTTGGTCACCCTTCAGTTCTCTTATCTTAGGTGTTTATAAAGATACTGAAGAATATTGTGATACAACACTGCTTACGTCTCTACATGTGGGCTTAGATCCATTAAGGACTACTTGTTGAGTATGGTTTTCCAGCTAGTTGTGGATCCATCTGGTGGTGAGGTTGTCTATCCCACTTTTCTCTAGTTTACGAAGAAATAGGTTATATTTCAACTTTAGTTTCTAGTCTGGTTTTTTCAGTTATATTTCTGGTAGGTGTTCTGTCGGGCTCTCTGGTAGACTCCTCCCAAAAATTCACAGGTACAAATTTCAGACACACACACGTTTGAAAATTCAAAACAATGTTCTTTATAATGAAAATTCACTTCAACCAAGCCCTCTTTTGGTATAGCAAAGAGCACTGGTCTCCAAACAAACTGATAATTTGTACAAGTCCCTTATCAGTTCTGTGATACTTAGCTTGCAGCTGTGAGGCAATTCACAGTCCTTCTTCTTTCATAAAGTGAAACACACTTTGCTCTGGTTTAGTTTCAAAGCGGGGAAAAATCAGCACACAAAAGGTCAAAGTCAGTAAAGCAGTCACGAAACACAACGATCAGATAATCCTCCACAATGGCCAAACCCACAGGCTGCTATTTATAGCAGCCTCACTAATTACCACAGCCCCACCCAACCACAGGTGGCCTCATTTTCTTTGATAATAATCTCTCAGTTGTTGTTGCCTATGCATCGCTCTCCGCATGCGTGGCTGTATCATTAACTCTTGTTCTGAATCCAAGGAGGA
The DNA here is from genome assembly GCF_031021105.1 of Erythrolamprus reginae. NCBI lineage: Eukaryota > Metazoa > Chordata > Lepidosauria > Squamata > Dipsadidae > Erythrolamprus > Erythrolamprus reginae. Next base: position 17,320,480 of record NC_091959.1, on the reverse strand, counting down.
GCTAGATAATTGATCTCCTTCTGAGCTGTCTGCCCCACTCTCCTCCTCCCTGTCACTCATGTCTTCTTGGTCAAATCTTTGTTCATTCTGGGCCTTTGCTTTCCTTACTCCGACTTCGCAGATTCTGGCTATCTGCTGATATTCTGCCTTAGTTATGTGTCCCTCCTTCCATTTTTTGTACTTGTCCTTTTTATTATTCAATTTGTCAGAGAGACCTTTGTTCAGCCATGCTGGTTTCTTCCTGGATTTCTTATTCTTCTTTCTCATCGGTATTGTGCTGCTTTGGGGTTTTATGATCGTATCTTTCAGGGTTTCCCAAGATTCTCAAAAGGCAGACATAAAACAACACTAATCCTTGGATTTATCAATTCAGAAGAGCTTCAGTTAGAGGGCAGCAGCTCTTTTCTCATTAGGAGGCATTTTTTATTTATTTATTTTATTTATTCATTTGTCCAATACACAATACATATGGCAGAGAATAGACATGAAGTAATATATATAAAGATAATATGTAAAAATAGAGGAGAAGATATATGAAAGGAAGAAAATATATAGGATATATGAGATAAAGGAAAGACAATTGGACAGGGGACGAAAGGCACACTAGTGCACTTATGTACGCCCCTTACTGACCTCTTAGGAACCTGGAGAGGTCAATCGTGGATAGTCTAAGGGAGAAATGTTGGGGATTAGGGGTTGACACTATTGAGTCTGGTAATGAGTTCCACGCTTCGAGAACTCGATTGTTAAAGTCATATTTTTTACAGTCAAGTTTGGAGCGGTTAATATTAAGTTTGAATCTGTTGCGTGCTCTTGTGTTGTTGCAGTTGAAGCTGAAGTAGTCATTGACCGGTAGGACGTTGCAGCATATGATCTTGTGGGCAATACTTAAATCGTCTTTTAGGCACCGTAGTTCTAAGCTTTCTAGACCCAGGATTGTTAGTCTATTTTTGTATGGTATTCTGTTTCAAGTGGAGGAGTGAAGGGCTCTTCTGGTGAAATATCTTTGGATGTTTTCAAGGGTGTTGATGTCCAAGATGTGGTATGGGTTCCAGACAGATGAGCTGTATTCAAGGATGGGTCTGGCAAAAGTTTTGTAGGCTCTTGTGAGTAGTGTGAGATCCATTATTGTGAAGGACCTCAAATGAACTACAGGAAGGAGTCCGGAGGTGGGATGGAAAAAGAGAATCAAGTTTTCTTTGTTTTGTAGCGGTTCCGTCAACCATAATTGCTTCCATCACAGCTTTCTTTGCTGCTATGACTTTTCAGCCAGTCTGTTTCTTTAACAGAAGCTGTTGGAGATACAAAACAAGGAGGGACATTTCAAAGGTGTGACTCAAAAGCAGAAGCTGGAAAATATCTCCTGGATTGTTGGAGACAGCTTGAAAGGCCAAGAAATTCAATCCTTGAGAACGACCAAAAGACCCTGGTCAGCGATGAATGGAATCCTTGTGTCGTTTGTTTACCAACTGTGAATTTCCATGTTTTTGAACAGATTGCAACCTCAGGCTCGGACATTCTAAATTTCCACTAAATTTTGCACAGCCAATGAAAACAACAAAACAAAACAAAACAAAAAGCTTGTAAAGAAATGTATTTACAAAAAAAAAAAAAATCAAAGACGTTCATTATGTAAAGGAGTACAAAAGCCACATATGTTTTAAAAATTTGTACGTTTTTGCTAAAGTAGAGCGTTTAAAAATCTAGGAGTAACAAAATGAAGAGATTTGCCACCCCTTCCTGAATTTATAGAGCTGTTTGCCCTTCCTTCTTACCCAAGAATATCCTGTTGCTGAACTTCACCCTCTTTAAAGGCCTCTTGAAAGAAAACAAACTTAGCTCCCCACCTCTCGAAAACATTTCTAGTCTTTCCTCTGTTGCAAGAGTACAGGTAGACCTTGACTTACGACCACAGTTGATCCCAAAATTTCTGTTGCTATGTGAGACATCTGTTAAGTGGGTTTTGGCCCATTTTGTGATCTATTTTTGCCAAAGTTGTTAAGTGAATAATTGCAGCTGTTCATCTAGTAACAGGATTATTAACTGACTTCATGGACTTTACTTCTCAGAAGGTCCCAAAAGTTGGTCACATGACCCTGGGATGCTCCAACTGTCATCAATGTGAATCTGTGGCCAAGTGTATGGATTTTGATCACACATGACCACGGGGATGCTGCAAAGGTCGTAAGTGTGAAAAAACGTCCATAAATCACTTTTTTCAGCCCTGCTGTAACTTTGAACAGTTCACTAAATAGAAACATAGAAGACTGACGCCAGAAAAGGACCTCATGGTCCATCTAGTCCTCCCTTATACTATTTCCTGTATTTTATTTGAGGATGGATATATGTTTATCCCAGACATGTTTAAATTCAGTGACTGTGGATTGACCAACCACGTCTGCTGGAAGTTTGTTCCAAGCATCTAGTACCCTTTCACTAAAATATTTTCTCACGTTGCTTCTGATCGTACCCCCAACTAACCTCAGATTGTGCCCCCTTTACTTTTACATTTACTATTAAAAACACCCCTTCTGAACTTTATTTAACCCTTTAACATATTTAAATGTTTCGATCATGTCCCCCCCTTTCCCTTCTGTCCTCCAGACTATACAGATTGAGTTCATGAAGTCTTTCCTGATATATTTTATGCTTAAGACCTTCCACCATTTTTGTAGCCCATCTTTGGACCCGTTCAATTTTGTCAAGAGCTGCAACGACTCTGGCATAAGCCAGTGAAAGTGGTCCCAGTGGTACTTGGCACGCTGGGCGCAGTGCCAAAGGATCTCAGCAGACATTTGAAAACCATCGGAATTGACAAAATCTCCATCTGTCAATTGCAAAAGGCCCCTTTACTGGGATCGGCAAACATAATTCGCCACTACATCACACAGTCCTAGGTGCTTGGGAAGTGCCTGACTGGTGATGAAATAGGAAATCCAGCATAGTGATCTCGTTTGCTGTGTTGTATTAATAATAATAATAATAACAACAACAACAACAACAAAACAACAACAATAATAATAATAATACAGCAGATGTAGAAGACTGAAGAAACCACATTCAGCTCCACTCTTAACACTGAAAAGTGCCATTCGTATCAAACTCGGGCCACACTAACATTAAACTTTGATATTGAGGTGGGGGCCACAAACTATTGTCCCGAGGGCTGCAGTTGGCCATGAGTTTGAGACCCCTGAACTAAAGGATCTTCTGGATACCAAACTGTGGTAGATCTCTCCTTCTACCAACCAGGAGCCAATTTGGCCTAGTTTTCCCAGGTTTGAGAGGTTTTCCCTTGGTGCCCTGGCTCCTTTGCCACTCCCAGGGCTGTAGAGGCAGAAGGCAGAGGGGGTGTTGGGGGGAAGAGCATAGCTGCCCAAAGGACCAAGCACCTTCCTAAGAGATGCTGCAACTGGCTCCGTGCTCTTTCTCAGATGCTTTGGATTCTGCTGGGAACATCTGAGCCGCTGCCTGTCGCCCCGTTCTCACCCACTTCCTGCCGAAACAAACCCAGTATTTGAGTTTCAGCAATTGAAAAGGGGGGGGGAGGAGAGCAGTCGTTCCTCAAGCTCTCCACCCCCCCCCCCAGCCTCACAAGATGCAAATATCTAGAGAATGTTTCTCTTCCATGTCTGGGGTCATGTGGGCCCCGTGGGGAATCGCTTTAGACAGAAGCCGCTGCCAAGCCCCAAAAGATGGTGCCAGACGCTTTATCAACAGCTGTCGCCGGTTTTTATCGGGGTGCATAATAACAGCAAGCAGGAAAAAGA